>NC_061775.1:5804790-6109004 GCF_022458985.1 Mugil cephalus
ACTGAATCCCAGCAAGGGCAAGTAGTTCGTCACAACAGCTCCCAAGAGATGTAACACACTTAACACCAAACTGCAGGCCAAGCACTCTGGAGTGTAGTACTGAGTCAGCACATTCAGACAAAATCTGCATGAAGGCAGTTTTCTTCTTTAGCTGGCGGGTAATTGATGGCAGGTGCCAGAAGAAGCTCTGGCTTGAACAAAATAACAGCATACACTTTTCCCAAAGTGACTTATTGTTTCACGGATGCTGCAGATGATGCAGAGTATTTTCTTGTTGAAGAGGTGGAGAATTTAGCGTGTGTCATCAAGTAAATCAAAAGGAGCTAACTGCACTGACCCCTGGCTGCTTGGTCATGTTGTCCTCCTCCACAGACTGTAAAAATCTGGACTCTGCAGAAAAAGGGAAGTATATCCAAAGGTCAGAGGACGGTGGTAAGTATAGAAAATGTGGATTTAAGTTGAGCTATAAAAAAAAAAAGTTATTAAAACAACGTCAAAACACAGCTTCAAACCTGCATTTAAGCAACATCATTATAAATTTACCTAAACATGCAGAAAAATGATTGTGCTGTAACTTGAATCAGGAAAGACGATCTCCTGAAAAATCCCGCTTCGTGACGATACATCACACACCACTAACTTTGGGTGGTCAGCTAGTTTTAAAGCTACAATGCAGAGGTTTTGTCTCCCCCTTCTGGCTATGAGAGTAATTACACAAACACTGGTAGGTTGACAGTAAAAACAAACACCATATTACGATGGTATTAGTCCACTCTGATACGTTCTTTTTCATTCTGGGATCCTTCCTCTGCTTTTTTTAAAATCTGGAGCATCAGAAACATTACTTCGATGCTTCCTACTGTGGTAATAAAGTCTAAACATGCCTGTTAAATCAGCAGGTTTTGTGAGTAAGTAAACTTAGCACAAAAAATAAGACAATTTGTGCTTGGTAGATTATTTCTTTGTTGTAGCAATGCTTGAAAGTCTCACTATTCTCCTTTTAAACAGTGTCACATTTGTAAGGAACACAAATTTGTGGGGTGAGCAGCGGAGCTGAGTGTGTGGACTGTGCCTATGTAGGATTTGCTAAATCTCTGCTAATGCCAAACTGCTTTTTTTTGTTTTGTTTTGCTGTTGTTACTGACCCTTGTTTTGAACTTCTGGTAAGCCAGGTGTGAGCATGGGCCCTGCTACAGTGGACATGTGGTGTCTGCTCCAAGAATCGGTATGCCACATTTAACTGATCTGAATAGGGTCCATATCTTCACAGTCTGGGAACAAACTCTATACTCCAAGATGACAACTCTCACACACACACACTGAGGTTTATCACAGGCTGCCTCAAGAATTTGAGAGAGAAGAGGATGAAATGTCCTGACCTCAACCCCATTGAACACTTGAGGAATCAGCTTGGGCATGCTGTTTGTGCCAGAGTGATCACCATGACCTCATTGGCTAACCAGCAACAAATGCTGGTTGAAGAATGGGATGCCATCACACAGCAGTGTATGACCAGGATAAACTGTTTATTGCCAATATGTCTTGTTTCTTAAGACTTCAATCAGCCAATACAACACTAAACAAGAGTCAACAACAACAACAAAAAAAGCAGTTGGCATTGGACGAGAAGATTTGGCAAATCTTTCATGGGCTCAACTCACATACTCAGCTCCACTGCTCATCCCACAAATGCATGTTCCTTACAAATGTGTTTAAGTCAAGAGAAGATAAGCTGTATGAGAAATTTTGTACATTTATTCAAAAAACGTACAACCTTTTCCTGCGCTGCTAAAAGAAAGTTTAATTGCATATGTGTGCACTCTTTAAAAATTGGTTGGTGAATCAAATTTTTATCAAGTTCATGTGAAACTCCACATCAATCACATCTGTTCTTGTGTGATTTTAACACATGTTGGTCGCATACATCTTCAAGAGCAACTGAACAGACGAAGGAGTTTTATCAGCTGAGTATTGCTGATGAAATCAAAGCCTTTCTCTTTCAAATGACATGTTAATCCTTCTTGAGGTTTGACCTTCTAATTGTTACCTCAACTACAGATAATGCATTAACCACTCAATCCAAAGATGACCGTCCATTCATTTAAGTAAATCCTCAAGTAAACATCTGTCACATTACCAGGAGTCATTTTATGTCTCTCACCTCCAAAATCAGCCACCACGGCGTGCCCATCCTCATAAAGCAGAATATTATGACTGGAAAGAAGGTACACATTATTTGCAATGACAACAGTTATTATATGTTATATGTTATTCCTGTGGCACCTACCTGTTGAGGTCCCTGTGGATGATAGGCTGGGTGAGGTTATGCAGGTACTCCATGCCCTTGGCCACGTCGATGGCAATGATGAGCTTGGACTGCAGGTCGATAAGCCTGTCCATTGACACATCATTAAAGCAGCAAACCACTTAGTGCCAGATCAATGGCCTCTGCCAATCACATACACAGCACTTTACACAGATCAATAGGACAGTCTATAAAGACAACACCTGGCCACACAGTTAGCGGAACACTTCATCTGGATCAATGGTGATCCCGGCTGAGGGGGAGAGATTCCAAGGATGATAATGAGACCTGGAACAGTCAGCTGTGCTGCACAAACACATGCCTCTAATGCACTAAGTAACAACTTAAAGTAACTGGACCTCTCTGTTATATCTAATTTATCAGAACCAATACCCAGATACTAACACACTTCCCTGCACCACAACTCCAACTTAGTTGTCAAAGTTTACTTTAGAAGTATTTCAAGAGAAGCAGAAGAAAGGATAATGTAAACTTCTTTACCTCTTCTGCTCGTGCAGCAGGGAGAACAGTGAGCCTCCAGAGACGTACTGGGTGACAATAGCAAACTGACTGGGATCGTTCAAACACGCTCCCACAAACTGGATGATACAGGGGTGATTGAGGCGGCACAGGATGGAAACCTCCCTGCAGAACATATCCACGTCCGACTTTGAGCAGTACGTGTTGGCTCGATAGCTACGGAGGAAAGTGAAGGTTGAAAGACTGGTCACATTTGTCTTACGCCATAACAGAAAGGGGATCCAAGGTTGTATGAACAACTACCGTTTTATGGCCACTATTTTGTTTCTGCATTTGCCTCTATACACTCGTCCGAAGGATCCTGTGTATGAAACACACACGATTATCAATAACAATATCCTCATTAAGCCCATTAGCTGAAAGGAAAAACTAAATGGAATAGACTTACCTGAGCCAATAATTTCATTAAACTCCAGATCAGACATCTGAAGGTGGAAATGAGATGGGAGGCTCGCTCTGAGCACAAGAACGTCTGCTTTCTCTGAAAAGAAAGTTGAAGGCATTGTTAACCGCAACAGGGAGTG
Source organism: Mugil cephalus (assembly GCF_022458985.1). NCBI lineage: Eukaryota > Metazoa > Chordata > Actinopteri > Mugiliformes > Mugilidae > Mugil > Mugil cephalus. Next base: position 5,808,160 of record NC_061775.1, read on the forward strand.
CACAGGAAGTCAAGTTACTCTTTTTAATTCACTGTACCATTTACATTTCAGAATCACTTTTAACTCAATTTAATTTAAGTACTACGTGCTAGTTAAAGTAAGTTCAACGCAGCAATTTCCTACAGGCAGGGAATGTTTCCACCATCAACAATCAGAAAATAAAATTTCATTCTCAGATTCCCAGTTGTGTTATTACTAACGCCGCTCCCGCTCTTCATTCTTAGGCCAATTAGGGGGTGACAATTTTCTACATGTAAGGATTGACATTTGCAAGGTTTAAAATGGTTTTAACAAATATAGTAATATCAGTAGCTTGGGGACGTTAGAGAGATGAATATGTAGTTCACACCACTCCCAGTGTCACAGGTAAACACAGCAGCCAAGTGTTATCATCCACATCCCTTGGCAATAGACATGGGTGTGCTGTCACATCAGCTGACAGTGCTGCTGGAAATCTGTTGCACTTCACTCCACCTGACTACCTTTGGTCATGCTTTTGATCTTTCCAAGAGGAGACGGGACAGAAACGTAGGATCCATCTGAAAGAGGTATATATTCACACATGGAGTCACATGGAGATTGTGTTGGATATTATTCCAGACAACAATTTCTACTGTGCTGACTCACCCCCTCCTGGCTGGGAGTACTCATTGCAGGGTGAGTCATCTGGACGCTTGTAGTGCTTTAGTAAGGTGACAATGGCATCATGACCTGGGAAAGACAATAAGAGAATGTGAGCATATTTTAATAAGAATTTTACTCATATTGTCCAAGCTCATATCCATACAAACACACCTTTTTCATAAGCCCACATCAGACAGGTCTGCTCTTCTTTCTCTCCACTTGACCTGCTGGGATCACAGGCCACAAGGTTCATGTCTGCCCCACTGTCCAGCAAGAACTGCACCAGGCGGATGTGACCATGGAAACAGGCGCTGTGTAGAGCTAAACATTGGCACAACACACACATAGTAAAAAATAAAACTCATACCTGGTTATAAACTTAGTGTGGAATTAGCTATAAAGCTAAACAGATGTTTTATGTTAGATTTAAAGCATGAAAGAAATCACCTGTATGTCCATCTCGGCCTTGATAGTTGATGCTCATGGCATTTTGGCTGAGCAAGAACTTCACCATCTCTAGGTCTTTACCATATGTGCATGCACTGTGACATGAGATATGAATTCATTATCACCTTCCGGGCAACAGGGATTACACTCACTTGTGATATTTTAGAAATGAAACTGTCTTGTTAGATTGTACCTGTGAAGTGCTGTTTCACTAAATATGTTCTCCTTTGAAAGACTTTCTGCACCAGAAAACTGGATTAAATCCTTCACTGCTGCCAATTTTCCATTGTAGCAGGCCCTGATGAAACAATACAGTTCGTTGCAACATAACTCATGTCATTTACCAATAAATGAAGAGAGGTACTATGATACTGTAAAACATATACAGGTGTAATGGTGTGTCCCCGTAGATGTTGACAGAGTGGGGCTGTACATCAAAGTTGCCCTGCAGGAGAAAACGGACAATCTCATGGTGACCGAAACGGGCGCAGAAGTGGAGAGGAACGTGATCTTCATTGTCTTGGGCATTTACTGGTGAGAAGAGCACAAAAATTCAACAATCATTGCCACAATCATCTTTAATTGCTGAACTTAACTAGCCTCACTGTGGCTTCTGAAGATGAAAATTAGTACATTTAGACTGTGGTTGGCTGAAGTAGCTTTGAAGACCAACACAACTATTTTCAGCCAATCTGTCTGAATTGTATTGAAAAATAACTGCATTTTCAACAGAAATATCTGCATGTTTCATGATGAATGTGAAGGACGTTATGGAAGACACTTTTTAAAGTGTATTGGCTGACTCAGATAGACAGGGTATTTATTAAATTCAAAGTATAGAGATGAATCCCGCAGAGAAAGAAAGAGGCTGCAGCTGCATTGACCTTGCAAGAGGGTGGAGCTGTTTTCTTGTTACCTCGATTTAGCGTGAGTTAAGCCTTTTGTTCTACCAACAGTGATACGGTGTCATTTCGAACAAAACATTTACTTTTGTACACAGAGAAGCCACACCAGGTAATATCTGGAATTATTTAGAGATTGAGCATCAGGTGCTTGAGCACAATGCATTCTGGTACACGTAGGCATTGTGTTAATGGTTGTGCTAGCATGATGGCACAGAAAAATCTGTATTCTTCATTAATGTAGCAGACGCAGAGTTACCATGAACACTGGCTGGATATCTACATGAAAATAACCAACGCCCTCTTGGAGCCTCATGGCTCACCGTTAGCTTTGCTCCCTTCACCCAGCAGCAGTTTGATGATAGGAAGAAAACCTTTCGCAGCAGCCAGATGTAATGGCCGGTCACCCACCTCACCACCCAAATTCACATCTGCCCCAAACTTCAGGAGCAGCTTTACCAGCTAGAGGGACAAAAGGGGACAAGAAGAAGAAATATAGGAATCTAGGTGAGAAAAACATTCAGTCAACGTCAGTCTCAGTCTGAGAAATTACCTGCTCGTTGCCGTTGTACGAAGCGATATGCAGTGGAGTAAAAAACACAGCATCCTGAACATTGACAAAAGCTCCATGCTGTAGTAGTATATCTGTAGCCTGGTGGAGAAACAGGCAAAATATCAGTCTACGGACTCACTGTGGACTGTCACACCATCACCATTGCACTACTGGACTGCTCTGCACACGGACACTTTAAATAATCTGTTTTCACAGTGCTATGTATCAAATTAGATTAAGCAACTGCTACTTATTATTTATGCACTGTTTAATGCTCACTTTTATCTGTATTTTATATAGCCTAATTTATCATCTGCCACATATCCATCTGAATAATATGTTCAGTCATTGTGTATATCCTGCTCATTCACCTGTATACATGGTCTCACCTGTACATAGGTTTCCATCTATAAATATTGTCTCTGTGCTATAAAACCAACCTGTACCATTCCACTTACTGTATATACCACACTATTTATGCTACATGCACTTACTGATTATCGCACTTCTGGTTAGATGCTAAACTGCATTTTGTTGCTCTGTACCTTTACGTGTGTGAAGACAATAAAGCTGAATATAATCTAATGTGGTGCACAGCTGCTGATAACCTCCTTCTTACCTCGTGATGCCCAGCCAGTGTGGCAACATGCAGAGCTGTGAGGGCACCGTATCCCACTTGCTGCACATCTGACCCTCCGTGGAGAAGTGCAGTCACCAGTTCGGCGTTGTCCTGTGGCATGTAAATGAAACATGAATACACCGATATTTTGTGGTTTGATAAAGAACTCGAGTGAACTCGAGTTGTGAGTGCCATACCATCACAATGAATCTATTTAACGCGCAGCTGACCACACTGCCTTTGTGTGTACTTGCACTCCACCATGTGGTAAAACTTTAGAAAGCTCTCAACCACATGTCACACATAACATAAGCAAGACGAAGACATGGATTGTACTTCGGAGCACATATTGACGTCGTATTTTTCTTTTTTTTTGCTGTTTAATTCTCTTCACCTTGTAAGCAGCCAGGTGGAGCGCAGTGAATCCGTTCCTGGTGAGTCTGGAAGGACGCAGACCTTTGAGCATCAGGCTGCGTATATGACCCTTGTTCCCTGGTAGACACAAATATGTCAGATCTTGTACTCAACAAATTGTGGATAAAATAACAACAACCTGAATGAAAGGGATAAACTATGTGAATTGTTTGAGCTAATGGTAAAATATTGTTGTGACTTTAAGTTGTGTTTCTGTAATTCAGTTCTGCTGTTTACTACAATGCTGTCGTCTACAGGCGATAACGTCAGTCAGTCCACAGTAATCCTTCCCCCCGCTGTCACACTTTGTGGAGGAGTTATTTATAGACCGTAGCAGTCGCACATACCTCCACATACACAGCAGAGATGCAGCAGTGAAAGCCCCTTCTCTGTGCGGTAGCACACGTTCACCTTCTGAAAAGCCTCATCAGAGCTGAGCCACAGAAAAATCAACATCACCTGCTTGTGAAAACAAGAAAGCCACTGACAAAGAAGAGTAATCAAACAAGGCAGAGAAAAACCAGCTGAGGGACAAGTACTCATCAGAATTTCTGCGATGATTGAATTCAGTTGTCACCTGAAAGCAAGTTTGAGGTCCACCAGCTCCGTGTCTTTGAGCTGGAAGTCATCTTCCAGCTTCTCCACGATCACAGAGTATGACTCACCCACCTTCTTCTTCCACTCATCTTCACCCCACCATCACGGTGTGTGTGTGTGCGCATGTGTGTGGAGGGGGCAAACACAACTATTTAATGACCACTGCTTATTAATACATACATGCAGAAACAATAAGTAACTGACTCAGTACGCTTATTGCTCAAAAAGGAAACAAACTGGATCAAAATAGCTGTATGCTGCATTTTAATACAGCTCTAATTGCACCGACCAGCCACAGATATTAAGCTTATGAAGCTTCTCAGCGTCTGTGGTCCACACTGATGACAGCTGAAAGCAAAACCCCTCCTCCCTGGCTTCACCTTATTCACTGCAAACTTCCCTCTCAATCTTGTGGATTCAAATCAAAAGCCATTACCTGTGCACGTCTGGGATGGTCTTGATTTGTAATTTCCCATCGAAGGAACCCCTTTCTTTTTCTGCGTGTCGTGTATTTAACTAGAGTAATACAGGAATATGATCTCTCACTGTGACAGAATTGCCAAGGTCCAGATAAAGGGGGGATCATGGCTGTGAGCTAAAAATAAACACCTCAGAGTGGAATGCCTAACAACTATGACAACTGATCTCCCACCACTGTGTGTGTATACAATGTAATATAGACCAACAATATGAAACAAGGAAGGTGACCAGTGTCACAGGGTCTGAAAACGTTTGTCACAGCAGACGTTGCGACTGCAGGAAAAACAGGAGGGAAACCAATAAAGTCAACATTTGTTCCAGCAATTACTGCAAACCAATACAACGTATGATAGTGTAATTCTAGATCAGCTGAAAAATTTAGAAAACTACCACAGATCTGTGTGCAAATTTTATTCAGTGCTTGTTTAAAGGAGTGGATGCGGAAGACATAAATAGCAACAAAAGATTTTGAAACAATCAGAATGCATAATTTTTAATTGAAAGAAACTAAATAATAACAACTTAGAATTAAAATTGAACTCTTAGCCCTGATTGATCAACAACCATATGAAAACACACCACCAATCATTTATAGTGCAACCAGTGTCATTGTTTGACAACATAAAACATAACCAGTACATGTGAGCTAAAGATCTGTGAACAGTTCTGTTTCTCCCGTCTGTTTCAGTTGCTCGGTCTCCTCTGTCTGATGGCGTCATATAGACCCTTCCTGAGCTTCAGCATCTCCTCCAGGTTCTTACACTGCAAACACTCCTGCATCGACATCAGCTCTGTGCCTTTGGGCAGGGGCATCGCGGAGTCACTCAGGACGGCGTCCAGCATCCTCAGAGACAGAGAGAATGAGCTTTGCTGGTCCGAGCAAACGGGAAACAGACAGGCGTTCCACAAGCTACAGCTGGATGAGTCGCCAGAGAACCTCAGGTCTTTGTTCTCCATCTTCCAGTGGGAAAGACACTCGGTCATGCTGAGCCCAAAAAACTTCAGCTTTTCCATGTAAGCAGGGGCATCCACACTGCGCTTGAGGTTGTCGTTAATCCCAAAGAAGACGGTAACAAACATGGTTCGGTGCTGGTGGTTCACGCACAGAGAGTGAATGAAGGCTCCATCGGGCACAGAGAGGCCTGGACTGACCCAGCAGCCGCTGACGATGGAGCCCCTACCTACAGACACTCCTGCTGCCAGGCTGGAGTACTCCACCACTGATCCAGCTCCCACAGAGCAGCTGGGATCAAGGACGCTGTACATGACACAGTAGCCGGAGGAGTCTTCAGAGTTTTCATTTACACTGAAGGTTGAGGATAGGAGACCCAGCTCTCTCCTCAGAGCTGCATCCTCAGTCAGGTGACAGAGGTATTCTGAAGTGGTTCCAATGTGATAAAACTTGGAGTTGTTGAGGAGAATGACATTCAGAGGAGTCCCTTTCAGAAGATGGAAGATCTTTTGGCGGATTTCCACCAGACTGCTCTCCTCCTTGGTGACATTAGCAGTGTTGTTGGTGTATTCTATGGTGGCTTTAGGGCCCAGTGCTTGAAGAAAGTCGCCATATGCGTCTATCTCACAGTCCAAAGGCCCCAACTCTTTCAGTAGCTTGAGAAGAGACTTTGCGGTATCCATATCAACGTAATAGGTACTGTCCGTGTACACAAACTCAGTGTCGGACAGAGAAAACAGCCCGCATCGCCTTTCACAAACTGCTCCGCTCTCTCGCATCTTATCAACGCTCGGCTTGTGCAGAAAGCACAGACAGGAAGTGTTCTCCATTTCCGAGTGAGAAGACTTTTCATGTGGATCCAACACAAACACACCGTGGGTAGTTCCTACAGAGAGTGGGGAGGGGTGGGCCAAAGCTGTGAAGCCAGGTTTATCAAACTTAACACCCTCTTCCTCTGCAATACTATAGAGCTCTATGTCATCCGCACAGGTCACCAGGACACCAGGCTTCATTTGTGACGGGAAGTCCACGTACATGGCCAGTTTGAGCTCCAACATCTGGTAGATGGGGTCACCCAGTGGCAAGGCCATGAAAATCTTTCCCAGAGCGCTGGCACTGGGAAGACGCTGACTGAACCCTCCTGGAAAAATGAGAATGCGTAAGAGTGGGAAATACTGCATCGAGTACTGTACTGATGCAGTTATTTATTTATTATATATGCAATTATTGTGGAAGAATTTTCTGGTACAATTATTTTGTAAAGTCTGACCTGCTCTTGAATCAATTAAAAAAGTGCATATAAGAGTGCAATTATCCTCATATCACACAGAAAACAGAAAACTGTTTTTTTATGACGATGAGGTTCTAACTATTTACTTTTCGTTTATATATGACTGAGGAACTGAGGAATAGTTTTCAACTGTTATAGTCAACAATATAATATAATGACTGTCTTTCTGGTTTTATATTATAGATAAATTAATAAATATTGTAATATTGGCATGATTTTTTTGAAAATAGATAATCTCACAATTATGCAATAGTACTTGTGACACATTAGGACACAAAAGACTCAGCATGAATCAGTGGATTTCAGTTTTTCCTCATTTTGACAGAAGAGTTCTTTTACACTGCTATTGATTAAGAATGATTAAGCATGCAATAATAATTCATTTATCCTCAATAACACCACTTCCAACAGTTTTAACAATGCTCAGGTTATTTGTCAAGTGAAAACTGCACAAACGATTCAGGTTTCAGCTTCCAAAAGGTAAAAAACAATAATAATATAATCTCCCCGACTAAAAGGAGGTAATTCAACTGAGATCACTTTGGAGGATTTAGTTCTTGGTGCGATTTAACTGTACCAGACTAAACACAAGTGTGTGTTGGTATACAACCCAAGTAAATATTACTACAAGCAACTACCTCCAAAATGAACACACAGTTATTTCAAAAACTCCATGAAGTTACGATTTAGTGTTGGACTTGTTTTATACTTGTGTTCACTTTTGTACTTAATGAATCATCAAGTAGGAGTAGGTTATAGATGTTTTAATGTGAAAGAGCATGAAAAGCCATGAAGCAAAAGTAGAAACCTGCATGGATCAGGATGACTCTCAGTTTGTCCAGAGTTTTTCCATAGATGTCATTCAGCTGCTGCAGTGCGTACAGAGTGGAGCCCCCATTCCCTTGAGAACACAGCATATGATACATTAGTAAAAGCAATTAACAGCACATTTGAACTATAATAATAATAATGATAGTGTATTTAAATTAAAGAGTGCTATCTGACCCTCTCACCTATTTTCGACCCTGGTGGATCTGAAAAGACTTTGTATTGAATCCCAAGAGGAAGCTCTCTCCTGTCAACTTTCTCTCTGATCTGCAGCTCGTACGCTTCTCTCTGGCTCCCGTCCACGGCCGTCACAACCACCACATCCCAAAACTCACCGGGCTGCACCTCTCGCCCTTCAGGTAAACCAAAGAGAAACTTAACCTTACACGGAACTACATGAGACATAAATCATTCAGAAACATTACAAGTAAAACTCACCGCGCAGACGGTTAAATTTTCTGAGCTTGTCTCTGGTTGCAGTTTGTAGCTTTCTGGTACATTCCTGGTTCATGCTGTAGCTTAAATACAGTGGGTATTGGTATAAACAAATGGACAAATAAACTGTGTCTAGTGTATATTTCGAAGCTGTAGTTTCTGTCTTACTTCCGGGTGTGGTCACGTGGGTGCCTGTATTTACCACGTACGCGGGGAACACGAAGAGGCGGTGAAAGGAAAGTTAAATATTAAATTTATATTACATTAAAGAACAGATATCATTACTCACGTTGAATGTAAAGAGAGTATTTGCTCTATCGTGAACCTATTGACATTAATTGTCGTACTCGCAAACTCAGGGGTCTTAAATGTGTAACTAATATGGCAGTTCTTTTATTTATTTTTTACCCAGAATTATTTATCTAAAATATAATTTGTCACCAACATTCTGTAATCCATTTTTAAAATGATTTTATTTATTATTTATTCAGTTCATGTCTGCCAAAAATAAAATAAAAGTAAAAATAGTTTAAAAATAAAAGCTTGTAAAAAAGAATGAAAGTAATAATAATAGAATAATAATAGTAAAAATTATTAATTTTTACTTTAACCTTCCCAACCTTTGTGCATTTTTCAAACGATGCAATGATATTTTAGGTAAATTTAAAACTAAAGCTGAAGAAGAAGTCAGCAAGAATATTTAAGTAAGACTTTTTACATCATTAAAAATTATGTAAACGTCCTGCATTGAGAGTCCGGCTTAACTAAAACAAGAATTGTCATCCAGTAAAATGTCTCACACAGAATTATATATTATCTTTAAATAATTATTATTACTATTCAGTGCTGGATAGCTTAATCTGTAATAATATAGCAAATGGCATTATTTCATTTGTAGACTTATTAATTAAAATAGACATATTTTATATTAATAAGCAAAAGTGGAGAGTGGCATGACATGGAAGTACAAATGACTAAATAAACTAAGTTCCACTGAAATAAACAAAAGTCCACTTTACAGAAGGCGAGTGGAGCTTGGTGAGAACCAAACTAAATAAAATTAACGAAAACAAAAATAATTAAAGCAGATTTTAATAACCCTTCGAGTTGGGCTTAATAGTTGAGCATGAACTCCTCCTAAGGTCCTCTACAAATGACTGGGAATAACATTAAGGCCTTTCTGTACCGTGCACCACCCTTACAAGTAAAAATGGTGTTATTCTGGATTTGCTGGTCCATAATTTGCAGAAACAAGCAGACCTCTATCCTGACGTCAATAATTCAGCTCTCAGTAAAGACAAACATGATAATGAGATGAAATGAGCACTTGTGTGACCTGTGCGTGTAGCTTCTGTTAAATACATTTATCTAAATCTCAGCTGTATTGATTGTGAGACTCCAAGTATCATTTTAACATGGCACAAACTGTCCACATGTTACCATGGTAACAGACACACTGCTACATCCTATGGCTCGACTGCATTAAAACCGAATATTTTGTCAAAATACATTCAGTTCCTCATGAGCCACATTCCTGACACTGTGTTTTAGGAAAAAACAGATTTGGTCCCAAATCTCCATGACAACAATAAGTGGAAATGTCCAGGGATTGGTTGTCTGCCAAAAACGTCTTCACACCTCATTGGTGCCAAAAGGAAGCTATGTTTTTATTAAGACAGCCTCTTTAACAGTGCTGTAGCGCTGGGCACATTCCTGCCTCTCTGTTTCTAATGATGGTGTAATGATTAATAATTTTGCAACTGTAAAAAGATCTTTTGTCGCTATTACCAGAGCGATTTGGAGCACTGTGTGATAAATTTATTATCTGACAACGAGTGCACACTGTTTTCACCATTTCTACTTTAATTTCATATTTACTGAAGTGGAGATGCTCTGGTTGAAATTTGAAATTTGTTAACAAAATGCATCACTGAGAAAAACAAAACCTGCATCTATGCAATATTGCTGAGCTGATGCTCTACAGGTGTTGCCTGCTGACAGGATGGAGGCAGACCACGAGAAAAGTGAGCTGTTAAACCAGTCTGTCGAGCCACAAAATTGAAAACCACAGGGAGCAGCTATTCTGGGAGAGGATGGAGGCCTGTTCTGAGAGAAGTGTTCAAAGCCAGTGGGGACAGACATGTTCAGAATTCAAGGCAGAGGCATACAGGATGGAAAGATGGTTTGAGAGTTGCCCTTAGGTACCGGCTTGCTTCACTGACTGTGGCCTTAAATAAGAACAGCACACATCAGACAATGTTAAGTGACCTGCAGAGCAGCGAGCACTAAGGTGCAGCGTAAAGCAACAAGACCGATAAAACATCCATCCAGGGATGCTTTGGACAGATTTATACCTGGATGAGTGGGCAAAGTGACAGAGCACAGAGTGATCAGATATGGGTCACTGAGGCAGAAAAAAATGAGGACTGCGTCACAAGATCTTATGAAAATGCAAGTGGGAGGCTGCAGTATTACTCAGCTTGTTGCCTAAAATATAAAGTGGAAATCATGATGCATATGAGGGTGTGTTAAAATGAAGAAAACTGCATAAATGTGAAATGACGCAAGCAAGGTTATCTCATTACACCTGGAATCACATGGCTTCCTTTTAGATGCCAGCAAGATAAAATTGTGTCCTTCACCCCCTCTACTGACGCAGGATGTAGCTATACAATAAAGGGTGTCATCCTCGCCCACAGTTAAAAAACACACGCGCTAAAAGCTCAGTTTATTACAAACTTTGGCTTATTGAACATTATACCTCACAGTCACATCCAATTAAACAGCTGAGTAACTACTGAATGCCCAGTGCACATACACCGATCAGGCATAACATTATGACCACCTTCCTAACCCTCAGGCATTTGTTTAAATTACTACCCTTATGTGACTTTAGCACAAGAGGAGGAAGGAGGAGGAAGAGGAAGCCCACATCAGACTCTCCTTCTGAGGATGTTTCACTTTCCTGCATCTCTCTGGGAGTTGCAGGCCACGTGTTTTCATTCTGACCCTTTTCCACAGGGGAGAACACCTTCATCTTGCTCTTTGGTCGTCAAAGGAATGAAATGACCAGACAACCAAGCTCCAAACAGTTTGTGACTACAGCCAGGTGCATAAACTCACCAACTGCTCGGTTTGGGCCCGTGTTTTTATTTTCTTGAAAAAGAATGCATATATACTGCTGTGAATACACACACAGAGACACAAACACCTTCAAATAGCCCGCTAAACTGGACAACACAAGCACAAAAATGAATGAAATAACAAACGTTTTATGCATAGGCCCTATAATGGGAGATTGTCTGAGTTTAGTGTTGAACACAAAAAATGACAATTTTCTCATAAACTATCCATAATAAAGTAAACCCTAACATTGCAAAACGAATGATTTATCGTCTCATGGCTGAGAGATTAACGTAAATGTAGTTATAATGGAAGTCAATGGGACATTTTTGTCTGTTTTTTTTTTTTTTTGTCTGTGTCAATTTTAAACCTAATGCTACACAAAAACTAATTATGCAATGAAGTAAATATTAATTTACATACAATAAGTAAATAAGTCATACCCAAGACTGATTAGAAAAAAATGCCCCCATCCTCCCAACATTAGTTTTATGGAAAATATCAATTTGTTCTTTTTTTTTTGTTAGTAAAGACCTCAAACTGCCATTTAAAGGGTTAAAATCTTCAGAATGATTGAATTTTTGGTAGTTTTGTAAAGTACTGAAATGGTTCAAGAGATTTATTCAGAAAAAAGCCCCCCAAAAAATATTCATCAGTCAAGTTTTTACAGCAGTTTTTGGGACTTTTGTGTCCGCTAAGGTCACAGGAGTGTAGCAATTTTTTCCCCACGGTTCTGCCGAACATTTTTTTTTTTAAATTCTCTTTTTGTGTAGAGTGCCACATGCACTAACACAGTCAAAATGACAGCCAATATTGCGTCGGTGTCTTGGGTGTCCTGTGGCGCTTTAATAAATGCATTCAAGATGAAATACGTTGTTCACCTCCACTTTTAAGATGCATGAGAGTGTACAGTCATGTACTTTAGCTTTGAGCTAGTATCAGCATGCTCTATATGGCAATGCTCACCTACTGATTGTTTACCATGTTTGTTGTCTTACATGCAACATGTTATGCAGGCATTTGGTCATAAAGCCACTCTCAGACAACTAGACTCATCTGACTGCATCACTCAGGCTTCAGATACGTCTCAGCTGACCTTGTTCATCTATTATACTGCTAACACCACGTTGTAGAGGAACACAATTACATGCCTTTTCCTCTTCCTTCATAAAAAAAATGGGAAAGGAATGAAAAGAATGTGGGGCAGCAACACAACAGCGAGCATAATCCACCGCTCTACTGTGTTTATTGTTTCAGTTTAATCAAGACAGCGTGTCATGTGAGACTCTGGGTCACTGAATGCCCAAATAAAATCTGTTCAAGTGCATATCTGCAAACCTATACATAGTTGTGTCGAAAATAAAACAGCATACAGGTTCGCGTTCTGTTAATTTAAGATTTAATCAGATACTTTATATTCAGTGTGATACAAAATAATCTCAGGAAACCTCAGCTTAGACTAGTTTTATGTTCATTTTGTGAGGAGTGGCGATGCAATTAAAAGCACAGCCGTCTCGAGATAAAGCTGAGATTGTGTTAAATATTCTCAACCACATACCAAAATATGATCAATGTTTCTATAAATTAGTATTGCACAGAAAGTCTTTCATAATATATTAGCTCTAATAAACCTTAAGAAGCTTAAAGTCCAACAGCTTCTCAGAGGCATTGTGCACTCTTGCTTCATACCTATTAATCTTGCTGCAAACAAGCAGCAGATTCAAAACTCAGGAACTACAAATCCACTGGCCTTCGTAATCTAAGGCTGGCAGGTGAATTCAAATTCGAATATGAACGTCACCTCCACAACAGAAGTCAGACAGGATGCAGACGGTGAAATGATTGTACCCCTTCCGCCTGGTACTACTTTTTAACTGCCTGGGACGCTGAGTCACAGTGTAGACGGCGGCAAAGCAGCTAGGCTATCCTTGTTGTTTTCCAGGAACTGGCTGCAGGCAGAAAAGGCGCTGTAAAAGCTGGATGAGAGGCCAGCAATGTCTGTGGAGATGTAGGGGAGGACACCCGGAGTGGCTTGGTTGTAGTAGGTGATCTGAAACAACAAAAAACACAGGTCTAGGTGGACATTTCGTCATGTCAATTTTTACATCGTGTCAAGCTACTGTGTAACATACAACGCAGCTAAGAGGGACTAAAGCAAGCGTGCCCTTTTCATTTGGCTGACCTTGGTGACAAAACTGGACTCTTCCCAGATTGTGAAGCCAGCGCAGACCACCTCTCCCCTGGTGTAGTCCTCAGTGGGTGGGTGAGTGGGCAAAGTGACAGAGCGCAGAGCGATCAGATATGGGTCACTGAGGCAGAAAAAATGAGGACAGCAGTATTACTCAGCTTGTTGCCTGAAATATGAAGTGGGATAGGAATTCGTGACGCATACGAGGCTTTGTTGAAATGAAAAAAGCACACAAAAAATCTGCAAAATGTGAAAGCAAGATCATCTCACGACACCTGGAATCACACGGCTTCCGTCTAGATGCCAGCAAGATGAAGTCCTTCCCTTTGCCCCCTCTACTGACACAGGGTGTAGCTACGCGGTAAAGGGTGTCATCTTCATCCGCCTGTTTGATCACCTCACACTCCCTGCAGTAGAAACACAGTGGCGAGACACTCAATTTGTTACAGGCATTAACTTATTAAACAATTTCCTGTAAGGATTAATAAATTATTCTGATTCTGATTATTGAAAATTACATCTCAGATTGCTGCCACATTCAAAGAAGACCATTAATCAGTCGAGTAACATCACTAAATATTCAGTGCAGATAAATGGCTGCACGTTCATTGTTCACGGCTACTGTTGCCCTATTAGAAAATATCACTGAGAATATCAGCCATGTACTGTGAGGCTGTACTTTAGGCACAGCGTTGAGCTAATATCTACATGCTAACATGCTCTAAGTGACAATGCTAGCCTCACAATGCTCAACAGCTCCATTATTTTTCGTGTTGGTGCTGTTAGCAAGCTAACATTTTGTAGTTCTATTAGTTATGCAGACATTTGGTCATGAAATCAAAATCAAACTTTAACTATTGTATAGTAATTACACATCAGACTAACAGATGAACTAACACCACCATCCATATGGCCAAACTGTTTGTGTGGTGAAAGCAATATGTGGAAAAATATATTAGCCTTCTGTTCTCTTTGCTGGTTTCTTTAATAATATAACCCCCTGGAGGAATTTAAGCTTATCCTGCACTCCGAGTGTGATCTTAATGTATGCCATACATTTATGTGTACGCTACTGACTCATAATGCGGGTCCCACTCTTTTCTCCTCGTCAGGTCTGACAGGAGGATGAACGTCTGCTCTGCTGGGACGCTGACGTACATCTCCACCTTAAAACACAGCATGTGGTTTTCCTCCAGAGTGTACAGTCTGACCTAAGAACGAAACACATGCACAAAGATGAGGTCGGTTCATTGTCTATAAATAGGATTTGTCCCAGGTATCGTACATGCGCACATGAATAACTGTCCCATTAGTTGGCGGGATTACGGATAGACTTGCTCTTTTCATGTGTTGTGGGCTTAATGAAAAGTTTTCAGACTTATTCTGCAATATTTTTCAATTTCATTAAAACGTTGCGGCCCACATTTTGAGCACCCCGCTGTGACTGAGCCATTTCTAGTCTAAAATAATATAGGTCAAGAAAACCCAACAGCTGTAACTGCTGAATGAGCCATTTCCTGGGAAGTAACGCAAACAATACTGACCTTATTTTTCTCAGTAGTTAATACCCAGTTGTTCCTGGTATCCATTAGTTTCAGTGCCGATACACTGTTGTAGCTCAAGTACATCTGAAAAAATAGAGCATTGGTCTGAATTAATAAGTTCAAACACAATATCTGCAGTTTGAGTGCCTCAGTTCTGAGAAAATAAAATACCTGGTTGCTTGGATCCCAAGGCACAGACAAGCTTACTTCAGTTTTCTTGCAGGAGATGATATATTTCCTGTAAACATGAAGGACGGTGGTTATACATTGTGGTGCAGCTTCAGGCACTAAAGAAAGCTCAACTAATTAACTAACTAACGTGGTCAACTTTTCCTGAGAAATGGTGCTCCATGTTAAGCTATGAAACAGAGGAATACAGATTATGCTGGAGGTGAGGCATTGAGCAACTGAACAATAAACACATTATGCTTCACTGAGTCTTTTGTTGTACAATGAGTTCTGTTGCACGACACTAGAACTGTTTGAATATTACCTCCATTCACTTCACACAGATAATTCCATGTTTTGCATACCAACATAAAGTTTCAACATACACACGGATCAGGCATAACATTGTGACCATTCCTAATATTGCGTTGGTCCCCTTTTGCTGCCAAAACAGCCCTGACCCATCTGGGCATGGACTCCTCTAGACCCCTGAAGCTGTGCTCTGGTATCTGTTACCCAGATGTTAGCAGCAGATCCTTTAAGTCCAGCAAGTTGTGAGGTGGGGCTTGTCTCAAACTGGACTCATTTGTCCAGCTCGTGCTCGACTGGATTTAGATCTAGGGAATTCGGAACACCTCAGACCAGTCGTTGTGCTAGTACTGTATGTTCCCCAGGCAAGCGCCAGGCCGTCAGTGTGATGTAAAAGAAAATGTAATTCATCAGACCAGGCCACCTCCTTCCATTACTCTGTGATCCACTTCTGATGCTTACATAGCTATTGTTGCCGCTTACGTCGGTGAACACGTCAGATGCTTTGACCCTGTTGTCCAGCCATCACAACTTGGCCCTTGTCATACTCGCTCACATCTTTACGCTTGCCCATTCTCCTTCTTTTAACACATTAACTTTGAGGAAAAAATATTCACTTACTGAATATTATATCCTGCGTTAGAGGTGCCGTGATGAAGAGATAATCAGTATTATTCACCTGTCAGTGGTCATAATGTTATGCCTGATAGGGGTATGTTGCCTTTGTCATAGTCATGTTTGTGGATTTAATGGTGATGATTATTATAGTTACACAATTTAAAACTCATATGTTGATAATATAGACTATAGAAACTTTTCTTTTTATATAAGTTGTTTCTCTGACTATTAACATCTTGACTATAAATGTAACATTAGCCCTCTTATATATAAGCCAGACGCAGTAAGAACTAACACTGTAGGTTTAATGGAAAACGCTCACCTATCAAGACGAATCTTCCTTCGGGCAATGGCTTCTTGATAACGTCTTTTTCCATCCTATAAAACACGGGGAAACTTACCACTAAATACTCACAGAGAATATTTCTTATATTTCTCTAATGCAAAATAAATAGAAGCTATTTTGAAGAAAGCAGACTTAGGTTACTTAGAAAACTGACCACAGGCTCAGGTCGTATCCGTGGCAAAGTGCATGGTTTCCTGTCACTATCCAGCACCTCGAAGGTCATAAAGGCACTATTTATATGGCGCAGAGGTTCTCCACCCTGATAGGCCTCAGCGCACACTCCCACCTCCATGCTACAACACAATGTGCGCAGGCATATGGGTTCATAAAAACACACAGATATATGGTTTAAAACACACATGCATTGTGTATACTTTTGTGATACACTGCCAACATTATCATGTACTGAGTTCTATGTCATAATGCAGAGACTCACCTGTGCTTAAAGGCATTGTTCACAATGGCTTTCAGCACCAGTCGATCACCAATGTGAGACGGGCCGCGAAAATGGAACATGTCAATGCTCCTCAAGGTTGGATGAGCGTTACACAAGCGACTAGATCAGAATACAAAACAAAACAGGCAAGAGTTTGCTCTTTATCTTATCTAGCCTCATACAAATGGCCTCATACACACTTATCTTTATCTTTTGGAAAGTCACTTATTCACCTTGCTACATGTTAGATGAGAAGATTAATACCAATCGCATGTTTTTGTAGTAAATACAACATGTAGTTTTTGTTACCAGGCTTCTCAATTTCCCAGAGACACTTTTAATTGTTGGTGGTAGCATATGAACAAAATTGAATTAAACAAAGCACAGTGAGAAGGTTCTGGGTTCGACTCCACCAGTCTGCTGGGGCCTTTCTGAGCCCACTTTGTATTTTCTCTGTGTGCCCCCGTGGGTTTTCTCCTACGCTCCAAAGACAGTTGGTGGTGACTGGTGTTCATTTGTCTTTCTGTGTTAGCCCTGAGATAGACTGCTGATGTCCAGTGACAGATGGGATAGGTTCCAGCAACCTTCTAGAGCAGGGTGTCAAACATACGGCCGGGGGGCCAAAACCAGCTCGACACAGAGTCCAGTCTGGGCCCGCAGAATGAATTTACAATGTGTATGTGGGCCCCTGAACTAAAATGAGTTTGACACCCCTGCTCCAGAGGATAATGAATGAATGAATGAATGAAGGTTTCCAGTCTTGATGTAAAACCAAGCTAACTCACTCTTAGCTGCAGCTCCATATTTACAGTACAGACATACAACTGTATGAATCTTCAAATTTAGCAAGAAACTCTCTTTGGAATAACATGATTACGTAATTATTCGACACATACCTTGCTGCAATTGTAGCCACATTCTCCATCCAGGCCATAATCTGGCCTCCAAAAGTGCTGACTTGGTGGTTGGCATGGGGTGGTAGCACCAGCTCTACGCTCTCTACTCGTGTCCGCTCCGCTGGCACAGCGTCCTGATACTCCTGACATTCTCCTGGTGAGGGCACAAAAACAAGGAGTTTCAAGCAATCTGATTTTAAAGTGCTGCGCGTTATAAAAAGCCTTATGTCTGTACCAAGCTGAGCTGTGCTGCTGCTCAGTAGGTCTGTGATAATCTCAGCATGGATGAGCCTCATCCTCCTCCGCTCTGCTGCCAGGCTGTACTCCATCTGCTCCATCTGAGTGTGAGGAATCACCTGTTTTAGCTGTACCTGTGAACGCACACGGACACACACAGATCCAGGAGACATTGAGTCAGCTTTGATTCTAAAAAAAAAAGTGTAAAACTCAGTGCCCATAATTTGGTCTTTGTCTTTCACCTTTCCAGCCTCAGTTCTTCTAGCAACAAAGGTCGCAAAGGCGTGGCAGACCTTCCACTGCCTGTCAGTGTAAAGGTCTTCACAAGTCACCAATATGCCCACCTGCAATGAAAAGAATCCCCACCTTAAATTATAAACATTCATTTTATTTTCAAAGTAATACAAAGTTTCACTAACCAAAACATGACATCAACCAACCTCCATACTGGACGTGAACGCTCTGTTGACCTTTGCGATAATGTTGACAACCTTTCCTACCCTGGAGGAAACAAACACAGATTCTACTCTTTACTATCAACAGCAGTGATTGTATTCAACACAACTTGAGTCATCTCCATTATGAGACATAATGTTCCCTCAGACTAGTTTGATCATGACTGTTCAACATTTGCTGGCTATAAATGGAGAGACATTTACATACCACTGTCATTCATTAATGTTATTAATTTTCTAAATGCAACAGAAAATAGACTTTATAGTAGCATTTGTTCTTGAGGCTTTGGTGAAAGTTCACTTCAAGAGCAACTCATTTTTCCCTCTTAAGTCTCTGCACCAGTAATCATTTTAGGCTCCACCTTGGAAGAGCATTATCAAGGCTGATACGTTACTCTATGGTGTGTTCAAAATGGATGTCGTCCACCGATGCAGTGATACAGGAGCAGCCGGCGTGTCTCTCAGCTGGGAGAGAAGAGGTAACACAAAAGAATTAGGTAGAGCAGCGCAAAGCATCTACAATAAAAGCTTATGATCTGTGAATGTGTGCGACTATAAAAGTATAAGAACTGATTGGACGCGTTCCATCTGATTTTAATTTGTCTACAGAGCAGCAGCAGGGCGAATCAATGCCTGAGTGTCATCTTTTCTTTCATGAAACATTTAAATGTGAAAGAGGCCCTGTGAAACATCCGAGTACACTTTAAGTTCCTATCATTCCTGCTATAACCATATCAAATTTCATAATGCATGACTGCAGCTTATATCGCCTACTAGGAATCGGAGTGAATGAGTGAAGCAATCTAAAACAATTTGTTTGGCTGTAATGACGTGCGTCATAATTTTTAACGGATGCGGATAAAACCATTGTAGTAGAGCATGAAGCCACTTCTAAGGAAGGTTTAAGACTGGAGCCAGAGGCTGTTTAAAGTGTTTTGCGGATCCATTTTGGAAATCAGTATTTAAGCTGTGCATGCTCAAAATCATCTGGTCGTTTGCTTGCTGTGAAATGTAATGGACTGTGCAGTGATTACAAACTAAAAACACCATGCACACCATGACCAGAACTCGCTGCAAGTTTAGGTTTGTAGACTTAAAAGGGCAGGAGCCCTAGTCGTCATAATAATGTATGTGGATTTCATCATCATGCATTTGTTTTGAGTTGTCTTGGGTGACAGATCATGTACTTAGATCAATCAAAATTGTAAATGTGCTTCTGACCCTTTCCTACCAGACAAACACGCTGTAGAGTCCATCCATTTCAGCAGCTGCCCAACACTCAGCTCCCCGCAGTGGTTGGCATGGCACGGCATTACGATCTGACTCATCTGGACTTCGGTGGGGTTCCTGTATACTTCTCCATTCTCTTGGATGCACAGACTGCCCAGCATTGTGTCTGCGGCTTTCTCATCTGACGTCATAGCTCACAGCTACACAGACAGGAAAGACAGACAGATTAGACTTCTGTGCTCACGGATCAACTAGTGCAGAAACATAAAAACAGCATTCATTGTGACAGAAAGACCGTTGATGCAAATTAGAGCTCTACATACCACAGACACCATTTGTTTGTTTTGTATTGTGTTAAATGAAAACTTACTGACACAAAAAGACACGAAAAATAGCAGTCAGCTGATTTTGTTCACTTCGAAATCTGAAAACTGCTCTGTCGATTTGGTAGCAGCACCAGACTTTAAATGAGCTTTAAATAATCTGCTCAGTTTGTGGTCTGAAGAATTGCTCCATATTTCTTTCCTCCCCTAACTGGAGGACCAGTATCAGAAAAGCCTTTTTTTTATGTAATTACAGCCTTGGGGCATTTATTGAACTGTTTCACACGTATGAACAATAACACAACAGGCGCACAGTCTCCTTTCAAACTGCAGGTTGCGTCTTGTCTTTTATACAGTGGTCTAGCTGACGCACAAACTATTTCAAGGCATGCTGCTGAATGGGGCATTCGTGGAAAGTATTTGTTGGGATACAAGTGTTCGCCCATAACTTCTGCTGCAGTGGGGCGTACATGCAGTCACCTGTCCTTCCCGTTGTCAGTGACAGGGGCTGCACTGACATTTAGAAATTGATTTGCCGACAAATAACTAAGCAGTCGCCATCAGTTTCTGACACCGGTTACCACAATATACCACAAGCACTGCGGATGCGTTTGTAATCTCTGTCTTCACCCACAAACACACCAATGTCGGACTTTACAAACAACATAAAAAGGGCTTACTCAGTTTAAAAGTTTGTGCCGAAGCTGAAGTCGAGTCCTAAGTGTCGGCGAGTTACAAAACATTAGACCGGGGCTGAGAGGCTGCACCGCGGGACATGGAGCATGCTCATTTGTCCCATTCTTCAACAACTCGACAACGGAATAAACACTCAACGCGGCTTTAGCGAAAGTTTCAAGACTACACCACTGGAGGGGGAGAGAGAGAGAGAGAAAGAGAAAGAAAGAGAGAGAGAGAGGGAGGGAGGGGAGAGACCATCATCTGTAGTGTTAGCAGATTTTAAGGTGGAACTGGAGTGACCTCATTTAGATTAAAGACACGACTAAAGACACCATCCAAACAAAATACAATTAACATCAGACATGACATGTTAATGTTTACTTACCAGCTTATTTGAATGGCATTTTAGAATATAATAAAACTTTACCCAAAAAGAAAATCAATGATTCCTCTTCTTCTTCTGGGATTTTTGTCAGTTTTCCCAACAATAATTTGCTTGACCTACTCCTTGTTATACGTTTTTACACGTTTTTCCCTTGAACTGACTGTTTTTGCCAATTGTGCCTCTAACTATTTTGATACTAATGAAGCAAAATTATGATTATGTTTTTTCCCCCCAACAGATTACAAACCTAGACATATCAAAATATTAAATGGAAGTATCTAATAAAATGAACACAGCCATAGATAACTAACCTCTAACCTTCACTCGTTGGATATCAATAAATAATAATAAATGCTGCGTTATTTTTAACGTTATATAAATTAAGTAATATTTTGAAAATAATACAAATAATTCATTTTTAATGTCTTCCTGGATAAATATGATTATTGTTAGTGTACAAGTACAGTGAAATGCAGATGGAGCAAACCATTTAGATGCCCCGGGTCCAAAAACAAGGTACGATAAATAGAAGTACTTTGATAAACTTAAAATAGACTTAAAAAACTTAAAATATTATTTACAAATGTACACTCTGTTTACTGCTTAGCTACTTTGCTGACTTACGTAATATCTTACGTTCCTAAAATATTTTGTAAAAATACACTTTTACGTATATTTAATTGAAGACCTAATCACTGAATGTCAAATCAAGCAAACAATAACATAGGAACTATGAATTTGTTAATTAAATCTAGCTCCTCTTCATCGACGCTAGCGACGTCAAAACAGAAAAACCGAAACCCGGAAAGGCAGACCTTAAGGCAGATGGCTCGCCCTCATTGGCTGACGAGGACGTCAATCAAATGTAGCCCCGCCTCTTCCCCCCCGGACCAGGCTCGGTTGAGTCGTCGGGTTGAGGAGGAGTGCGGTTGGAGTGCGAGAGGGTCGCGGCCGAGATGATCTGACAGATGAAATAGAGAAAAAAGAAAGAGAAGGCGGCGTCCTCCCACACAAAACAATGTTCCCAAAAGGCAAAGGCACACCGGTGCCGTCGGACGGCCAAGCACGAGAAAAGTAAGCGAGGAAACGTTTATTATTGTGTAATTTTTTTAGCTCGTTAAGTTGCTCCCTCTTGCTCTCTGTTGTTTGCTGGACAGGCTAGCGAGAGGCGATTTCCTCCTACCGAGAATGGAATTGAATGAACCGCCTTGTCTGCTCGCCATTCCTCCTCTGAGCCGTGTTTCTGCTGCCTATTGCTCAGTGCCGTCTTCTTACATATCTCCGACCGATTCCGGTAGCACATTTGTTGTGTTTTAAACCGGCGGTCGTCTCCTATTTTTTTTCTGCGGTTATTCAGACGAGAGCACGGAGAGGAGAAAACAATAACACCGCCGCGCTACAGTACATTGTTTTCTCTGTTGCGCTCTCTGGATAGGCTCCGTTTTTATTTCCCTCAGCCCCATCAGTGCCACCAACATACTGTACCTAGCGAAACACACAACAGGCTGGCGCTGTTTTTTTTTTTCTTTCTTTCTTAATGTTTCACATCACGACGTTAAATTAGACTGTTGCTTCTTCACTTTCTTCTCCAGTTGTAGTGAATCCTCACCAGGCTTGGCTTGGTTACCAGTCCCCATTTAATTTTTATTTTTTTTTTTTTTTGGCATAGGCTATTTGGCAGCCATTGTTCAGAGGGCCTGTAGTCACTCAGTGAGCCCGTACAGGAAGACGATTACACTTCTCAGTATCTAAAATCATGTTTTTGTTTCTCACAGGTTGGCTCTATACGTCTATGAGTATTTGTTACACATAGGAGCACAGAAGTCTGCACAGACCTTTTTATCAGAGGTATGTGGAATTTGGGGTAAAGGTTCTTCCACATTGTCATTTACATTTTGTTCTCAGTCCTGGTGTTCATTCTCACGTGTTGCAATAGCACAGATAATATTTAATTGTGTTCAACTGACACGTTGATAATTGTTGAAATCTCGCTCTCCTAGATCCGATGGGAGAAGAACATAACACTCGGAGAGCCCCCTGGATTTCTACATTCTTGGTGGTGGTAAGTCTCATCGCCCTCCACTGCAACGTCCCAGGTTTCGCGTGGTTTTGTCCGCTTCATGTCCTCTCTTGTCCACAGTGTATTCTGGGACTTGTATTGTGCCGCACCAGAGAGGAGAGAGACATGTGACCACTCCAGCGAAGCGAAGGCCTTCCACGATTATGTGAGTAGGACTTGCATGAGAACTGTCGCACATATGGAGCTCTGTTGTCTGTTAAAAATAAAAAAAAACGTCTCCCTCTCAAGTCTGAGGACTGGTGTAAATATTGCACCTTGTGTTGTAGAGTGAGTCCGATTTTTTTTTTGCTGGGACAATGAAAGAAAAACATCTATTTTTTTCAGTTAACTCTCAACCAAGTGTGATAGAGTTGCCATACTCAGAGATCAATCAAATAAAGAATGATGAAGTCCGATTTCTGACTTTTTAGGCTTTCTGTAATGGGGTTTGCACATAGTTTAGAGCAATCTAAGCCGTCCAGTGTTTTCCCTAAGGGACCTTGTAGCTTTATTTAACCATCTAATGCGATTTTGGCCATAATTTTCTTTCTGCTGCTGAATTTATGGCCAGTTATCTTGATCTGTCGGTGGGTCGAATGATGCTCCCAACGACGAGCTTTATGGGCTTCTGGGAAAATGATGCTGATGTCAGCATGTCCTGAGTCAGACCTGTCGAACGCTCTCCTCTTCATCCAAGCTCCCTGCCTCAGTTGTGAAGATGAAAAAGAACCATCTGTGTGTTCTGCGCAGCGTTCGACAATATGTACACGGCACACAGCTCAGTATTTGAATAGCCTCCAGTTGCCCAAATGTTTGGAAGCTCAAGTACATGTTGAAACATATTACCTGCATTGACATAATCCTCGTGGATTTGAAGCTGGAGAACCGCTGGCGCGGCCTGAATTCAGAGATGCCACTCAGGGCATGCGCAGGATTCGGTTGGGCAGTGCTCCTCTTATGATAGCGCCTCCGTATTTGCATGGTATGGCTGTTTTGCATCCGGATTTTTGGAGATAGGGGCGTTTTCATTTTATGCATCGTTTCATGTTTTGAGTCCGTATTGAAAAAGAGCATCATCCACAGCCTTGAGTTGATCAGAGTAGCAGCCTGTCAGCGGCCGCTGCTCTTCCCATAGTTGTACTTCTCTGAAATGATTTAATGAACATTGTTTAGCTGATGGAAATAAATCAGAGTATTTAGGTTTTGCTGCTTCAGCACTAAAGAGACATTAGACGTTGAGGAGTTCTCTCACGGTGATTGATGCACGGCCCCGTTTGTTGGCACTCAGCATCGTATCGGACAGGAAGGGGTTAAAATGGAGATTTTGGTCCTGCTCTTGCCAGATAGGGTTGTCAGGGTAACCGGCCTCCTGATCTGGCAGGTGACCTGGGAGCCAGGAGAGAGGCTACGGCGTGGCTCTGCCTCTTTCAGTAACTTCATTCTTTATTATTCCAGATCATCCAGACAAAGGATGTGTGTATTTTGTTTGACAACAAGCCTGAATTCATGTGGCCTTCTTCATGGTAATTCTTTATTATTATTATTTATTTTATTCAAGTAAGATCCGTTCTTGTGTGAAAGTGGTGCAGGTTTACAATCATCTTTCCCAACATGAATTATTAAGGTGTCTTTTTTTTAACAATTCTTACATTTTAAACAAGGGCGAAAAACAACTGAGTATCATTTAGTGATTCTTTATTCTAGTCAAATGAAAGAACATCTCCGGACCAGTTTTGAAAGAATGGAAAAGGCAAAAATACGCTGTTGAATGGCATCCCCTGGTTTGACTGAGCCCATTTTCTTAACATGGAAAGCATTAAGCAAATGAGGGAACAGTGAAATGTCAGTCTGGGCAGCCTGCTGCTGTTATGTGGTGCTTTGAGAGATTCTGTTGATCTCCCTGACATCTTGTGGTTGCCCTTCGCTCTGATGTTGGTTCTCTTTGTATTTTATTGGGGGTCAGGCGAGTGTGTCTGTCTGTGTGTGCGGACAGTACTTGGACCCTAGCCTTTGTCTAGGTGTGGGGGAGGTGAGCGCTGCTCCGTTAGCAGGCAGCGCTCGTAAAGCCCCAGTGTATTCACGCCGTGGCTGACGAACGCTCCCCGGGGGCTCTGTCGCCATGGCGTCAGGGGCTGATTGATGGCTGTCATGGAGCTGAGGGGCAGATTGGAAAAAGGAAAATGGGAGTGGCACCGTGGCATATGCCCAGCATTCACGATCGCGGATGAGCCGAGGGAATAACAAGAGGAGGGGGTTGGGAAGGGAGAGAGGAGGGAGACGTAAAGTGGAGGGGACCTGCTACAAGTAACCAGAGAGGGAGAGCATCCAGTCAGGATGCAAAGTGGGTTTTATGATGTTGATTGATGGTTAAACATTTACAAGCTAAACATAGGGCCTGGTTGCTTTTGAGCTGTGGTTCCAGTGGAAGAAGTGAGGCTGTTAAGAGCACGCTAGGTCAGGAGTCGGCTGTTGGGTGGTCTCCGCTGCGGTCCAAACACCTACATCAATTCTCCTTCATCCACTTTAATGTGTTATATTTTTTCCTCTTGTTGTAGTCTCTCTCTTTACGTATATGCCCTTTCTTTTTAACGGCTACCCCATTTAACCTCTTGGTCCTCCTCACCCTCCACTTTTTTTTTTTACTTCTTTCTCTCCTATTGTTGCCCTCTCCCCCACCTCTTTGTTTTTGGAAAAGGAGCACAAGCACATGCGTAGTCATTCTGCCCTTTTGTAACCTCCTTCGGCGATTCAAACATTCATGGAAAATTTGCTTGGCCGAGACTCCTTGTGTGCTTTTACGTACAAACATGCACACGTGCTGAATCATGAGGTCGGGGGGGGGGGGGGGGGGGGGGGGGGGGGGGGGGGGGGGGGGGGGGGGGGGGAGTCTGACTTAAGGAAGGTCTCCTGGGAAGTTGTAAGGAAGGCCCTAGACAAGAGCCTCGTAGCCCGGGGCAGGTCTGAGACATCTGCCCCTTTCCGGTACCAGAGAGCCTGTGGAGAGAGACGAGGCTCATTTAGACCGAAAGCAGCACCAGGCTGTTTGGGACAGTCCAGCAAGCACAGCTGTGGCCCTTAGAGGGACATGATAAAGATCTAACACAACATGCCTGGGAACTCACCATGCACGTAGCGTTTCAGTCTGGCAAACAGTTTGTGCTCTTCTACACGGGTGTAGATCGTATACAGCGTTTTAGGACTTTTTTTGGTCAATGCCTTAAATACAGCTTGGTTTTCACTTCATTATTTCTTCGCAGGCCTTATTCCAGGAATGGGGCGTTTAAGGATAGAGCAACAAAGCAAACTGCAGACTCTGTTTTATTTGTTGTATGCAGTCAGACGGTGGGATTGTGGGGGCATAAACTGCTCTGTGAGCCTTGACTGTACATCAGCCAGCGATAAACAGAGTAACAGGTGCCTTTAAGGTTTTTAAGGTGAAAAGGCGACACACGTTTTACTGGACTAAAAAAACTGTTTACATTTCCATAGAAGTTGTAGTTGCTTCTAGGATGAGCGGGAATATCTTTATACGTCCTCTTTATGTAACCCACAACTTGGCTTTATGTTAAGTGGGACTTAACTGACCCTCAGAAATATTGTGTACAGTGTAAACATGTATAAGTGAAGTCTGGGACACAGCTTCATTCGTGTCTCTGTATATTTGGCACGTGTGGTTTTAGAGGTTATAATGGAGCTCATAATGGAGCATCTACTGCACACAGCGAGGCTGTACTGAACTAGCGTTATCAGCGCTAACCTTTGTAAAACGCACTAAGCATGACTGGCAAGTTTACTTTGATTAGAATCAAATATTCTATAAAATGTCAGCTTCAGAGAAAGTGTGAATCAAACCAAGAAAGAATACTGTGCCTTTCACACTTTAGAATATCCTTTGAAGTCTTTTCTAAATGCCTTTAGAAGGGGAGGTTTCTTTCCAGGAAGTTGCATAGAACTTGTTACCACGAATTTTGAAAAGGGGTCATAACTATGAATAACACAGTGATATCCAATTACCATATAATGCAAATAGGTTGAGAGGCTGAAATGAGAGCGTAATGGTGGTGTTCAGCTGGGTGCAAAGAAATAAAGTTCACTGAAGGCCGTGACTAGTGACTGAGGGGGAATATTGATGTTGATAATTGGAAGCAGTCCTGATCACAATATTTGAATCTGCTGTGGTTAATTTCAACAACCTGTTCCTCTTCTTGCAACGTGTTTTTACTGGCTTCCTACTTTATGGTATTGTCCCTGACTCATCTCAGTGCTGTTAGTTCCCGGCCTAAACCATAAAGTAACTTCTAATAGCAGTAAATGCAAAGACAATGTATCTTGTATTCTTTCTAATTTCTAATAACAGGGATCTTATGGGCAGGTTCAAAGTGATTATCTTCACACACAATAAGATTTTACAGGATGTGAGCATGGTCAAGTTCATTATGGATATCAGAGAAATTATTTGCAGTCATCAAGCAATTTTTCATAAATAAATACCAGAGAAACTGTAAAACCAAGCCAGACTGACATCCAAGAACCAGTGGTTGACACAGAAACACTTGAACACACCACATGCACTACAGCATAGGGCGTAGGGCTCAGCAGCACATGTGATCTGCGCCTCCCTGAGAGCAAACAGAGCCACACCAGCAGGTGGCATTAACCATCTTTTAAATAAGAGAAACAGGAAGAGCTAAGACTGGGGATATGTGTGACATCATACATAGCTGGCCTCTCTTGGATCCTGAGACCATATGTTCAATGGTCCATATGGTCCAACATGAGAGATGTTGTTAAAGAACGAGATGTGAGATGTTGTTATTGCAAGTCCCCCCATGCACATTGACGGACTTTGTCACGGATTCAGTGCTCTCTATTGGCGTGAGTCCATCTAGTTCTGATGTTGCAGGACACAAAGCAAAAAGAAGGACCCTAGGCTGTTGGCTTGGTATATCACAGCCCCAAGGTGGACTAAATGCTGGATGTCCATTTCCATGTCAGTGTCATTCTGGTTTAACTTTCTCATGAACGATTTTTCTAGGAAGTTCTTATCTTGTAACAGTGGTTTTGTTTACTGTATTCTCCTTGTATCGTGATAGCGTTGGCTTCAGGTTCAGTGTCAGGCGGCCAGAGTAAAAAATGTAGCCCTGAATGTTGGTGTTTACTGTGGACACTTTTCTACAGAGGAAGACGCAGAAACTGATGACGAAGGGGCATAGTCACTGTTATTCAGTGGGAACTGTGTGTGTCTGTTAAATAGTATCACAGACCACAAACTACTTTTTTCTGATTTCCCGTAGGGCCGAAAGATTAGGGTAAAATGTGTCATCAGGAGATGGAGAATTCTCACGAAATACATCAAGATATAAACTTCTCTATGTTCTAAACCGTAAATTAAATTGACTGTCAAAAAACAAAAAAAAAAATTAAGCCTGGGTCAGACGTGCTGCATAATGTTTATTCGAAATTGCAGCATTTGCAATTTGCTAATTGCAATGATTCAAATTGCATGGTTTCAATTTGAAATTAATTGTTCTTTATTCTGAGCCAGGAACATATAAATTATATTAGTGCTGTAACAAAGAAAAATACACACGTATAGCAAAGTTTATCACCCGTCACAACCCTCATGAAATAGAATTAATTTAACAGAAATTAATATTGCCATAGTCATTTGGTGTATTGTGTACAGCCCTTAAAGAGCTCGTAAATGAGGTAATGCCAGGCTGGAAAGTAACCCGCAGTTTATGCTTCGCATTAACGCAGACACCCATGCAGAGCCTCACTCTGACGCGCACCTCCCCAGAAATGTAACACACTGTGACGAGCACAAGACCTGTGATTGGTCCAGTTGGTAGTAGCTGGTTTCCGCTTTAGTAGCTCAACCGTCAAAAAAGACACAGCTTTTTGGGGGCTTTGTTAAAGAGCGAGCCAGACCGACGAGCACCCTAGTATAAACAGCTCGCGTGACTCCATGTGTAGGTCACTGCAGTATAAATTCACCTTAAGTTTAGAACAAACCCACAATAAATTAGGGCTTAGTATCGCTACTGTTCTCCCAACTCGTTTCACAAAACTAATGTTGTCATTGGAATCAGAGGTTTCCACAGTATTTGCTTCTAGTTGGCACATCTCACATATGGATTTACCTTAGTCCAGTTCCTCTTTGTCATTGTAGTTTTTAAATCCAAACTGATCAAGTATCTGTGAGATGATCCACAGAGCCCCCCCCCCATGACCCATAGGACCCAGAGGCCCCACTAACAACATTCTGTAGCCAGAAACCACAGGACACCCTCAGGAGACCCATGTCCATCCTCTGATGAGTCACAGGGGAAACCTACACAATATTAAGAAGGTGGTCATAATGTTATGCCTGATCATTTTAAGCCACATTACCATTTTATTTGATTAAATAATTAATTTGGGTAGTAATTAATGCTGGACTGGATAAATAAAATAGCATCAACATTGACACAGACCTCCACAGTTAGTACTGTGATATCTGCACCAGTGGATTGTTTAAGGAACCTCCAGATGCTCTGGACCTCTCATTCTTAAACCTACGGGAATTTTTGACACCACCCGGTAAAGAAGTGGGATTTATGCTTCCTTGGTCCTGGTGGTGGTAGAGGGACCCGATGGGACGTGACTTTTCCCCGTGGCCTCACTTCTCTCCCTGCTGAGGTATTTCACAGTGGCCCTGCAGCGGCAGCCTGAGCAGATATAATTAGGGAAGGTGCAGTCGATAAAAGGGAGCGTGTTGGCTATTGACCAGTGATGTCTGTAGAGCCGTGGGACTCCGTTGCTCCGTGCGAGTGTTGATACTGATCCGTTCTTGTGGTGATCCCCTGTTTATTTGCCTACATCTACGCTTCAATGTGAGCGAGCCGTGCATTAATAAATGGTTTATGCTTCTGTGTTAAGTTGACGCAGAGGCTACGGCGTTAACGCAACGACTAGCTCCGTAGCTGACGTGCACCTCCCCAGAAATGTTACCATGCAACGCAAAGGTCAAGACCTGTGATTGGTCCGCTTGGTAGTAGCATGTTTCCGCTTTCATATTTCCGACTGTTTTTGAATTGATTTTTGTTTTTGGATCAATAAAGATTCAGTAAGCTTAACTGAGGAGGTTTAGATATTTGTGTGACTCGTGTTCGGTGGAAATTTCGGAGGAATACGCTGAGTAGCGTTTGGGTGGACTGACAGCCGGACAAGTATAAATGACTCGCACTGGCACAGGCTATGTGCGTAGGTCACCGCATCTACGTCCTGCTGGTCTATAAAAGCGCCTTGAAGGTTCCTTTCTTCCCTCATTCTGTAGCTGTCCTTAGGAAGCTAAACCCCACAGCTCTGAAGACATTAGCTCATCTCAGATTGCTCCGGCTACGGGGAAGAAAATCTCAGTCAATTAGGACCGTGTGACCGTAGCAAATGGCACATTAGTGAATTAGGGCTGCGGTTTGAGCAGGAAATCAGCCCAGCTATCCCCCCCTGTGCAGCAGCACTTTGGAGCCACTGACTCAGTCCATCCCACTGATACTTATCTGATCCACTGGATCCTGGATCAGCAGGACTCAGACCCCATTAATGCCTTATTCGAGGGGGTGAGTCCGTCGGTTAGATGCTAAGGCATCGAGTTTTAATCACAGGTCTGGACGAGCGTCGTGGAGCCAGATCACACGGTGCTCATTAACTCGTTCAGACTGACGGCAAACCGAGGCTCAGCCTCAGTACTGTGATGGTCCACTTTGTCAGGACTCGCTGGTCGAGAGGCGACAAATTCGGCGAGACGCCTCGCATGTAATGAGGCGGCAATTTGATTGAATTGAAAGCACAGTCAGATTATGTTGTGTAGCACAAGAAGAAGCTTTAATGTTGCTCTTTTGCCTCTTGTTCCTTCTTAGAGTGCAGCAGCAGCCCCCAGCCCGGTGATGGGAGGGATGCCCCCCGGTGAGGGCATGCCAGGAGGACCAATGCCACCTGGCTTTTTCCAGGTCAGTCTGCCACTGTTCTCACACCCTCTTCTACTGTTAGGAATGTTATTATTTTAATTTGATTAAGCATTTCAACAATTATTCTGTTGTCATCAGATTGAACGTCATAAAATAAATTTCTTCACATTAATATGTTGCTACCCGCTGTGCTCCACGGTTTAGTTTTTGACAATGCTGTCAGGTTTTTGTGTGTGCTCTGGAGCTGTGGGTCACAACGACTACATTACCTCGTCTGCGCTGTGCTCCATTCTGCTGCGGACTTGTAGTAAACATTATAGTTGCTCTGTCTGCCTGCGCGCCTCTTGTGCTGTAAACAGGCAGACGTGGCCTGGCCATTTTCCCTAATGGAGAAATCGAAAGGTGCTGCACCTACTGTAGATCAATATCTCATGAAGATAAACTCTTTGCAGGCAACTGTGTGGAACTGACTTGTTAGAGGTGACATAAATTTGTGATGTTGCTCTGTTTCCACAAGATCAAACTGTGCAGAGCAAGTCCGCCAGTTTATTAGAACTAGAGAGGCCACAAAGTCGCGCTCCAGTAACTGATCATGTTAATATCAGGAAAGATATTTTGACAGTTATGCAGGAGCGTGTATTCACACTATACTTTCCGAACCAGAAGCCCTTTGAGGAGGCTCAATTAGACCCCTCACTCTCTGTCAGATCAGCAACATTAGCTACACAGTGCCGGTGTTTAGTGTTGTTATAAAGCTAATTGCATAGAGCTTAATTGACGCTGTTAATTCAGGGAAATTAGCACTGATAACATGCTGCATGCAGCAGGCTTCTTAATGTCTTGACTGACAGGAAAAAGAGCACACATCCTCTCCATCTGTTTTTTTTCTCTCATTCAGTGCTTTCATTTGCTTGTTCTTCTCTGCTCAGTCTCACTCTTTTACTGTTTATGACACGTAAACGAGCCTCATGTATTTTTTTGGTGTATTTTTTTTGTTTTTTTACATTTTTTTGCGCCACACTTTGGTTCTTGCATTCCAACTGTGCCTCTGCCCTGCAGTAACCCTGCTCCTCTCTCTCTGCCACTCTTTCCCTCTCTCTCGCTCCCTCCTTCCCACTTCATCTCGTCCTTCCCTCCTCCTCCGTCCTGCCTCTGTCCCCCTCCTTGCCTCTTCATTTTTTGTGATGCCACAGGGTCCTCCTGGTCCCCAGGGCTCTCCTCACCCTCAGCCTCCTCCCCCTAACAGTATGATGGGACCTCACAGTCAGGTAACGCGGCCTCTCTCTCTCTCTCTCTGTCTTTCTTTTTCTCCAGTTGTGCTGTCTGCCATCATTTGGGAACGCTGGTTCTCTGTGCTGATGCTTCATGCTTTGGCATTCGTCTCAGCTTATTTCTTTATGCCGCTTTCAGTGTTCGCGCGACATGAAACTGGGATGTTAGAATAATACTGCCTCTGAGGAGACGTGTGTAGCCTCTCAACTCGAATTTAACCGAGCGTCTGTGTTCATGTTGTAGTCCTTCATGTCGCCTCGCTTCGCTGGAGGCCCAAGAGGTCCCCCCATCAGGATGGCCAACCAGGTGGAGTTCACACACACATGCCTTCTACAGATGCTACACATTGTACATATTCGTAGCTGCTGCTTCAGTGTATGGTTTGTGTTTTTATCCCCGGTAGCCGCCAGGTGGAGGACCAGGTCCTCATCCCATGCTGCCCAACATGGACCCAACAAGACCACAAGGTGTCAATCAGTTTGCTGTCATTTAATCTTACATCAGGCACATTATATACTGGCTGCTCTCTTTACTCAAAGCAACGTTATCCCTCTAGGTCATCCTAACCTGGGGCCAATGCAGAGAATGAGTGGCCCTCGAGGTATGGGGCCTATGGGGCCTGGCCCTCAGGTAGGCTGCTTCCCTTATACAGACTAAACCCCCACTCTCTGGATGGTATATTAACTAGTAACTTTATTTAACTGGTTCTAATGATGAGCTTGTCTTCCATTATCCAGGCCTAATGTCAGTGGTTTCATGATTTTAAGTGTTTTTCTTTTCACCCTGTTTGAGTTGATCATTTTTCCTGGTCTTCTCAGAGCTTCGGTGGTGGGATGAGGCCTCCACACAACACCATGGGCCCCGGCATGCCAGGAGTGAACATGTGAGCCCTCTGTTTATTTGTAAATATCGTCTCCCATGTATTTCAGCTTAAATGTGACGTCTAACCAAACCTTCCTTTGGCTTTGCTGTGCAGGGGTCCAGGGACAGGTCGGCCATGGCCCAATCCCAACAACGCCAACTCTGTGAGTGCTAATGCGCACAAAAACACACACGCAGACATACAATTTGGTTCAGATTGCAGACAGCTCTCCTCTCAGAGCGGCAGAGGTCTGCTCTGTTCCAAGGATTTAGTCTGGGGTGTAATTGTAGTATTATATGTCATGGTTTTCACAGACAGCTGGACAGACAGCCATAATGGTATTAGGGTGATCAAATGATGAATGATGACAGTTTGAGGCATAGAAAGGGTCTGAGCTTCCATTTCTGGTCTGTAATGTTGGTGTCTTTGGTTTCAGATGCCTTACTCATCACCGTCTCCTGGTGCATACGGGGTGAGAACACATCCTGATGTATTTACTCACACACGCTGTAGAAAATGTGTGGAAACATTGGAAAACAAAGCTTAATAGTTTTTGTGTGTACGTCTGTAATGTGTCTTTATTTTGTTCTAAAGGGGGCATCTGGAGGCGGAGGCCCTCCAGGAACTCCCATCATGCCCAGCCCTGCAGGTCAGTGCTTCCCTAACCTTAAATGTTTAACATCAAGTATTCATGCATTGTTCAGTAATGGTTTTATGTGTGACTGCATGCTTTCCAGACTCAAACAACTCTGGTGACAATTTGTACACCATGATCAACACTGGACCCGGAAACCGAAATAATGTGAGTGCTGCCCTGTTCTCCCTTCTCACTCGGATCATGACGACGATAACGACACTTTCTAGAAATCAGGGTTGTGCCTGTGAATTAAATGTGTATGGTGGACGCAAAAATAGGTTTTCAGAGCACAACAATTAAGTGGCTTTAGTTTACAGAGTGTTAAATGCTTAGAGCAGTAGGCCAACACCTCTCATCGGGTACATAACATCTCAGTGTAAACCCTTTTTTTCTTTCTTTTTTTTGCCAAAGTGACAGAACAGCAGATGTTTTTAAAAGTCTCATATGGTTTATGAACATATTTATGAATTTCACATGCTACTATATGACACTGCGTGAAAAAAACCCAACTCTCACAATTCTGGCCGCTCTCAACCACACTTGCACTGTTCCTGGGTTTCAGCATCCACCTGAGAGTGTAGAGTAGATTTTTATAGAAACAAATCAAATGTTGTACTGGATGTGTTATTTGATCCTGTAGGCTACTGTTTCAGACCCACTGTTGAAACTGAAATGATCGCAATAATGTCTTTGAGTAGGAAGATGGACTGAGTTTTACAATAGCAGAAATTAAAAATGCCTTGTTTGGTAATTGGGTTTCGGGGGAACTTGTACTTTTATTCACTTTAAACTCTGTAGTCCATAATGTTGTGCCAGCTCTGCTGTGGAGCTGTGATAATTGAGTCCCTGCCTCTTTCCCCCTCTAGTTCCCTATGGGCCCTGGCTCTGATGGGCCTTTGGGAGCCATGGCCGGAATGGAACCACACCACATGAATGGATCACTAGGTAACGATATGAAACATCCAACTAACGCAGAAATGTTTGTGCTGCATCATCACCCGGCATAACACATGTTGGACGTGTATACTATGTTTCAAAGTAGCTTTTGTATGTTCATTGTTGTTTTTAATGTTTTCATTTGCAGGCTCTGGTGATATGGATGGAATGAACAAGGTAAATAATGGTCTAAGAGACATTTAGAGATTTATCCAAGATAAGGTGAAATGTTATACATGAGGGGGAAAAAAACCTCTGTGTGCTCTTTGTTTCCAGAATTCCCCAAACAATTTAAGTGGCATTAGCAATCCTCCCGGGACCCCAAGGGATGACGGGGAGCTGAGCGGAAATTTTCTCCACTCCTTTCAGAGCGAGAACGTAAGTCTCCTCAGCTAACGCCACTGGACTGTTAGTGACTGTAGCCTGTGGTGGTGAAGCCAGAGGTAGAGTCCTGTTGACCACACAGTGAAACCACAGTCACAGCATATTAGCATCGCTGACTACAAGGTTTTTAATCTTCTCCTGTCTGCGCTTCCTTAGTACTCTCCAACCATGACGATGAGCGTGTGACCCCCCTCCTTCACCCAACCCGACATTATTTGCCATCATTCCGAGGATCCGAACTCACTATAGGACACGGCCAAACACATCAGCACCAAATCAGGGACAGGCGCCATTTTGGTTCCACACTAATGCCAGAACGCTGATTGGAGAAGAATCAAAATGGCGGGCGACTACTGCTCCTTGCTCAAAATGAAGGACAATTTCTCCATTTATCACAACCCCCAAAGTGTGATGAAACCAGCTACTGAAATGCATACATGACACGTTTTATGTTCTTTGCAGAACCCCCCTCGTTCCCATTTCCATACCCCCCCCCCCCCCAAGCCCCGCCCCCGTTCTCCTCTGCCCTAGAGCGAAGAGGAAAAACATGGTTGAAGTTTACCTCTTGTACTTTTTATCGATTGCTTTGTGGTGCAAGATGTGCAGGAAATATCCGCTTTTGTCACTTAAAACACTGGAGAGTGTGCATATGCATTGTGAGCTTGGAAAGTCTTTGTCTTGTCATTTTACTTATCGCCATGCATACTGTGTCACTAAAGTCAGTTGACATAGGACTCAGAATTTGCCTTTTACTCTGTGGCCACCTTTATGAACAATGTACCATCCTTCCAAAAGCCCACCCGTCTATTTAAAGAGATTTCGAAGGGGGAAAGATGTGAACCGATAACGGCTTTTTATTGTGACAACCTCCCGCAGCATGCGAGTGCTCACATGGTTCTTACGATGTCACATTGATCCAGTTTGATCAGTTGCAGTCTCTTACTGTCGACAGCTAACGCCACTCGGCGCTCTCAGCTGTTTCCCTTTCAAACAGCTGGACTGCTGTTGTGCGCTGTCACCGGAAACCAGACTTCGGCATAAGAAGTGAGTGCATGAGTGATGAGAATCTGTGTACAACATACTACCTAGTGCTGCTCTTCTCTATGTGGACACCTGCTTTAAGATGTGGTGTATATCTCTGCCTGTGCTTAACACTCTGTGCTCTTCATCGTCGTAGCCTTCTGTGTTCTTTCCGTTTTGGTTCATTTATGATGAAATGGCTATGGATGAGTTGCCCATTTTAACCCCTCATACATATCTGTTGGTCATGCTCCCCCTCCCCGTATCATCGGCCGTCCCCCTTGGCCCGAGACCCTCCCCGTCTTGCCCACCCACATATTTTTTTATATTTTGATACAAACTTTGACTACGTATATTGCCCCAGTTATTCAGTTAGTCAAAGCTTTCTAAACTGATTCTAGTAGGCATCATTATAAACTTAGCGGCAGTCTTGTAAATGTGATTTTTGTTTCATTTTTTTTTTTTTTTTCCTGTGAACATTATAAACATCTGTCCTATGTTGCCTTTATTTGCTGATATTTTTTTATTTCAAATTGAGGAAAGATTGCTTGTTAATATAATTTTACAATAACTTATGTCACTGTGTGGGCTGTTTTTATTGAGACGTTCATATCAGCCTGGAGGAAGCTGCTGAAGCTTTGGGTGGAATCAAATGAATGCCTAAAATACACATAAATTCCATATTATACAGGGATCTTGCCGGTCGCCTGATGGGTTTACTTTGTGCCTGCATTGGAACCAGGGGGCGCTCTAGTCCACAGCCACCAGGTTAACGAGAGGGGAACATGGGACAGGAGGGAGCGCCTGTGTGCTAAAGGAAACTTACATGACAGGTTGAACAGGCTTTTGGTGTGAGAAGGGCTGCAGAGTTTCATTTGACGACATCAGCCTGGGTTATAGACAACTCCTCATGTACACAGATGAAAGAATGCAGCAAAAACACTGCAGTCTCTTCTCATGCAAAAAGACGTTTGCATGGAAAATACGCATTGAACCCAAATACTGATTTCAGGAAACACTTCACAAATGCTTTGCCTTTGCTGCACTCCACTGCTGAGTGGATGACGGCATTCCCTCCTCAAAAGGTAGTACAATCACACTCCACTATTAGTACCGTGAGATGTTTGAACAGCAGAATGTTTTTGAGTTAAGTCCCCACTTAAAGAACTATAGGGTACGAACCGGTTTGGAGCTCAAAGTACAACACGTACGAAATATATCTTTGAAGACGCTGAGGTGACAGATGTAATTTATGACATAAAAGGACATACGTAAGAGTGTGAGAACGGGCCTTTACAATTTTACACCCTGTCAATTGGCACTCAGACAGTCACAGTGGGGGTCCCATGTGTCGCTGCCAAGATCCAGTAGTAGGAGACTGAGAGCTTTGAAAACTAGCAGGTGAGTGAATCTTTATTCACCATTTAGAAAGTAACTTTGCACCTGACCTCTAGTTGCCATTTGATTATCTTTGTTGTTCATATTTGTGGATCTATGACCTGTTGTCCTCTGCCTTTTGTGATATCTACTGTAGCTTTCCAGCTAATCTGTAGGTTAGAAACGTTAATCAAGTCTAATGCATCTTAAGTCTTTATGTATAGGTCAGTGTGGTCAAAAGTGTGACTGATATTCTCAGTTGCTGTACTTTTTGGGTTGTGTGATACGCATTCATCCCGCTTTTATGTGTTGTTTTATCCATGACTTAACACTGCCCTCTAGAGGTCTTCAGTGGAGTCTCATGCCTTGCAAAGAGCTGATATGCCTCCACACAACATGAACACACTGAAAACAGCTGAGAGCACCACACATGCAACATTTGGTTTTACTTTTGCGATGCAGATGTACATCATAACTTAAGTCCACGGCTGGGAGGATCCGACAATACCCTGGTTCCTGTCTAACAATAGGAAATGAGCCTAAGCTGCTGCTGGGTGCTCTCCACAGGATGTGGTTTGTCTGGGCAGGAGCCAATTCTACTCTCCCACTTCAGAGCTACACAGTTTATATCATGAAAGTTGCAGCCACACAAAATTGCTTTGTTCACTCCCATATACGTGTAAATATCCACGTAGACTTAAATTCTTTTGCGGTTTAAGTTTAGTGCTGCATAAAATCAAATATGACTACAACTGTGTCAGGAGAACTTTAAAACTACACTGAAATATATGAGCAGGTAAAAATGATTAATTAAACGTAATTAACTGAGTGAAATTTAAATTGCTAAAAAAATAATAATGTAACTTTATAATCCCCCACATTTTTGATAGAATCGTTATGTAACAGTATGGGCGCTGGTTGGCAGAGATAAAACAGTTAGCCATTAACTCCTGCCAGTGTCTGGACGCCATACTGCACCGCTCAGAGGGACACATGTGTTCGGAGAGGATTTGCTGAACTTGCGTAATCCACATACACTGCAGTACATTTATCACTACCAGACGAGACAGCAAACAACGGGGAGATTGTAACGTGGTGGGAGACGGCTGTGTGCGTCAACATTACAACCTGAGACGGTTTTATAAACAGGAACGAAACCACTGTAGCTTTTCAAAACAATGCTATTGTTTTAATGGGTCAAACGAGGAGCAAAGTTGATGAGTCAGAGAAGCAGCTGAAAAGGGGTGACAAATGATGGGTTGTTATCACATCCATCCAGCATCCAGATCATTTGTTGACCATGTAATAAAAAAAAAAGAATCCCTTCCTCTCATACGAGAACTATTTCATGACGTGCGTCAAACTATGAAGGCTCCCTCATAATTCAGAGAAGGCCAACTTTTAAGTCGTCTTTCATCAGATTACAGTTACCAGAGGTTTGCACTGTAATCGTCATGTAAAAAGCAGCCTCCTCCCGAAAAATGATGGTAGTGTCAGATGACGCAGGTGGAAAATGTCGTACATGGCCATGGAAGAAGACAGTAAGTACTTTCTCTGACTTGACTCATACCGGATTTTGAAAAGCACTCAGCATCTCCTGTGCACTCCAGTCACCTCAGACACGAACCCGTCTCTCAGCGTTTCACTGAATCTGGCTACAGAGGCCGACGGTTTGATCTGCAGCCGTCATGAAGAAGCACTGAGGGGTGAGTTCAAGCTCAAAGGCTGAAGAACGCTTCTGGAGACCAGGGCAATATTAATTCTGTTTTGGGTTTACTTGGTCGGTGTCTGACGTCGGAGAGCAACTACTAAACACCAGTGAGCCGTGACCGCCGGGTGCAGTGATCAACAAAGATTATCTGATTATCGTGGAGCCTGTCAGTGGGCGCCAGCAAGTTCAACGTTTTGTCACCAAACTTGATTTAGAAGCAGGGAAAACTTCGCAAATGGAAGGAATGATGGAAGAAAATCTGACTCAGGAATGTTTTGAGGAACGCAAAAAGTTCAAGGTGTGGATTTGGCATTTAAATTCCTCAGATCTCAGTCCAAGAGAGTGTCGGTGGAACGCATAACTAAAAAAAGTCCATGGATTCCTCATCATGCCGCTGGATTTAAAGGATCAGCTTGATACCAGATACCACAGCAGGCCTGTAAAGGTCTAGTGGAGTCTATCCTCTGTGTTTCGGGGCAGGTTTTGCAGCAACCTGGAGTCCCACACACTATCTGGAATAATGTTATGGCAGATCGGTATACAGCTACATGTAGACATGGCAGCGAACTGATTTGAGTCTAATAATGAAAACAAAGATTGAGTAGTATTATATAAGTGATATAACAGTAGTAAGAATGTAGAGATGTAGAAAGACCCCACACCATAAGAAGACTGGAGGATGGCAATGAAATGGCTCCACTTGATTTAACAACCTTCTTATTTCCTCTTCTGCAGGAAAGAACGCACCTCCTGTGGACTGTAGCCCCACGGCCCCAACCCCCCCGGAACACAAAGTGAAGAAAGTTAACGAAGCATAATGAATAACATTTTCAAATACCTTCAATTTCACATCTGTCTAACACTTCAAAAGTCACGTTTTTGTCATGTGGTCTACTTTTCAGGAATGGCCGTTGTGAAGCTGGCACAACGCCAAGAATTCTACTGTTACGTCTGTTTCTCAGACCGGTCCTACACACGCGATATGAGGGATGAGATAATGCAGCCGCTCCTTCAATCACGCAGTTGCATGAGAGCAGGCGAGATTGTGAACCGAAAGAATTTCCCTTTTCTTTTTTTTTTATCCTCTAGACTGAATGGTGCGCAGAGCTCACCTTGTAGACGACTTGGCCAGCCTGCAGCACGTATAACCTCTCAGGCAGAGCGCCATACTTTGTGGCGGTCTCATTATCCATTTCGTCCACAACAACGGGGCACAGTGGATCCTTTTGAACCAGGATCTGTGCTGCAGACAGTCTGTCCTCCAGGCTCTGGTGCTGATTGATGTCGAAGTTGTTGGTAAAGGCCCACCCATCTGGGACAGAAACAAAGAGTGTTTTGTCGCTGGAGTGACACTGACTGCAGCAGAACGTCAAAGAGGAACCTTTTACACAGTTACTGCACAGCTGCAATACCTGCAACACTAGCGAACCCTGTCAGAGGAGAGGGGGTTGTGTGTGGCGTATTGTCGATACACTAAAGGACCTTTATAGAGTGGAGATCATGGTTGTTGATGCACAATGGGCCTTAAAGTAAACATCTGGTGGCCTCCTTTCACATTTCCTTTCCTTCATGTGGCCCCGAACAATAGCTTGGCTTGACTGGCCAAATGATGCAAACCTGTGTAATGATGTGTTATGAAATGTCAGAACAAGCTCAGCATTTTATTCCATCAAAAAAAAAATTCATAATGTCTGCATTTACAAGTTGTCCACAGCTGTGGGTTTTCATTTGGATGTGAAGCACTCACAGTCACTGATGAATCGAGATCATTCCTGTTTGTCTGGGAGGGGGGGGTCAGTTTGTTTTGCCCAGTGAGCACTACTATAGTACTGTTATTCGGAAAAGGACTAAATAAATTAATTTTGGAAGCACAATTCCTTCTCCGCTCACCTGTTGAATGAGCCTCAGCGATGTAGACCACAAGAAAGTCGGCTACATCGCTGAAGTCCCTGACGAGTTGCTTAAACTCGTCAAGTTTGTACATGAACGGGGGTCAGGTGCAGCTTCCGAAATTCAGCACCAGCGGTCTGTTGTCTGCAATAAGCATAAAGTTAGAGGTGACACAAAAGAATTAAAAAATAATCATGATAAAAAACAATGGCAAAGCTTCACTACAAAATCTGACTTTACTTGGAAAAGGGATACAAACTCATTTTCTCTCAAAAAAAAATTAAGTACAGACTGTTTCAATCTTTACTTAAAGATTGTTCCCTTAAACTGTAGGTTAGAGCGGGTCATACAGAATGACACGTGCACGCCATACGTACACCTCCTCCTCTGTGGCTAAGTAAATCACACTGACCATCTTGAGATACAGTGTTCTGCTGTGGAGCTTTGGGACGTAAGATTCACGTGGATCTAACAACCTCTAAGTAAAGTGAACTGAACATGGTCAATTACAGATAAGTTGTTTTCAAGTAGTTTAAGTATAACTTACTACAACGTGAATATGTTTGTTTAAGTCTGATTAGTGTCCACTACGTGTAACACAAATTGCATATTTTTAGTTAAAATTTCAGATTTAGCTCTACTCACTCAATCATTAAGATTCACTTAATTAAAGCAAAGTCATTCTATTTTTTTTTAGATGTATTTTCCATTCAAATATTAAACAAATAAATATGTTAATTGCACTTCTCGTGCACCTGACATTACGTGAGCCCGAGGAGGCAATTTATCCAAAAACTTATCTAAGTTTATCTAAGTTTTCCGATAGCAAATCTCTGCAGACTTTTTTTTAAAAAAGAAAGTGTAGGTAACTCGTTGACAAAGGTTAGGGGCGCTAAATTGAAAACATAAAAGACTTTTTTTTTTTTCTTTTTTTTGCACGCACCTTTCAGGTACTTATAGATGCTTGTCTTCTCTTTATCCATGGAGACCAAAGCCGAGTCTGGAGCTTTATTCCCGACAAAAGCCTCCTGTCCGAGAGACTGCCACATGTGCCGAGAGGCTGTTTTGATGAAGGTGAAAGACATAAAGGTCAGACCCCAATCCTCATACCTAAATTTGGGGTTCTGGGTCATGGTGATCTTCTCTCCCATCCGGAGGATCTGCTTCCTGGCGAGACTTGGTGAAATAAAATGCAAAATCCTCAGTGTGAGACTGAGTCCCAGCATGAAGCAGACCATATAAGCTGTCGACAAACAAACCAACAGTTTTTGCAGAAACATGTTTGCTTCGTGCTGCCGCTAGTTTCTCGTCTGCGCGACGTCTCTGTGCAAAACGTTTAATACACAAACAAACAGTCCCCCCTCCTCCATCCACTGCATTCGTGATGTGTCATGCGCAAAAGAGCCGATGCTTGGCAGTGAATCACAAGAGCCGATTCCCATTAGAGAGCCGGCTCTTCCTAGTACACACAGTCAAAGGCTCCTCCTCACCATTTCCTCCCTTTGCTCGTTCACCTCTGCTAGCATGAGGACAGAAGTTTGTTTTGATGGCCAGTCCATGCGGCCAATCACATGGTAGGATTTAGGGTCATACCATTATGTGAAAGCAGAAAGGGGGGGCATACGCCAAATGGCAGAAGAGAATGTCTTTATTGGAAAATGAAAATAATATTAAGAGCAGGTTTCCCGCAAGTGTCTTGGCAAGTTCAACCCGTTCTTCTGCCACTCCAAAGCACACAAGCCCAGCTTATACCCAAGCAGGTGGCCCCAGTGACAAAAGAGTTTTCAGTCCCTTTATGTTGAGGAGGACCAAGGTTTTAAAACTTTTGTCCAAGCCTTAAATCCTATGTATGCATTACTAAGTAGAAAAACATAATAATGTACAACAATAATGTAGTTGTACAATGATCTTGTACTTTCTTCAACCTTTACAAATAGCAAATAAATTATATTCCATCTAATAGTGATCAAGTAAAACACCCACACACATTTTCATTGGTTT
Source organism: Mugil cephalus (assembly GCF_022458985.1). NCBI lineage: Eukaryota > Metazoa > Chordata > Actinopteri > Mugiliformes > Mugilidae > Mugil > Mugil cephalus. Next base: position 5,851,336 of record NC_061775.1, read on the forward strand.
TATTTTATTTTATTTTATTTTATCATTGCTAATTTATTATAAACTGCATGTCTTCATGCAGATCTGTGGGAGGAAACCGGAGTTACCCGGGGAAAACCCACTGATGGAGAGGTTTAAGTCAATAGACTTTTTCAGAGCAGACATTTTCTTTGTCACAGCAGGAAACAGGCCGCGGTGCACCTGTGCTTTAACCCCTTAATTAATTAATTACAAAATAGCATTGATTAAAATAATCCAGGTAAATTCAAATACTTCAATAACAGAATAAAATCTTTAAATATAATAATACGTACAAAAAAATAAATTATGCATTTATGCATTTTCATTTATGCATTTTCTAAACCTTTGTACTTTTTCACCAGACTCTGCATGTTTCATCAACATCTGAGTTTTTGAAAGCTGAAATGTCCATTTGTTTATGTAGACACAGAAGACACCGTATAATGTAGCCGCTGTTTTGCACTTTTTGTAAGGCAAACATACCTTCAATACAAGGCCAAGGGTGTTCCTTCTTGTCTGTGTCCAAAATTTGTTCAAAAATTTACTGCCGTCCCATTTACGTCCCAGCGGAGCTTTAAGGGGTTAAATGTCATGCCTAATTATCTAATCTAATTATTTTGTCTAATGTTTGCTGTGAAAAGAGTTTACTGACTACCAGCAGGTGAAAGTCAGCTCAGAAATCATTGTCTTCTTCTTTTCAGGGTTGATCTCTTATTCATTGTCTCTGGTTGGTTTTCCACAGCAACCTGTTCCACCTCCTTTTGTGTTTCATCGTGGATTGAATCAGAGCTAGATGCCCTTCGTTTGCGGTATAGGGTCTTATTTTCTGTCAGTGGGTGGGTTACCTCTGAAACCTGTTCCACCTCCTTTTGTGTTTCATCGCGGATGGAATAAGAGTTAGATGCTCCGCGTTTGCGGTATAGGGTCTTATTTTCTGTCAGTGGGTTGGTTACCTCTGAAACGTGTTCCACCTGCATCTGTGTTTCATCGTGGATGGAATGAGAGTTAGATGCCCCACGATTGCAGAATGAGGTCTTACTTTTTGTCAGTGGGTGGGTTACCCCTGAAACCTGTTCCACCTCCATTGGTGTATCATCGTGGATGGAATGAGAGTTAGATGCCCTTCGTTTGCAGTATAGGGTCTTATTTTCTTTCAGTGGGTGGGTTACCTCTGAAACGTGTTCCACCTCCTTTTGTGTTTCATCGCAGATGGAATAAGAGTTAGATGCTCCGCGTTTGCGGTATAGGGTCTTATTTTCTGTCAGTGGGTGGGTTATCCCTGAAACCTGTTCCACCTCCATTGGTGTATCATCGTGGATGGAATGAGAGTTAGATGCCCTTCGTTTGCAGTATAGGGTCTTATTTTCTTTCAGTGGGTGGGTTACCTCTGAAATGTGTTCCACCTCCATTTGTGTATCATCGCGGATGGAATAAGAGTTAGATGCCCTTCGTTTGCAGTATAGGGTCTTATTTTCTTTCAGTGGGTGGGTTACCTCTGAAATGTGTTCCACCTCCATTTGTGTTTCATCGTGGATGGAATGAGAGTTAGATGCCCTTCGTTTGCAGTATAGGGTCTTATTTTCTTTCAGTGGGTGGGTTACCTCTGAAACCTGTTCCACCTCCATTTGTGTGGGATCAGGGAAGGCACTGGGAATGGGTGCCTCCTGCTTGGGTGCTTTTTCCCTTCGGGGAGGCCCGTAGTCTTCTCTCTCCTTGACCTCAGTGGAGAGCTTAACGTTGATGGAGACCTGCTTTCTTAGCTCCAATTCAACCTTCTGCAGTTCCTGTCGAAAACTGATCTCCTTCTCACAGAAATATTTTTGAAGAACTGTGACCTCTTCAGCCTTTTTTTGCATTTCTGCAATAACATCATTGTGATATTTGGTGCTGAGCTGCTGGTTTAAAGCTGTCAACCTCTCCAGATCTTCTTGGAGAGACTTGTTTTTCTCCTTCTCCACCTGAAGCTCGCCTGAATTTTTTTCCTGCTTTGCTTCTTTCTCCCTGTTGTACATTTCGTTTAGGGATTTCTGTCTATTCAACTCTAACCTTGCTTCATTGAGGTCCTTGGAGAGTTGGTGTACTTTGAGCCCCTGCTCATTCACCAGATTATTCAGTCTCCTAATTTCTTTAAGGAACATATTGCGCTCCTCGTAATTCTGGTTCTGTCTCTCCTGGGTGAAATTCCCCCTGAATCGGGTGTATGGATTGTAACGTGGCATTTCTTAAAAGTTGCAATCAATGTAATTAAATTGTAAACTAATCAAATGTTTTGAATTGCAGTGTCTCTGAACAGATGTCTGTGTCAATGATCCGTGTGTTCACTTCGTCACAGTGGTGTGTCTCTTCAAAGATTGAAATCAGTATGTTCTCCTGAACAGCCAAACTCCTACTTCTCAGTGGTGTGTCTTCTCAAAGATTGAAATCAATGTGTCCTCCTGAACAGCCAAGCTCCTACTTAAACATTGTGTGATGATGTCAGAATAGAATGGAATTTTGGCTTTGATCTTTGTCATGTGACCATTAGTCTTGGTCATGTGAGCTTCAGTTTTCCAAAGTTCCATCTTCTTCTTCTTCTTCTTCTCTTCTTTTTTAAGTGTTCCATTCTGCAGCTCAAAAATGCTTGATCAGATTCAAGTTCACTTTTATTTGTGTGGGTCCTAACTGCACACTCCAAATTGCGTACCTAGTTTTCTGGCAAAAGTGTTTATGTCGGAAGTGTTTGTTTCAATTGTTGGTGTGTCCCCTTCAGCGATTTTTTCGAAAAAAAATATGTTTTGATACTTGCCACTAGGGGGCAGAGTATTCTTTTTGTTTCGTGGACTTGACCTAAAGTCTGAGAGAAGGAGTCAGGCGGTTGAAATTGATGTGATAAAGCTCCTGAACTGCTTCTGTTCAACGGAATAATAAAGCTCGTTTTTCTGCACCAATAACGCTGTGGTAGTTTCAGGGGTGTAACAAATTGGAGGCCCCACCGAGATTAATTACGAAAGATAGCAAGTCATAAGACCATCCCAGAGAGAAGTTTTAGCTGCTAGCTAGTGGAAGCTAGCAAAGTGTAGTTCGCGGACACGGTCCGGTTTGTTGTTTTCGTAGTACTATTGTCGATTATTCGAAGCGTTGGAGCATCGACATCCCTTTGGATATTGAACAAAGTTGTGTGGGCTGACTGTGCAAGAACTGCAACACGTTTGTGAGTAACTTACTGCAAAGAAAGAAACGTAAGGGAAAGAGCAGGAGGATGTTTAAAATTAGACCCGCCGACCGAAAGGAAGGTGTGTAGCATGTCAGCAGGATAAGAAGAACTGTAATCATTGTTTCAAGTGTGGTAGTGACACACATTGGGCAAAAGAGTCTGCACACTGGGCAAAAGGGTCTACAGTGGGAGGTAGACAGCAGTCAGGAAACTGGCAGGGATTGTGAGTGCAGGACTTGCCACGACCTCGGGATCAAAGTCCCCAAAAGACCCAAACTCGAGTATGAATGTGACAGGAAAAACCCACAAAAAAAGAAACACCTAAACTTTTTTTTTTCTTTTTTTTCTGGAGATTATAATATTCATTTATTACAGCTGCACTTTGCTTGGCCTTGGCCTTGACCTGTTGGTTTGTGAAAAAAAAAGTAATAAAGTCTAGAACGTGTTTATTTGTAGTACCACAGATACTCTTATTAATTAAAACATTTAAAAAACACAAGCTGATGCCAGGTAACAATGAGGTGATGTGATTTAGTAACAGGTACAGGTAAGTTAACAATTGGTATTTTGTCTTTACAGGTAGTGAAATAATATTAATACAGAATAATAGTAAAAATCAGGTGAAGTAGTCTCATCTAGGTGAGCTGACTTTGTATGTACAGAGTAAAGTAAAGGTGAGTTAACAATAGTTAAGTATTTTGTCTACATAGGTGCATTTGTATACTAAACTACAGTGAAGTAATTAATACAGAATAATAGTAATAAACAGGTATATAAGGTGATCTGATCTTGTATTTACATAACTTTAATAATAGGTTTTTGTGCTGTGATGATAGGGATCCTGGCTCCCGGGTGGAAGCGGTCAACTACAATCTCTCCTCCTCTCTTTGGGGTGGTCCTGGAAGCATGCAGGCCCTTCAGGAATGGCAGATAAAAAAACACAAGCAGATGACAGGCTGCAGTCTCATTTTCTCTGTGACATCACTGGGCAATAAACATGTTGCCTATAGAAAGAGCATTACTATACTGACATTTTTTCATATTCATAGTTATTGAAATCAGCAGGCTTACCATATCAGTGTGAGCTGTGGGCTTGCGTCTGACTGGTGAGGAGATCCATGGCCTCAGAAACTGATGCAGGTGTTGATCTGAGAGTCTTAAGCTCATCAAATTTTTTATCAGCTTCATGCGAGAAAAAGTTTGCTCACAGATATATGTGCTCCCAAAAGCTGTGGACACCTTCATTGCATGCTTCCTTATGTTGGGGTAGGTCTCGTTTGGGAGGGAAGCATAGTACTCTATGAGACAGCTGGGGTTGAATGCGTCTTTCAGGACGTCACAGGTCTGCAACTCAGCCAGTTCAAATTGAAGACACGGCAGGATGTTATTAATGTCGGCAGCAAAAAGGTTCTGAAATACACAAATTTCTTTAACGTGGTCATGAAGCTCACAGAACCGCACACTGAACTCCACCCTCTGTGTTTCCAGTGCGTCCTTGCACTTCTCGGTTGGGAACGGGACCGCTGGTTTCTCAGCTGAGAGGCTTCGAGTAGCAGGGAGATGGGTGAAGTCTTGTTTTTGCACTTGTCCAAGCAAGTTGACAAGCAGCGCCAGTTTAACCTCAAAGGCTTTGACGTGGGAATACATGTCATGGATTAATTTGCCCTTGCCCTGCAGCTGTAAATTGAGGCCGTTTAAATTTTTTGTCACATCTGTTAAAAAGGTGATTTTCCATTTCCATCCTGCGTCGATCAGCTCTGGGACAGTTTTTCCCTTTCTCAGGACAAAGGCGTTGATTTCAGGTAGCAAGTTGTAAAAACACTTCAAAATTCTGCCCCGGCTTAACCGTCGGACTTCAGTGTAGTAAAGCACGTCTCCATGGGCAGACTCCAGCTCGGAGAGGAAAGCTTGGAACTGCCTGTGTTTAAGTCTGTTTGCTCTGATGAAGTTTATGTGGAGCCGCCAGCTCCTCAGACACATCAAAATTTGAATAACTCCCCAAATAAAAATCAGCTGTGTCCTGCACGTCATTGGTCTCATCCATTGCCAGTGCAAAACACTTAAAATCTTTAGCTTTGTCTTTCAGCTGGACATGTACATTATGTCCCATTTCTTCAATTCGCCTGGTGACTGTAGATGTGGACGGACTCACAGCATTCAGGGCATCTTTCTTGTCCGGACACACCTCCTCCGCAACAGCATTCAAACACTTCTTGGTAAACCCCCCATCACTGAATGACTTTCCACAGCTTGCTATAGCTATAGCTTGCATAGTGCCGGCAAATGTTAAATTCTTTCAACACCGCCACTGTCTCCTTGCAGATTAGGCAAACTGCCTTCCCTTGCACTGGACAAAAAATAGTCATCCGTCCTGGTTAAAAACTCTATTTTCAGCCTTTCTATCATTCTTTCTTTCTTTCTGTGCGCACTTTATGTTTGATCACGAGCAAAGTCACGTTGGAATACACAAAAGTGTGTGTGTGTGTGGGGGGGGGGGTTAGCTACTACTGTAAATAGTTCGTAAATTTGGTAAATTTTAGTTGGAATGCCAACCTTAATCATTAACTGTGGATGTTTATTTATATTTATATATAATAGGAAAATGCAAAAATAGGCCATGTTAGAGGGATTGTTTGGGATCGTTAAGAGGGCCACTCCAATTGTTTAGGCGAGCTGGATGTGGCCCGCGGGCCGTAGTTTGGGGACCCCGCCCATCAGTCCGCACACAGTCAAGTCAAATGTGAAACTAATGTGGAACAAAAAGATCAAAAAGCTCATTCATACAAACCCAACATAAAGAGCTGGAGTTCCTAGACAGCTGATAGGTAAAAAGTGTCTTGTCTGATGCAAAATAAATGACGTAAAGGACCAAGCTCCGTGGGACAAGGGTGCACAAGTATCCATCATAAGTGAGACACGGAAGCTTCAAAACTTACCTGACATACAAATCCATCTGTGACATGTAGAGTGAGGATGAAATACTGGACCTGAGGGCTGCCAATTCCCAGAAATCCTGTTTCAGGGGTCGGTTGAGGTTATAGCAGTAGGATCTGATGAAATTCTAGAATCAGTATTGGTGAGTAGAGATGTAACACACAGACTAGGTCCTGGGATATTAACATGTGCGTTAATCATATCGCAAAAGAGTTTATGAGCTTTTATGGATGCTGCATTGTTAATTTCCTGTTACACCTTTTTTCTACACAATGACGGTGTAGTAGTTTCAGTGGTGTAACACACAAAGTTACTTCATCATCTCATCTGTGATTACAAGTTACAGACTCCTTTTTTTATATATATATACTTTATGAAGAATATAGCACCTCATTGAGCTGATGAAGTTGTACATTGAATATATTTCACTATATCAGACACTATGTAAGTCATTCATACATGCTTGATTAGGTAACAGTTGACATTTTCTCTTAAGCAAAGGGCTATATAATGATTAACAAAAAAAAATGTCCAGGTTTTGCATGTCTGCTTTCAATGTGAAGTTCCACATCCAGCAGTGAAAGACTTATTTTCTGGGTAAGCTTTGAGAGACCTTGTGGAAACTTTTGATGCAGAGGAATTGCTCACTGTGCATTCATACCCTGTTGTCTTCGTAGTGCACCTTTCAAATTTACACTCCATTTGAATAAAGAGTAGAATACCCATCTACACAAACCGTTGTAAACCTCTTTCATGAATAACATCCCCTTACTCACTATAATGTCAGATGTTTTGGTGTTTCTCGTACTTTCTGTGAGGACGTTAAGGGCGTGCTGGAAGGACACCGCTGTGCCAATCATTTTCTCTTTTTCCAAGGGCTCAGAAGAACATCCAAGAGGGGAAATCGTGTCAGTGAGGAGGGAAGTGACAGCCTTATTTCTGTGAGCAGGTAGCACATGATCTTTCACTTTTACTGTAGCATTTATACAGATCCTGATTTATTAATACCAGGAATAAGGTTTCATATTAGAAATAAGTCTAAATCTAATTAAAAATGAATGAATCCTAAAACATGATATTTAATGCACAGATCTCAGTAGAAGTAGAAAAATGCTTTAACTGCACAAGTACATTTGCTGGAGAATTATGAAGGCTGTGTGGTCGTTCGTCATGAAATTTCTGGCAGTAGATTGGATGAAAATTCAGAAGGAATTCCAGCTGCACAGAAACTTAGTCTTAGACGTAGAGTCTAATTGTTCAGAAGAGTGAAATCTCGAAATATGAGATGCATGGAGGAACACAGGTTGCATTAATGTGAGCAGTTACATTTTTTAATGTATTTTTTATTTTTAACTTGAAGCTACAAAGTAACTAATGCTGTCAAAAAGTGGAGCTGTGTAAAATCAGCACAGAATCAGACAGAATGCCTTTATCTCTGTTGCATGTGGACATGCAATGACAATAAATTCATTCTGATTCTGAATTTGTGATGGTTCTCCTTCGAAAAAAAAAGACTACAGACATTTACATATTAATACACTCTCAACGTCCTCGGTGAACCCAAATATAAATCCTACATCCACATGTCCTTACACTCCCCACTTCACCTGTGCACACATTCACTCACTCATTATAAATATAGTGATATGACCTTCAGTCTGAAGTGACAGAGTTCAGTGCAATGATGGCTGTTGGGTAAAAACTGTTCTTGAGTCTGGCTGTGCGTGTCTACGGTTCGACTATATTTAATATTGTAAAATGTTTAGTCAAACTGAAGAATAAGCCCAAAGAGATACAGAGTCCGTGAGATTACAGGATTACAGGGAAGAGAAAGAGGTGACAAACTGGTCTTTTCTTTAACAACCTTAATGAAGGCAACAGTTAGGGCTACGTTGAAGCCTTAACATAACACCAAACACAGAGTATTTCACTGCATGCAATAGTACATAAAGAAAAATGATTTCTCTGAAGTTTGAAATTAAGTCCATACATCAGAACAGTCATGTCTAATATGAGGAAGCTTAAGTGTGGTCTCTTCCATGCTATGTACAAATGCAGCTATAAATCTGTGGAGTGACATCAGTTTTCCAACGGCACCTTTGTGCCCAAACAAAAATATAACTTCCCTGCAGGGGAGAAGCTGCTACAGGTCTGAAGCTGCTGACGTCCGCCAACAATGATGTACACTGTAACTGTGGGAGGAAAACAATATAAGAAAACCTCAAGGTAAAGAAAAAAGTCAAACTTAACAATACTGTTATGACTCTGTGTTTATCTGTCGAGTATTAGTTAAGGCACATGTGAAACAAATCGCCCAATTTTATTAAAAGTCCCTCTAAGCTGTGACAGTGATTCAGTAACCACAGGATAATATCACACCTGCTCATTTGGTTGTGACGAGCCAAAATGTCTACTGTGGAAAGAGGTCTGTGCCAGCTCCCTCGAAGCAGTGCACTTACTGGAAGCAGGAGCAACAAAAGTTCACTGTTGGTCAATGATTACAGTTTTACTACAACACTAAAGCGCAGCGTCAGCCGAACTGATCAGAGGGTTAAGGTGTGGCCTGCATTATCAGTGTGCATCTGCCTTAAAGGGAGAATGTTTGTCTGAAGCTGCACGGCCCCCGTTGTTTCAAGAATTCACACAAGTTGACGTACTTCAAACCTGGTCACAAGTAACAATTAGTATACACCATTTCATTCTTTCAGTCATTCACAAAATACTTAGTTCTTATCTCTCTTTGTGTGTCTCATTGAACTGCCAAAAGACCTATCTTGCATAACTCTGGTACAACCTGTGTTTATCTACAGTAATCGTATTTTTAACAGGACGCAAATGCAGCAGAAACTCCCGGTATTACAAAAAAAAGTCTCGTCACATCATACTTTTTTTCATAAACTTTGTAAACAAACATTTGCATAACACCAACAACGTGCTGTCGTTGATTTAAGATGTTAAAAGCCACCAGATGGCGCTGCGGAATAAAAAGCAGGACCTGTCGAACAGAGGTGCTTTCCACAAGTGGTCAGCATCGTATGAAAGAGCAGCTCAGAACGGTGTCAAAAATAATGTGCACATTTGTTCGATTATTACTGAATAAATCACAATTGAGAATGTAGCCAATTTTTTTTTCCAAGGAAGTTTGATGTGTAACTTGGAATCCTCCAAGACGTCCATCTATTTCTTTCTACTAGAATTGTTTAATTAAAAAGGAAAATAAACCAAGAAGCAGGTACAAATAATAATTAAACTTAGATTTTTTTTTTTATTATTATTATTTTTTTTTTTCTGACGAAACGATGAGCAACCCGCAGTAAATGCGCATCGATTCATTGTTTAAATGAAGACCATCCTCTGTGGAAAACCAAGATCCTGAGCGCACAGGTCACACTGAAAAAACCGCAAGATACTAACACAAAACTGATGCGCATCTCATCACAGTAACCTTTTTTCTTTAGAAAGTATTATGCTGTTTTTCTTTGATTAAAACAGTTGTTACGCATAACATCTCGATTACATCACTGCTACAGGTTTACTCAGAGTGATAACGCACGCACCGTGGACGTGGTACGAAAGCGTGGAGAAATCCTTGGTAAACGGTTTTATATCGCGCACGTGGGATCTTGCAAAATTGGCGTCCAAATCTGAGAATTGGGTTACAACGACTATTACGGCGTTTTTATCTAGAGTTTATCCACCCTCAGAAACACGGACACTCTCTTCATTGGTTCTCGTGGCTCATTCAGACCAGTGGAGCTATTGGGTGTCAATCTGACAAAAAAAAAAGGGGGTGAGAGAGAGAGAGAGAGAGGGGGAGAGAGAAGAGACTCCTGGGATGCTAATGTCTGATCCTCACTGGGAGGATGCTATCGATCAGGCTTCCAAATGATTTCTCCTCCAGTTTGATAAACATGCAGATGTGCGCAATTCGACTTTTTTCTGCGTCTTTCGGGCATACGGAGAAGGTAGGTGTTACCAAATCTCTGCAGTTTAACCGGGTTTACAGCGCGTTGATGCTCACTGAGGCAGTGGACGCTTGTTTGCCCACTCATCGTTAAAGATTTAAACGGGATGTCAGTGCTGGTAATGCAGTTTTCGGCGGCTTATTGATTCTTATTTCGCCCCCTCTTCCCATGTGCGCAGGTGATGTGAGCAGCACTGCATGGGATAGCCGAGTGATCAATGCAGAACTCCCCAGCGCTGTTCGGGATGGTGAGCCACTGTCAAACCCCGACTTTCACAGACTTCGCCGGCTTGGCGCTTTCCGTGTACGGCGGCAAGACGGACATCTGCGCGCGACGGACCGGGAACGGTGGCTTTGGGTCCCAGATTTGCCGGAGCCCGCATGACATCCCGACGCACATGAACTGCGCGAGCCCGAAGCGACCCAACGCGTCCGAGGAAAAATCGCATGTGTCGGCCAAATCTCCGCGCTTGTGCTTCTCCCTGCCGCCGGTTCAAGGTAGGCTCAGGGCTCAGACGCTCCTCATGTGCGCACAGGAGTGTAATCAGTGCTGCTGAGGCGATTAAATGTTACAGTATGTGATTTCTGGACCTGAACGACAAACTAAATCTAGTTGCTATCTTTAAGAATAACAGCAGGATCAGTCTTTAAGCAATTAACAGTTACAAGTTATCTGAAATGCTGCCTCCACATGGCTCCTAGTCCGGAGCATCCTTTGATGCAGCTGTGCTCTGTGTTTGCAGTTTTGTGGATCAGGCTTGTTAATTAAACTCAGAGCTCACTTGGATCTCTGGCCAATTCATAAATATCACCAGTCAAAGTGAGTCAAAGTCCTCTCTCTTGCACACGGAGTCCATGTGAGAGGATTTACAGGAATAGCTGCCAAGCAATTGTACATTTCCTGTATCTGTTAACAAGCCAGTGTTTAGTGCATCATATGCGTTAAGAGTGTTTTTCACTGCATTTAACCACATGAGGACAATTTGATTTCAAATTAAAACAGTTTAAAACCGCATTTACAAAAAACAGTCCTGTCCTCTTTATTAAAGATACATGTTTAATTTGCTTAAAAATCCCCTTGTATTGTATTCCTTATGAAAAAAAACAAAAAAACATTTGGCACAGGCTAATCAGTTAAAGCCAAATCATTAAACAACAATTACACAGATGAAATGAGCACTGTCATGCAGAGAGCATCCAGAGTGGAAACTGGGGGTTGAGTCTCCGTGGAAGAAGCCTGCTCCATCCTGTTTAGAGGGAGTGTTGTTGTGGGAGGGTGGAGGCAATTACAGCCCCGTCTTAAATTATGATTAGACCGAACAGACTTTTATATTAGCAATCATCCTTGCAGCAAGAAGAAGATCAACGGATTTGATTGTTGTTTCTTCTCACTAAACACAAACCATATGTCTGCTGAATGCGTCTCAGCATTTATGAGTTCTCTCTCTTGGAGCGCAGTTGTGCCCTCAGCCCTCCGTCCCCAGCATCCCGAACCAGAATGAATCGTCTCATTGTCTTTGCAGCGCGTTTGAACTCGCTTCCCGTAAACTGTGAGAATGCAAGATGTGTTTGCGGATTATATTCTGACGATTAACTCTGAAGCAGAGCACGTACTTTTGCTGTGACCTCGGGAAGCAATTGAGTGACACTTAATGAATTAGAAAAGTTTTTAATCATTTTGTGAAGAGCAAAACGCAATTTATGTAGCTAATTAATTTACTTATTACATTTTACTCACTGTTTATGTGTGATTTTGCTCTCTTTCATACTTGTGCTGTATTCTAACCATTTTAGTTTTTTGTTTAAGTCGCTTTTGGTGAGCACAGAGTATGAAAGTGATCTCAGTACTCATCAGTCTTTTGTATCGTGCCTCATTTCAGGCTCATCGTATTACACACTCCCTTTTGGGGACAGGGCCGGAGTTTAAGCTGCTTTCTCAATCATTACTCTAGATTTATAGTGAAAGGAATCTCTGAACACGCTGTAATATTTATCCTAAAGGAAGTGAGACAGTGGAGGAAGAACTTACCTCAGACAGGCGATTTCTGACCTCTGGCCTGTGATTGCAAAACGTGGACTGTTAAAGTGATGTGTAATCCTCAGAGGAAAGTGTAGGACATTTAACTACTAGGAGACTTTTTCATTGAGTGCTGCTTTGTTGGTTTTCTAATTAGTCCCAGGCTGCAAATGCAAGCTGTTTGTGATTTTTTTTTTTTTTGTAATTATGTCAGAGTGCGCGCATGAGTGTTTATGTGTTATTAACTGAAGTATTTAATAGGTGAACAAAATGCAAAATTAGTTCAACAAAAAAGTGAGTGTATGAGATGATTGGGACTTTGATTTGTTTTTTTAAAGGTAAAAAATACATTGATTTTTAAACTCAGCAGCTTTAATGCGACTTTCTCGCCGGTCAACACTCGCCAGCGTGAATTCAAAGGAAGTCGTTCTTTATTTTTCTTTTCAGCCGACTGATGTCACACTCGGTGCTTAGCATTTCAAACCGTACCCACACTGCTTTTTGTGAGTGGAACAGCGGCTGATCATCCTAACACTGCAAGTCCACTGTGCTATAAATATTAGTGCCCACCAGCAAAGTAAATATTTAGCTTGCAAAGAATAACACTTGAACCCTTTCGCAAAAAGAATATCGGGCCTGAATGCGGTGTGTACTCTAGCATCATTTGATACCTGACTAAAGTTTCTCCTGGCCTGCGCGATGCTGCTGAGTCTGTGAGCTTATTTGAGGAAAATGTTTGAGTTAGAGGAGTGAGCGTGCTCTAGTCCCCCCCCCCCCCCCCCCCCCCCCCCCCACACCCTCTCAGATAAATGCAGGGGCCTGTCTGTTGATTCAGCCTGTAAAGAGATGAGTAATGGACTTTTGCATTTGATCATTGTCGGAACTTTTTATATTTCTTCGTCTGTTTTCTGTCTTGTCTTGCCAGCGCATACTGACACATGTCATGTTTTCCCTACATAAATCCCTTATACATTTAACATGCGCACCTGTATGCAAGCGCAAAAACCACCGCCGTGTATTTCTTACGTATAAAAACACATGCCACACACACATATACACACTTTTTTTTTTTTTTTTGTGAAGTGGCACTGGCGCAAACGTTGAATTCCCTTAAACTGACTTAGTTTCCTGTGTTTTCCCAAGCAGGATTTGTAGACGTCAGCCTGCGGGGCGATAATCTGACTGTTATGAGAAACAACCAGCCATTACTGTGCTGCTTTGACCCTCTACAGTGTCAAACTCTTAATGACAGCTTCCCAGTAGCTTGTGAATAGTTTTGGTTGTGAGGCAGGCATTAAGAGCTTTTGGTAAGGTCAGCTATTCTAATCAAACTTTGTGGTTTACTTATTATCCAGTATAGAAAGAAGAGTTGGCACCGATTTTGTCTGTAAGACAGTAGAAAAGCTGCACGAGATAGATGTCATTAAGAGCTCAGCGGTATGGTCTCCTCATAAAGGTTTTTATATATGAGTCATTGCATTTTCCGAAGAAATATTCATCTCATTCATCATCAGAGTCATCAGAAATATGGGGCTCAACTCAACCTGAAAGCAAACTGGTGAAAAATATCTGCATTTCTTCCTTCAGTGGAGACTTTCATCGGAATAAATCACCAGATTTGTGTCACATAAAATGTTTATATAACCATAATTCTGGGAAAATGTTTGCTTCAGCTGTTTCAAGGAGTTTAAAATTTCTTAAAAAGCTTAGAATTACTTTAAGTCTGGCTTTGATGCGTGCACAGACTTATTTATCAGATTTGTCCTGGATTTCGGTATAGGGGTTGTATTTTAAGACGTTGCGAAAGACATTTTGCTGAGGGCTGAAGTGAATCCCAAATCTTTAGAAGGTATCCCCTTAATGGATGGTTCATGATTAACGTATTGAGAATTTAGAGCTGTATGAGGCTCTTTGGAAGAAATAAGAACATCCTGGACCATGCTGTCATAGTCGGGCTTGACATATAACAATGAACTGAAAGATTTTAAAGAAGATGCTGTTAAGAAAACTAGGAATATTTGGTCGACCCTAATCATTCCAGTCACAACAGCTAATTAAATTATGTATCAGAAGGAATTATTCCATAAATCCCTTTTGCCCAGTTTATGAGTGGAACAGGAAACTTCACGCCAAAACCATCTTACAAATCTTTCTTTTGCTGCGCTCTCTTGTAATTGACTATATTAATTCTAGCAGAGTAGAAAATTGGTGTCAGTTAAATCTTGGTTCGTCCCTCAGGATTTCGATACCAATATAATCACTGCGCTTTTATCCCAAAACAAATACTAAATATTTTTCCCGTTGCCGGACTGTCAGCAAGTCACTGAATCCATCTGCAGATGGTTGAAAAGATTCAAATTGAGCACTGAAATATGGATTTACTCTGTGTGGTTGATGCCTGACAGGACGACCGAGGGTCTCGACAGCGCTCGTGGTCAGTGTGCCAAAGAGTAGTAGCAGTGAAGCAAACCTATAGCAACTTTCTCCCCCAGATGTTGTGAAAGACTGATCAGAAACACTTGGAAGAGATTTGACCTTTCATTGAACTTTCTCTGCTGAGGTTGACCAAGAGTATTTTTTAGATAGTCAAAGGGTTCTGCAGTACATATTTTGCTGCGTGTGCCAAGCTTTGCTTTAAAAGGAATGCGTCAACAAAAACCGACACACGGACATCTCTCCTTCTGGGCCCGTGCTCCTAAATCACGCGGCAGTGTGCGTGCGGATGTGATTATGTATGTAAAAGTAGTACGCCGATGGTGGCATTCTTTTCACGCGTTCTCTCGCCAGTCGCTAGATTTCCCATGAGCTAAACCGCCTCAGCCCATTACGCTGCATTTTGCATGAGCTCAACGGTGAGTTATGGGCAAATGTGAGGGTGCTGCCTGGGAAGGGTGTTGCAGTGTGTAATGTTTGCAGCATGTTCCACTGATTCATAAAGCGGAGGTCCGGTGATGATTCTGCAGCGGTATTCCCGTAAACCCCCTGTCTGTCTGAGAAGCCGAGGAGGGAATGCTGGGTAATGGAATGAGAGCACTCGGTGAGTCACGGTCACTAAAGACGAAGTCGTGATCCGGCATCTGCTCGGGGCTGAGTCACCTCAGTCAAACCTGGCCAGAGATGAGCATGACGCGCGTGGAAACGAGAGATATGGAGGGACGAGTGTTGCGTCAGCTTGACTGAGGTTTGATGCGAAGAGAGATTTATGGGAGGTTGTGACACTTTCTGCTTGATTTTCATTAGAAGCAGTCGTCTGAAGTCGCAAAGTGAACATGTGACCTTACAAACCCGCAAACAGTCACAAAAGCCGGAACGCTTAGCTGCGCCGTCCCTTTCCTTCTGCATCAGGCAAATGTCAAATGTTCTCATTTTTATATGACCAGTGTGGTATGACTATGGCATCTCACTCTAACCAAAGGCATCCTGGCTTTCTTTCTGCCAATGAATCCAAACAGTCACATAGCGAAAATATGATCGGGTTTGAGTAAGTGTCGAAACATCTCTGGAATACCAGAGGAAATGTGCTCGAGGCTTCAGCTTAATCAAGAAAAAGCTGCGGAGTTGGCTCAGATATGTCATAAAAGCGGTATTTTTAGCCCAAAGCGTGCCTCCAGAAGCGCTCGCAATAGTTTCACACACTTGCTGATGAGTGGAGAATGATCTGCCAGGTCTGGTGAATCACGCCAGATTTGTTTCAGAAAGTTAAAAGATAAAGAGTCTACTCTGCATTTCTCCTGTTCCATTTGTCTGGATACGCATGCTACGGCTGACCACAGGTCCATAGAGCCTGCATTACTCATGCATTTTCAGACGGCAGCGACTCCTCTCACAGACCTCTCCGTCTATGACTTAGCACATGGGTGGGTTTTTGATTTACATCTCGGCTGTGCCACTTGCTGTTCTTGGCTCGGTGCTACTGTGTTTCATCAAAGAAAAATGAGCTTCACTCTGACTGTGGCAGTTGAAGCGGCCATCCGCCACCGTGCTGCCTCTGCCAGAGAGAGGCTGAGAGCTTTCTGGGCCCTCACAGCTGTCAGCCAGAGAGAGACGGACGGACAGGCGGAAAGAAAACGAGGCACGGCAAGATATGCACATAAAGATGAGGGCTTCATTGACCTCCCTAAACGAGGAGCAGTGACAGATTGTGCGAGCATGAAAGGACAATGTTGGTCATCTTCCACCAGGGAGCACGCTGCTGTCAGCAGTTCATTTGTGATCAAGTCGTGAGTAATGTTACCAACACGTAGGAGTCGCTGACTATACATCAGAGTTTTGTACACTAATCATTTAAAAAAAAAAGTCTCGAATGCACAAATACAAATAGGCTGAACATTTAAATTCTGTCTGAACCTTCCCCTTTTATGAGACTGGTCACGTTGGAGATTAATCAGCCAGCCAATCAGACGCTGGCTTCAACTGAGTGGTCAGAAACAAATGGGCAAACACAATTCGAGCCGAGGCTGTTTTAATGCCTTCATTAGAGCGGAGGAGAAAGCAGCCAAAATGCTTGAGTTTTATCCTCTCTCTTGTTCTCTTTCTGTCTCTGCCAGGAAGCTGCCATGGGGCAGTGCCCAGTCAGCTCCCTGCACCATTGGCTGGCGCTGCCCCAGAGGACTATGAAAGACATTATAAAGTCTAATAGTGCAGTTTATATATTTTATTAGCGCTCGTTAATCGAAGCCCAGCGTTCTGGAAGAATTAGTTATTCTCTAGTCATGGGCAATGCAACCCGGTCCCAGCGCTGTATTAACTCACTTACCAAGACTAATAAGTGCACAAAGCCACGTTAGAGTGAAAGTTGTTTGGATAAAAAAAGTACTTCACTGTTTTTTTTTTCCTCTGTGAGTGATCTGGGTAGACATCAATCATAAAGCCTTAGCGTGACTACTTGCACTTCTCTACGCTGTTGATTTGGACTCAAGAAATTCATGTGTGCATTAAGTATTGGCAGAAATAAATCTGTATGCATTATTGTCCCAGATCAGGAGCCAAGTTTCATCACAGTTGATATTTATTGATTTTTTTCTTCTTTTTTTTTTTTTTCCAAGCGCTGACTATCAGAATTTATTATATATGAGTAATATCATCCTATTCATCCAAATCAGCGATGTAGCACAGGTGGACTAGTGTCTTGTCGAACTCTTTCTTTTTCAGCAGAAAATCTGGACAACACAGTTATGCGGGCTGGGAGGAAGTGGAGGATTTTGGGAAAGCGAGGCTGGTGTCCGGTTCAGGTTAATGCTTGTAAGTCCAAGTTGCAGGGAGCCGGGAGCGTCGCCAGGCCGACTCTGGATGTTAATAAACTTTAGGGGCTCGATGCCAACACTGTGATCTGCGACGCTCAGGGTTATTTTTACAGACTTTTTACAGACAATTATATTTGAGGCCGTTTGTCCGAGGCCTAATGTCGGAGCAGCCAGATAGTGTATGTGATAAGAAGATGCAATTTCCCAAGATGTTGTGTGATGGAGTTTTTTTTTTTTCATTGTGTGGGAATATATTCTGTATGGGAACTTCCCATGAAACACTGAAAGACAACAGATTTTCCCTGCGTTATTTTAATACAGGTTCATTAAATGCATTTTTCCCCAAGAATGTTAAGTTCTTCCACACAGCCTTGAACCTTAACACCTGGTAGTTATCTCACTCCAACCACGGACAGATGATTGCCTGAAGGATGCAACTTTTTAAAAGGGGAAAGTACTCATTATTAAGTTATATTTGTACGGCACTTTCTTAACAAACTCTTATGAGTTTATTCTCTTTTGTGCGTTTGTTTAATCGTTATTGATGGACAAGCTGCCAAACAGGGAGTTTGGCAGCTGGAGTCCAAAATGAATCTGGCCTGTAACTGCTGCGCTGATGTCACTACCTACCAGAGGTTCAGGCTTCATTTCACGAATGCTCCAGCATCTACGTTCAGACGTTTCCACCGCAAACCCGACAGTTATACTGCGGCTTCTGTATTATTATGTTTAGTCTCTTATGCGTTGTGTACATAAAATTGTATTTGAGTGACTCTCTGCTGTCTGGCTCCGTTGGCGTTGTCGCCCTGGTGTCCTAACAAGGGGAGAAATGGCTGGAAGTATTTTTTGAAGACCCTCAGTCCTCCTTTGATTTACTGTTGCCAAGATTAAACGTGCCACTCCTTTTGTCTGTTTGTACTCACATGGACTTTGCAGTAAGTGTGTAAAATGGGTCCATATTACACTGAGTAATAGCCTCAGTATGCAGTCTTCATTAGCATGCTTAACATTCCCCCCAAGACCCAGAAGTCGGCTCCTATAATACACTGCTTAACACAAACATCATGTTGTACGCTTACGATCTCTTATGGGCCTCGCTGGTGCTTGATTTAGTAGCGAGGCCGTTTGCGCACGCGTGCTGCGCATGTTTGTGTGTGTGTTAGTGTTTGGGTCAAAGTGGAGGACAAGATGGACAAGTTGAACTCTGGACATGAAAAGTTAATAAAAGAAACACTTTCTGCCAACCAATTGTAGTAGGGATCCAATTGAAGACTCTAGTGAAGAGGTTATTGCATTGTGGTGCACAATGTTTTTGTTTTTGGCTCGAGGAGAAAGTGTGTCGCAACACTGGTCAGCCACTTGTTGCGTGTTTCCAAAGCAGGACACTCAACTTTGTTTTTGAAAGTGAGAAATCTCAGCACTTGGCAAAATAAATGCAGAGTCACTGATAATCTCAACAATCGTATCAGTCATCGGTGATATATTGTCGTCATTCAGTGTTTTGGGACGGTTATTGTTTTTTTTTTATACTGTTTGTAGGCAAGAGTTTGTCTTAAAAACAGCACATGATAAATCTGGATTTCCTTCATATTTAATAAAGCTGCTGCAGGGTCAGTTGTGATAAAAATAGAGGTTGAAAGGTTTGGGCCTAATGTGAACCAGCTTGTGGTGGTCTGGCCTGACGTGTACACCTTCATCCCCCGTCTCAACGTACAACCTTTACAGCAAAGCCAAAATCCATCAAGAAGAGCTTCATTCACCTTGAAACCGATACGCTGAGATCCTTGGTTACACGCAGACAAGACATTTGAGTTCACATGCTTCAGTTACAAAAATCTTTCCTGTAGCAGGAAATGTCTCTTATATATATCACCGAGAGTTTTTGACATGAATATTTAGGATGAGTACCTGGCTTTTTCCCCAGAATGTCCTCACTAAAGCTGAGTCACAGATTTAGTGGACTGATAGAGTGAAGAAAGGAGAGGGGAGAGAGATTTCTCCAGTCTATTCTGTTTTTCTAACTTTTGCCCTTAAAAAGCAAGCTCCCAGCACACGTTGACTAATGCCGATAAAAAGACTAATCAGGCACTTTCAGCTCGTATCGACAGTGATCTAATAGGCATGTGTTTGAAAGTTGAAATGAATTAGGCAGCGTCAGAGCCGTGACAGCCAGGTGCTGAGCACTTGGCTCGGTGCAGCGGAGCCTCAGCCAATTGGAAAATGCTTTGCAGAATTTATCTGCACCCTTCTCCCTTGACAAATTATTTTATTGTTCCTACACAGTTGGTTTTCATTTAGGCTCTTGGCTAATGATAGTTTGAGAGCATGTGCACTATTGTTATTCCTTTGTTCGACATAGATACCCTAACTGGAAGTGTTCACATCTGATAGCATGATGCAGTGCAACAGAAACCACCCAAAACACGACACACAGAAGGGAGAATATATACAGATGGTGCACAGACTGGGATTTTTCTTTACCGTTGCTAAAAAGGCTGACCTCGATATGCTTATTATTTGACTTATGCTCTGTGTACCTTCGTGACGTGACCTTGCTGGTTGTCTATCAACCCGGTAATGCTGCTTCCTCAAGGAACAACTCCTGTATAATCTCCCCTCGGCGAACTCCAAACCCCAACTCCAAAACCTTTAATCACATTATTCAGTGTGTCTCATGTACCGGGACCAGTGGATGTGCTGTGTGAGCGCTGCAGATGGGAGAGATAGGGCGAAGCTCGCCCCGCGTCCGAGCCGTGCACTCTGACTGACCCGAGCCCAGTACATCAGGACTAGGCCGCTAATCTTTTACAAATGCTAGGAGTCTCCATGACCGGGCCCTCGCTGAGATGGCTTAGTCAAAACAGCCCCGCTGCTCCTGAACACAACCTCAGCCCCTAGCTTAATTCAAACGCTGATTAACTAACAAATACCTGCTGCTTGTTCCACGGCATTACACAGGCCGGTGCGCTCTGCTGTGCTCCATGGACTTTGACAGTGTGTTTTCTGTTCTGTAGATGAACACACAGACCTACTGTGTTACAGGCCTTTTTCGGGAGGAATTGATGGTAAAACGATACAGGTCACGTTAAGCGAGCGGGAATAAACAGAGAAATGCTGCACTGAATGAAGAAGCTTTTATTGTTTGAGCTTTCATTACACGTCTGTCTGCTGAGCTGGAAAACGACCATATAAATAAAAGTTTAGCAATGTCACTGAACTGTATTGTGCAAACGCTCGGTACTACGGGATATAAACAAAAATAAAATGGATTGTCCAATAAATTGACATGTTTTCTTTTCCCCTTGTTAGCATTTCATACACTCAAATAGCAATTTAAAATGTGAAAATAAATCTCCAAAATCATTAAGGAACCGTTCACCCCTGAAAAATATAATCCAAACAGATTTTGACTGCCTGACACAATTGTGATTTAGCTGAGTGGCGGTTGCGTGATCGCAGCGTCTCTTGCCAGTTTACTGATGAACAGATAAACAAATATTTGTGAGAAATGATAAATAATGGCCATTTGTCAAGTATCATATTTCAACCCATTATGAAGTCACCTACACAGCCCCGGTTTTTAACAGCATCTGCTGGTTTCACTGCCGATCGCACTTCCTATCGAAGTAAATATCACTTAATGACTGGACTAAGTATGTTTATATATCTGCACTGACATTGATGCAGACTGTATTCCAACTTGAGACTGAAATGGTTTCAATGGTTTGTATTTGAATAAATGGATAAACATGTCAGTCATTTCTATGCATCTGTGGTGTTTACATTTTCCCGGTGCTCGCGTCTGATTGCACAGAAATAGCAAAGCACTACTGGCACGCAGCATAAATTGGTAGTATTTGTCTGCATTTATACACATTTCTTTTATTTGTTGATTTTGTTTTTGTTGAGTGCAATTTGATACGCTGGGAATAATAAATCTGCCACAATTCTTGCAATAACACAGTCATTATTGTTCCAAAGAATGCAGCTTTTTATTCCAGCTAGTAAAAAAAAAAAGTGGAAGTTCAACAGTAATTACATACTGAAGATGAAGCAAGGATGTACTTTAGTTTGAGGGCTGTAAAATGGCTGTAGTAAAAAAAAAGGAGGGGAAAAAAAAAAAGAGAAAGTTTAATGTATAGCCCCCAAAACCGCACTTCGGCAAAAGTCAACAGGGCTTGGTAGCCGTGCCCTTGATAGCTTTAGCTGCGCATGTAAATGCATAGCTTACCACAGCGATCACTTTTACAGTGCCAGACCTGTCATTTGACACGAAAATATGGCCAATCTAGGCCACTGTAAAGATGCCAGTCTTCTACAAGCCTCGAGAGCTCTGAGCCATGAAGGAGTCCAGCGAGAGAGGCAAAGCATCAGTATATGCACAGTGCCGCCTGCCAAAGTACACTCATTTAACAGCACAAAAAGACTTGCACTGAGAACCCGCATGTTTATGTTAGGGATGATGTAAAATGGCCAGAATTCACGTTTCACATCAAATTTCTCTTTTAGGATTTGCTTCTCTCAATTTTTACGTGCAAGGAAACAAACATTTGCATTTCAAAGTTCTTCAAATAAAAATAAATGAAAAGCAAACCCTTTTATGGGTTTGGAGACTATATTGGAAAACAGGTCAGGGGCGAAATGAATATTTTTTATGGTTCATAAAAGAGCTTCACAATGAATGCCAGGTTATGTGAAAGGCTTGACACATGGTACAGGCCAGAGCCCTTCGAGATTCCCTCTTTATTCAGCCCTTACACCCTCTGGCAGAGAGCAGCCAAGCAACACACATGGCACAGGCCAAGATCCAAATGAAGAATGATTTCTTTATTTCTGCTTGTTATCATCTGATTAGGCTCCTTGTCACCACCGACCTATCCAAAAACCTATCAGCCCACTGCTTTCATTTTTTCCTTTCGGGTTTATCATGCTCAAACTGATGTAAAATTAATTCAGCTCTGGGGGGAATCTGTGTCTCTATTAAAAAAGCAGACAAAAGAAAGATGACTTAATATGCCGACTAGCTTCAAATAGTTATGCATACTCCAAACACTGTGTGGTATGCCGTATCTATGACTACGCGCGAGTGTTAGGCAGGCCAACGTAATATATATTTCTGCCCAACGTGCCATACCTTCCAAAATTGTTATGCGACATGACAACAACCGCGAACATACAGCCAACAACAAGTGTGCAGCAACGAGCTCCTGCTGCTGATAGGACAGGAGTGTTCATGGGAGTTGGTCTGGGTTTATATGGGGGGACAGAGGACACTGAGACAACTTAAAACTAAAGTAAAATCGCAGTTTCTCTTAGATGCTTAGAACGACCTGGTTATGTAGATTTTCAATCTCTTCACGTAATCCCTGTCATGTAAGTTTATTGTGTTGAGATCAGGGCTCTGTGGAGGCCACATTGTTTGTTACAGGGCTCCTTGTTTTGTGTGTGGCAGCAGATACTTCATTTTGAGCCCTGCATGTAGCATTGTTGAATGGATTTTGGACAGATCATATGTCTCCCAGACTGTGTTAAGTAATAGATAAAAATCTAAGCATATAAATTGCCTAACACCATAATGTCCTGGGAAATGAACTAGTTTTTGCATAGTGTTCTGTATATCTTGAATGAAAGCGAGATGAATGATAAACATGTAATATCATAATCCAAAGATACATTTCTTTATATATGAAAAGCAGTTGTAAACAGTAGGGATTCAATGGAAATGCCTCGTAGGTTTCAAAGCCTTTACCAGCAAAACTCTTTAGGAAAGGAAAGGAACTCTTTAGCTCCTCTTGGTCCGCAGCAGAGAGATGATGTCTATGGTCTATTGGATACCTAGAACAATAACAAAAAAAAAAAAATCACAGTTCTTGCTATATTGTCAAAATTATTCATCGCATTGCCAGTTTAATGATAGATCGCTGAAGATGGGGCGCACACATTTAAAACAAGTCCTAGGTTTTGACCCGGAGCTCAGTGCGGCTATAATGATCTCTGACTCACATGGCGAAGGGACGCAGTGAGAGCAGAAATCATAACAAAGGGAATCTTATTACAGCCATTAAACAAGAGAAGGGAAAACACAGAAGGCCTTTAATGCCTGGACACTGAAAATGCTGACGCAGTGAGAATATATTCGCTCATAAAGCTCTTTGATGGTGGCCCTGTCCGTTCCAGCACACGGGGCTCTTGTCTGTGTAAATAGCTGTGTATTGACCTCCCGCCGCACAAGATTGAATGTGTTTCCATAGGTGTCATTTGGTACCGTTTTGGGTTTTTTTACGGGCCCCGCTGCGCCTCGGTCCCTGTAACCGCGGGGGCTCAGGAGTCATGCCATCACTTCTCAAGCGGTGGCCGGCAGTGAGCTCTTCCTGAGGCTGCGGACGAGGGGCGGACTGCGGACTGCAGCCCCCTCATCCTTCTCACAGCACCATTGTGGCGCTCTGTTTGAAGTTAAGTGATATATTCATGGTGGACTGTCCATCTCGAGTTACACGGAGCGCGCGTTCCTGTCGGCGTGTGTGTGTTGTGAGGGGGGGTGGTCCTCAATACCGAAGCCATCGGTGACTGAGGACTCCCCACACAATAAAAGAATGGGATTGCTGACTTCCTTAGGTATGTGTGGTTTGAAACTCAACACAGATTTGCTCAGTGGAAAACCTGGGGCCCTCTCTTATTTATTCTGTATATTTATGAAAACCCCAATTCTGTGGTGCCCTCTGAGTCAGCGAGGTGGTCCCCGGGCCGGGTTACGGTCATTTTTTAGCTGCGTTAATACCCTTTGGTGGCAGACTTCTGTGCAATAGCAGATTTCCTCACTGGTGGTTTGAATCAGTTACAGAGCATTAGCCATTTTGCTATGTGTGTCAAAAGTGTCCACAGCTGCAAAATAATGACTTCAGTCCTTAATCTTCCAGCCTTTTCACTTATATATAGTGCCATCAATCTTGAAACTGTTGAGGAAAATATTCCCAGACAAATGATATTGTCAGCAAGTTAAAAAAAAAAAAAAAAAAACATTTTTAACAGTTCATTATTGGATATTGATTGCTCCGCAGTTAGTTTGTCTGCCATTATTGAGCACTGAAAAACTTTTTCTGGTGTCACATTACCTGAGTGTGAGAGATGACATTAGTCGTGAGGACACACAGCTTCCTTTGTGTCCCGAAATGTAAGGATACAGAAACCGGCGTCACGAAACGGCACCGACAATTAAATGAAAAACAAAGCCATGCCTCCGCTTTCAACGCGAATGGCGGCCTTCTGAAAAACATATTCTCCTCAAAGGACTGTGTTTTCAGGTTGAGCTAAACCCCAGCGGTCCTGACTAACTAATATTCATCGCGGACACCGTGGAGAAGCACTGACCCCGGCTTTAAGCAGGAACTTCAAAAGCCGATGCAATTACTATGCATGCTTTGAACATATCATTTTCACAGAGCAACATTCCATTATTCTTCCTGCGCTAAAACAACAAAAAAGTCAGAAAGAAGTAGGAAGTGAAATTGGATTCCTCTTTTGGTTCCTGAAACATCTGGTTTGGCCCTTGTTTTAAACAACTAGCATCCCCTCTGAGGATAACAGAAGGTTATGTGCACTGTGTGTAGGTAACAGAATAATCATTTTCAAATGTTGCTCCATCCAAATGTGATCTAATTACCGACACTTAAATTCAACCTCTCAGTCGGACCACCGACCATCAAGGGAATTTTCGTCCAGACGCTTCGCTAACTATTCATTTATATCTCCCCCACTGCTGCCTCTAAACCATTAAAAACTATACAGTAATTGCTGCAAATTGATCACTTGTTTTACAGAAGTCTTATAAATTTCCCCTCTTGTCAAACTGTAATCGATGGCAGGAGGCGGTGCTGGGCGAGAAGAAGAGAGAGTATCTGTCAGGCGGGCTTCGGTGCGCCAGCTACATGGAGATACTCTCATGTTGTGCGGTTGAGTTTGGCCACTGTCATTTCCGAGGAATTTCCTGCCATCTGTGTTCAATCGAATTCTCTCACAGATCTGGGCCTGCTTGTAAATATTGGGTGCCGGCTGAAAAGGGCTCAGGGAGCACTGCGAGCACAGACAGGCTTTTGGACCGTAACAAACCAGGCCACTGGCACAGGGATGAGTGAGGCCAACAAAGCCTCATTAATCAGAGCTGCAGTAGGTCGGCGTAATAAACGGCGGTCCTGGAAAGAGATGCTTCGATATCTGAGATTACTTACAAGGACGATCGTTTCCACTGATGTGGCTTATTTTTAGCGCCGCTCGCGAGAGGCATGTCTCTGGAGCGGGCAGCAGGTTAGCTGACCGCCACTTTGCTCCAGAGCGAAGTATCTCAAGGAGGCTGGAGTGACATCAAATTCAGATGCACACGCTGCCAAGAGGAAAATAATTTGACATCCACCTGACTTTTCCTCCACTTCCACCACCACCAAGGCCAAAGCTTTTCCAGTGAAATATTTTTCCAAGATTGATTGACACAAAGTTTTGCCCAGACATGAATGTTTATATAGAGCTTTACACAGACAAAATCACTAAGTGCGTTAAAGGGCTGTAACATTATCATTTTGTCAATGAATCCATCAATTATTGTCAGAGTAATTGATTAATCTTTTTTTAAAAAAAATTGATACTGTATTCAAACATAATCATGCCATATTTTAACATTTCTATAAATCCATTTCAGACTTTAACTTTTATCAATTATGAACTTTTACTTTACTTTAATCTCTAAAGTTTTCCTTTAGTGTTGACCTGATTAAGACTTGCTGTTTACTATTTTTCATTAATGAGTGAAGGCAGTGTTGAAAATGATTCAGCTTTTAAAACATTTCCAAACATATAGAACATACCCATCCTCCCCCACCAGGGAACAGAGACACGGGCGGATGTAAAATCTCAAACATATAGTAGAGAAAATGTGAAGCAAAATATATAAATAAAAATACTTTTCCCCTCCTGTCCCTATTCTCTTTTGTCCTGTTGGTGGGTAAACACATCAAATAATCCATATGAACCATTAACAAATCTCTAATTTTTAGATTTAAGTTTTTAGTCTGGTCGAAAACGTTTATTCGAAATATATGTTTCTTTATTTATTATTTCATTATTCGAAATATGTGTCTCTGTCCTCTTGGTTCTTTTTTCCTAAATATAAAATGTCACATGTAAATGGAAGTTGCACTTTCAGGACTGTGTCCATACTCTTCTTTAATTCCTGTCAATAAGGTATAATTCAGGGGCTTTCCCAAAAGATATGAAAAAGGTCGGCTTAATTTTGCCCAACATCTTGTACCTCGAGATTTTACTCCCACCATGAGAGTTGTTTTCCACTGTACCTTCTCAGATAACCCCTCTCAGCCTGTTTTTCTTTTATGCAGCTGTATTATTTATCTGTAAAAAGTATATTTTAATTGATTTGTATGCGGTGAAACAACCTGCTGAAAACCTGCGAATGCACCAGAAAGCAGCGCGGCCATGTTATGCATTAGCATTTTCTCTAGAGGGTCTTTGTTGAGGAAAACAAAAGATAACGACACCACTGTGACTCCCAGGCGCTGAACACCAATCAAGACTCGGACATAGCTCAGTGTAATAGGCCAAATACTGACACTACTGAATTGTTTGGAGGTCGGGTCTCTTCAGTCTAGGTGCTCGTGCTTAATGGCTGTGCCACAGCGACGGGCCTCTTGACTTTCAGTGAGCGTTCGACTTATTCTGTCACTGTTTAATGAATTCCCGTAGAATTGTCGGTCATTTTTGGCCACCTGGGCAGGGGGAACCGCCATCACTGGGGATGGAAAACATTGCAGCGAGGTACAAGTATCGACTTATTACCCACCGCAAAAAGACATATTTACGTAGTCCACTTAATTGATGCAGAGTCGTTGCAGAAAACTGGCACCTACTCCACCCGTGAAGGCATCGTTTCAATTTATACAATAAAAAACAAAATGTGCCTCTCGTTTTTAGCAAATCCTTACATGCATTGTTCTTTATACCTGTCAAATGTTTGGGAACATTCATCCGGTGTGTGTTTATTTCTTCTCATAATTTGTATATTATGTTACATCTGGTCAACAAATGTTTTTTTTTTTTTTTTTTTATTCTTTGTTGGGCATATTTTTAATTACTCAGCAGATCATTTTCCAGCTTTGAATAGTGAATTATGAAGCTGACTGCACATGCTTCATAACCCACACTAAACTAGTCCAACTACTAGAGCCATTCTTGTTAGTAATTAAAGAGAAAAAGTGGCTGGGGAAAAACAGATAATTAGTATCATGCACTGAAGAAAACTGTTAACCCGACTTCATTACTTTGTGTTTAACGTTTCTTTATGAGGCATTTCATTGAAAATGTGAAAAATCTGCGGACTGAAGGCGCTGTGAGCCTTTTTTTTTTTGTTGTATCACACGAAATAAATTTCAGCATTCGGAAAAAAAAAAAAGCTTATAAATGCCTCCAAAAGTTATTTTCCTAACCCAGCCATTCTCAACACCACAGATTTATTGCGCTATTACAAAAAATTTGACAAATCGAGGTCCATGCTGATGTTTGACTAATGGATCTGATTTCAGTGCAGTTGCAGAGGGACGTCTGCTTTGTTTTGATACGGCTCGAGTGGGCACACAGACAAACTGAGGCCTATTGTTTGAGGAGGAAAACTCGACTTCTGCACTAGATCGACATGTTTATTTTTTTGCCGCAGATTTATATACACTGGTTATTCTCATGAGTGAACTCAAACAAACCTAAGTACGCACACAAAAACAGCCATTTACACACCGAGGTTCAGGATCTAGAGCCTTTCAAATAAACAGAGATTTCCACCATTTCTCTTTGTAAAGCCTTGTACGTTCAGTTGTTGAATGAAGCAACTTGACTTTATTGAAATGAACTCGACTCACATTTGACACTTTCTCTAAGGGTGTGGTGCTTTCGAAAAAGCTTCTCAAAACTCCGTACTGGCTACATCACTCTAGCAGTATTTACTGCTGCCTCCCCAAACAGAGCAACCTCTTGTCTGGCTTTGAAGCACCTCCTGATCCCATGCCGAGGTTTCAGCGCTCTTGGCGCGGCTCCGGAGCCACGTTGTTCACCAGCCCTATAAAGGTGTCTGTCACCGAGCCAGGCTGCGTCTGTCACATCTGACAGCCAAGTGCATCACGATTTGTCAGTCTGGTGCTCTATCAAGTCTGACTGATGCTTTGTGCGCTGTTTGGCCTTCCACAGTCATGTGGCTTCTCTGTCAAATTGTAGGATGTGGTTTGGCTGCGCGGTCCTTGTAAAAGTTTGTGATCGTCTGTGATTAATCCTGGCAGTGTATGGATTTGTGGGTAAGATCTTGTTAGGATAGTGATTGTCGGGACAGAGTTGTGGCTACTTGTGGCTTTAAAGTGGTTTTTTGACTATGCACTTTTTTTTTCCGCCTTTCTGAAAGAGTTTGACTTGAAGATAGAAGATATGCTTATTTTTCTGATAATCAATCATTGCTCAGTTTTTTTTTTGTTGTTGTTTTTTTTAACCACTCGTCCCAGAGGTCAGCGTGCAAGCAGCGTCTCATGAGCATTGTGAGGCCTTCTCACAATGTGTTTCAGCTGGCTTTCAGTAAGGTGACTTATTTTTCTTCGTAAGGTGTCCTCATCACCAGCTACAGGAACACAAACACATCATTTTCTAAGCATCTGACCGCGTCACTTAAGATCTGCTCACGCTGGCTGTTTAGACCAAGAAACAGCAAAACAATGTTTATTACCTGGAAAAAACTGTGACTCAGGCATGCGCAAACATTTCCAAATAGTTTCTTTTACAATAATGACTAATGATTTCGCATTTTGAAAAATTAAGTGGAAAATAAAAAGTAGAATGTGAGGTTTTTTGTTCTTTCTTGAGGGCATTGCTTGATTTTCTCAACTTTTCAAATGTGCACATTATAATGAGTAACGATTGCATCTAAATCTTTGACACTACATCTAGTAGTAGCAGCAGGACTGACACGAGCTGCTTTCTCACATTCTGAGACAAGGACATGTGCTTTGAAAGGAAACCAAACTCTCATGTAAGCACACTCTGACTGATTTGACCTTAAACCGTTATTACCTGCAGACTGATGCAGATGATATTGATCACCTCAAAAAGCAATGGCCTGTGAGGGGCTTCCAGTGACAAGGTGCTACCACCAGGTGGTGACATGTGCAAGTGTAAGGTTTTAATTATGTTAATCAGAGAAAGCGATTGGCTGTCACTGGGGCCGGGTATGATGACGGCCCATCAGCGCATCCTTGTAATATTTAAGTGTGAGTGAATTCTTCGTGACGCTTTTTAAGGGTGAGAGACAAAGAGAAAGGTGTGTGTGTGTGTGTGTGTGTGTGTGTGCGAGCGCCTGGAGTCACGGGCCCTCTCTGCCGCGTTACGGTGTCGTCTGACATCGCCCCATCTTTTAGCAGCGCGGTAAAGTAGCTGGGACTTGGCGGGCACCGAGTCTGGCACCGGAGCGGGGTGGGTGGGGTAGGTTGGTGAGGTCGGGGATGGGAGGGCTTCTGGCTGCCAACTATTTGTTTGTGTTCATGACTGCGGTTAGCCCTGCTCCATTTGGTGAGCACGGCATTATGAGGACGCCTGCTTCCCACAACATGTTCCCTGTTCTCTAAAAGACAGGAGAGTTAATCACTTACCGACCGCTGCATTCATCAGTATGATTTAAAACCGTGTAGCCACTTAGGGACAGCCGGCCGTACCCACAAAGAGGTTTATTTGGATGGCAGAGCTCACGGCCCATCTCTGTTGTTATTTGCTGTTTACTAATGGAGCGGAAGTTATACGCCGTGCTTTCCTGAAACAGTGCTCTGCACCCGCATGAGCCCCTCTTCGTCCGCTCTGAGGTGGACGCTTTGTGTTTGACTTTGCGGTTGTTACGTGACCGGGCTGACCATGAGAAAATGGAGGAACAAAGGTACACGGCTGAGTGTCTTTAATCAGCCAGAACCAAATGATTTTATCCCCTTGAAAGTTCTCATGTCTGCTGGTACCGGTAATCCCGCTACCAAGACATTTCTGCGCTCCAGCAGTAATTTAATAGAGTTTTTCTCCTTCCCTCGCTCTGCACCTGCTTTAAGAGGAGCTTCCTCCCTAGACCTAGACAATGTTATTTTTCATTTACTTGTGCCCTCAGGTTTTCAATCATACATCCATTACTAAGCAAACAAATAAGTTCCGGGCCTATGCCGCAGACACAAATATAGACATGAGTTATGAGATTCAGTGAATCCGGGAAAGGCTTTGGAAGCTAATACACAACATCTGCGCCGGACAAGACGCACAACCGGGGCATCCCACTACAAAGTCCGGCAGTCTGCTGTCGCACACTTGTGAGCGTCGACTTGTCTCAACCGTAGCAGGTGGTGGTGGTGGTGCTGGGCCCAGACAGGAATAAAATGATCACCATTAACTGTTTAAGTGCTGAATGTTATGATTTATGGAGCCAAAGTGGGGCCAGTTGAGGTGTCACTCTGGATTTCCAGAGGCATCTGTCTTGCGGTTTTGGCAGCTTGTTGCACCTCGGGTTCAGATGTTTGCGTCGGGCTCCTCGACAGCCTCCTCCCCGCTTTAAGCGCCGCACACCTCTGATCGCTCCCCTTTCCTCTCCTCTCCTGAACCATCCATCCATCCGCACATCTGCTTTTCATTGAGGCCTGCATGTCTCTGAAGACTTGAGCACATTAAACGCTGGCACAAGTGCGGTCTCGCTCTGGCATTTAACGCGGCGCTTAGGTGACTTAAAAGGGAGAGGCGAGAATTATAGAAAATGAAGTGTCACCAAAATAAAAAATCGCCCCAGATTACCACCAATTACACTTAATAATGCTGTCCAGGCCATCTGCTGATCAGATGGCGGGCCAGCGTTGTCTGTGGGGAAATAATGATACCAAAGAGAGATTCATTGGGGGAGACAGCGACACAGACTTTCAACTGCGTGACGATGCGGTTTGATCTTTTCAGTACTGTATGGGCTGGAATGCTTTGTATGGTAATGCAGTCATAACTGCATATCTTAGGATAATAGCCATGTTGTTTTAAAGGGGTTAAGCTCAGTTAGATTGGAGACACATGTCTGCTCTGCTTTATTAGTCATTTATTAGTCACTGAGGTCAGGAGAGAGTTTTTTAGCCAAGGCACAACACTGCTGAACTTGAACATGTCTCTGATCATCAGCCCCTGAGGCAGCCTGAATAGGTGTACAATTACAGTGCACCCTAACTGGCCGCGATCGCCGGTGTGAAATTCATCCAGTTACGTGAAGCGTGTTTAACAATCATTGTAATCACAGGCACAGCGACCGCAACCTTCCTCTAAAGACTCGAGTCGTGCCCTAATTATCAGAATTACCGAGTCTGCGTTCATTCATTGTTCCTGTCTCTTGTCTTGTGTTTTAGCCTCCACGGTCACAGTGGCCACATTAATCAGCAGGAAAGCCCTTTCCACTCACGCTCCTCGTGCATCTGAGTTTTATAACTCCGTGCGCGCTGCGCTCCCCGCGGACTTCGACAAGAAAGGAACATGAAATATGGATGACATCAGAGCGGGCGTATTGAAGAGTGATTGGAACCGTGTTTCCCTCCACAACCCCGGCCAAAAAATAATCAAACATGTCCCAAAACAAGTTCTCAAATAACTGCGTTTATCCCTTTATAATTGCGATCTTTTTTGAAGCATTAGTTTATGTATCCATATCCAATAGAGCATACAT
Source organism: Mugil cephalus (assembly GCF_022458985.1). Classification (NCBI taxonomy): domain Eukaryota; kingdom Metazoa; phylum Chordata; class Actinopteri; order Mugiliformes; family Mugilidae; genus Mugil; species Mugil cephalus. The sequence continues at coordinate 5,883,439 of NC_061775.1, forward strand.
ATGTACTGGCACGGCTCTGCCTTCAATCGTAACTTCACCTCCCATTCGTCTCGGAGAGCCGCTCGGTTTACCGCCATCCTTTAGCGAGGCTCACTGAAAGGAACGTGGTGCTTTAATTATACAGGAGAGGAGGCAGAGTGAGCACTAGACACCATGTGATGACACTTATGGAGCGGAAGATACCACTTTAGCCGTAACACTATTATTAGACACCTCGTTATGAGCGGGGCCCGCGTCTCGCCCGTTTCCAAACGAGGTTTTGTTTTCTACTTTGTAGGGGAGGTGTTTTATGCAGATAACAATAGAGTCCTTATTTGCGCCTGTGTCTTTAGTTGGCGTTGTTGACATCAGTGGCTTTTTGTGAGGATGAGTCAGCACATCTGTACGTGGTCTTAGTCTCTGAACACAACACTTGCCCCTGGTGCTTCTGGCACTGTCCTGTCTCTTTTCTTTCTTTCTTTCTTTCTTTCTCTGTGCCCCTGTATCCTTGATCTCACGCCCTTAGTGCATCACTCCTAATTGGGCCTGAACGCTTGCAACTGTGTATATCAGAGGCCTCTCCCACCCTGCTTGATTTAAAGTGCTTATTGGACAGAATACTTGTGTCCTTTTGACAGACCGAGATCAACTGAAAGGCGCCCTGTGGAGTTGCCCCATGAACAAACATTGCGTGTACACGGCACGTTTAACAAATATGGAAATATTTGCCAGGTTAATTTGACTTTGAATTATTTGCAGCCGCTAATGTTGATTAGCTTCTTCTACACGTCCTTATGTTACATTTCCACCTCGCTGCCACATCTGTGTTTGAGTTAAATAGAAAGAAGCTGGGGATGTGACAGGTACGTGTGTTGTGTTGCCTGGAAGCTTTTGTACATGTGATAAAAACATTGCTCCGCAGAGATAAGAAAAATCTACTGGGTACCTTTAACTTTTATATGTTAACAGATATGAATGGGTCACACATTTTTCATGAACACGACAGAAAATATTCAAACCCGTAGCCAGAGGAATGCGGAGCATGACGAACGCACAACTGCCTCGCTCCACAGACCACCCATAAACTCCGCTCAAAGGAAAGAAGACAAGAATCTGTCCCCGTATCTCTCTCTAATTCAATCACTCCTTCATTTCCCACAAACATCCGCGCACCCTCCTCTCACCTGTCAGTCCCGCTGGACGTCCCAACGTGTCGCCTCAGTCCCTGAAGCTCCCTCTGGCACATTCAGTTTAAAGGGAATTTACTGTTGGGTTCATTCCACGCGGCCATATGCTGAGGAGCCTGCTGTTTCCCCAAGCAGACCATGACTGTTTCTGTTAACGCGGCGAAGCTCTAAATCACGGGAGTGCTAACTTTCTGCATGGGGGCGATCAAGTCTTTTCACACTCATTTAACACTCTGACTTTAACATCCTGGAGACACTCAGGTGTCTCGACTACAGGGACACAAGGCCATTCAGTTGAGCGAAGGCGAGCAAGTCGGTTTTTTTTTTAGCCTCCTTTCGAGAAGTGCTCCAACTCGTTTGCACTTGAACAAATAAAATGTACCCAGGTGACTCTCAGCCCCTCTCTTCAGAGTTTAGTTTGCTAATTGGCACATCAGCGGCAGGATATGCGACACGCGGAAATCAGACAAAGAAAGAAAAACATGCAATCACTCCAGTTAAAACTTTTAATTAAAACTTTTTAAATTAATTTAAAATCAAATAAAATAAAAGTTTCCTTCTCTATATTTTTCCCTCCCAAAATATTTACTTCATCTATCCTGGTGGCCGTATGTGTTGGGCTTAAATTCATCAGATGGACACAATAAAGGCCTCCAGATGAATCCTAATGGTCATGATTACTACCTAAGAAGTAGAACTAAAATGACTGTGTTGTGTTTACGGCCTCTTTGTGCTGCCTCCAAGTGGCTTAAAAATGAGAATGGTGGTGGGCTGTAGTCAAACTTACTTGTCTGAACACTGTAACCGGGGGTTTGATAGCCAGCCCTAATTACAGGTTTGGTCTTCTGCGTTGGACAAATTAAGCTCAATGCTACCCCTGTTGTGTAATGTCTGGCCCTGGAAACATGTTCGAATAGATACATCCAGAAAAGACTGTGCTGAGAATTAATGGTTGTAATCTGTGTTCTCGCACCATCTTTTTCTTTTCCCTCTGCTTTTATCATGGTTTTAACCTTTTCTGGCAAACATCCACTGGGTTTTGTGCAACGGAGCGCTGCAAATTGTCTTTTCAAGTCACATTAGGTGGATCTTTGTTTTTTTTTAAAGGCTGTGGACTGTGATGCGTGTGAGAGAAAGAGCATGTGCGTTCAGTCAAGGCCTCATTGACCGACTGCCAGTCCATTAAGCTTTATGATGACAGTGTTTTTATTTGCTTGTTTGTGTTTTTGTTTGCATGTACGTGAACATTCAAGGGCCTTATTAAAACGTCTTTAATGATGTTAGTCATCCTCGTCCCGACTGATGTCACTTCTGGCCATCCTGATTGAATTACTTCAAACTTGATGCAGGGAAACACTTGGCTTCATGTCAGCGGGCCTTGAAACTTTCATACAGAAACACAGTTGTATATACTAACTGATGGGGGTGCTCGGCCAACAAATGATGAAAAAAATAATTAAAACAAAAAAGAAGGAACAATCCAGAATTTGATAAACAGAGCGATTTGTATTGCTTGAAAACAGACCAGGGCTGCAACAGCTTTGAGTGAAACCAGCGTTGTTACTGCAGTCCCCTGGCGATACTGGACTGTTTGCGTTGCTCGCTTTGCCTTTTCTCTACTTCTTTGTGTTTCGGCGGTGACCCGCGACAAGACAAATGCAGAAGAGGCTGCGGACACATCGAGCTGCACTCGAGTTGCGTGAAGAGATGTCCGTTAAACAGAGGATAACGTGGCCACAAAGTGCCCTTGTTTTCTCTCGTCTTTTGTTCATTCTTGTAACCTTTTTCCCATTTACCAAAAACATTTCCTCCCTCTCTCCCTTTCCGTGTTTACACTCCTTCCATCTGTTACTCATGTTGTAATGTCTTTCTTCCTCGTTTGTCCTTTGCTTTTTTCATAAAACCGATTTTTTTCTCCCTTCCATACGTTGAGTCAGTGTTTGCCACTTAATTCTTTTCTACTTTTCATGTTTTGTTTTGCGTACACGATGTTTTAGTTACTTTATTAATAATAGCTTATGGTGTGTGGTAACATTATCAATAACACTGTTAGGAGAAAATTAAATTTCGTAAATTGAGTTAAGAAAGTTGGAGCAGGGAACGCGTGATCGCCTACACATGAGTGTGTGGGGATATCAGCTTACCTTTTACAAACATTTCCTCATACAGCGAGCCCTCCTTTCTCCCACATTCACCTCTCCCTCCTTTGTATTTACTGTCGCGTTCATGACGTCTGCAGTCGTCATTAAATAATCATGTTAGAATGATTACAATTAAAATTATTCTCAGGTGAATGACGAAAAAAAACACTCCGTTTGGACTAATAAATGAGAACAGATGAAGAATCACTTGAATTTAATTGCTAAATTATTAAATAATTTAAGTTTATCTTTCCTTGCGTTTTTCATGCCAAACCCTTCATTTTCAGATATGGAACTTTAATTAAATCAATTAATGAGGTCAACATTTTCACAAAAAGGACTGATTGCTTCAAATGGGAGCAGTTGATGGATTTTAAGGAACAAAATGTAAATAAAAACTTTGAATGATAAAACACTTTCACTGACTGCATCTTCTGTACACGTTAATTTGAGTTAGTTTATTTTTCTAAAAGGGATGCATTGCCATTTGGAGTGCAATTCCTCAATTACTCCAGGAATAATATTTGGCAGTTCACCTCTCTGCCGCTGTTCTTACTGCCACCAGTCAGACTTTGCCAAAGAGCTCTCCATATATCACTAGCTGCTGCAGTTGTGTCAGCCAACAATTATTCCTCACGAGAATATTCATAATGTAATAGGATTTCAACATGTTGCTGATGGAATGGATCCTGCTGTAAACTGATTATTATTCTTCCAGGACAGCCAGTCGATCACTAAGTGGAGATGTATGTACGTAGCCAGCTTTTAATTTAAGACTGACAATGGGTCACTGCTGCGCTAGCTAAAACAATACTCTGGTATCAGCACGTATCAGCATGTGCTAGTCGTCCTATGTGGAAAACGTCCTGGAGTATGTGAACAGTGCGACAGCTACACCGTGATCCTTTGTAAAGTATGGGGTTTGTAAATGTTTTTCTGCTTTGTTTTTTTCAGTCAATGGCGCCTTCTGCTCTGAGAAGGAGGTAAACGGTGGACTGGGCGACACTGAGGTGATGCGATGTGGCCAGAGCTTGTCGCTGCCAGCTGGTGGTTCTTCAGAAGGACTTTACACACAAAGCCTCCACTGCAGTAGACCTACACCCGACCTCCTCCTGCAGGATGGTCCTCACCAGGACACCAGGTAAACAGTCACCATTACTCCTGTTTTATAAACTCTTCAAGATCCAGTTTTGAATGTTTCCTGTTTGGAATAGTATTACTGATATTATCCAGGTACACTATGTTTTCCATTAGCTTAGCTATTATAAATCAGATGGATACGTACAGTATGTCGCTGGAAGGCTTTACCCAGTCCCATAAAACATACTAAAGAGTTGAAAGTACAACATTTATGTTGCAGTAATGCAGCTCTTCTCTTGTGCAGTCTTTGGCTACTGTTGGTCAAGTCAGAAAGAATTTCCAGTAAATTTCTCTGTTGTGCTGCTTGTCCTCCTTTTTTTATCCCTCTATCTTCAGTCATCTGACCGTCGTCTGACCGAAAGTGCTTCTGGAAAGACATTTCTCTCATATTGTCTCTCAATATTTTCACTACAGCCAAACAGGAAATGGTGCCCCTGAATAGAAATAGAGGGGAGGGAGGTGGGTCAAGTCTTTATTAACAGCAAAGTCTGACAGTGGCTGTCTCCAGTCGCGGCTTGTGTTAGCTCTGTTTTTTCCCCAGCGTGCTGCGGGAAAAGGACAAAGACGATGCCTTTACGAGACAGCCTGGAGAAAAGAGGGCTCTTCTCACATCACTCAGGGGCTTTGGACAAAATCCATAATGAGCCAACTGACAGGAATGATTATGCAGGAGATCATAGCAACGCATGGAGAAATCTGACCTGGGTTCCCCATTCAGCAGGGCAAAGATTCCCACCATAATACACAGTATTGTAAACGATGGCCCTTCATAGGCTGCAATTATGCCACCAAAACAGGTGACTCCCTATTTATCCCCGATGTTGGGTTGGGTTTAACCCCTTTGTGTCATCAAAGCCTGTCAGATGGACATACTAGTCAGTGGCCTCTTGGTCTCAGTGGCCGTCCAACCCTCCCCCTCTGTCTTTTCTTAGATTTAAAAGCCCATTCATATCATCTAACTACACTAAGATCCTGTTTCATTTATGCGTAGAATTGCTTCGGATCATCAGAGGTTTACATGTGCGTAAATCTAGCTTAGGGTTAGGGTTAGAGTTACTTTTAGGTAATGTCTAAGGTCTAGGTAAGTCTTAACTGAAATATTTTAGATCAGTGGACTCATTTAAGACGGTCCGATTCTTCCGTGAACTGAGAAAAATAAACAAAGAGGTAGAGATGCAAGAGGGAAAACTATAACTGTGCAGCTGGTGGGAAGGATGAAGCTGAATCTGTCAACAGGCCCCGAGCTAATAGCGCTCATACTCTCTTTGTTTTTTTTTCTCCTCACAGGTCCGCCTCTGCCTTCCAGAGGACCCTGTCGGGGGCCTCACCCGGCCAGGACTGCGGTGCCAATGGGTTTCGCTCTTCTGTCCGCTACCCGATCAAACAGGAAAACTCAATGGGCTACAAGATCTCCAGCGCAGGGTCCGGGGCACATAGCGCATCTGAGGCTGGGTTTCAGGCCTGTAGGGTGGGCCAACTCTTAGAGGTGCCAAGGGACGAGATAGTCGGAGCGCTGCACGTTAGCAACAACGGCAACGGCGTGGGCACAGTGAGCGGCGTAGGTGGTGCTCTGTCAGGGGACGCCGTGCAACCGTTTAATAATGAAGATGGCTCCTCCCCGCTTGCTTTGTCCCCAACTGGTTCCCATCATTCAGCGCGGCAGCTCAGCGCTAGCAGTCTGAAGAGATGCTGCCTGTCCCTGGCCTCGCAGTCCGCCGCCGTCACCGCCGCGAGCTCCCCATCAACGACCGGCGCTTCTTCTAAGGAGATCAACATCACCGCGATCATCTGCTCCTCCTCCCAGATGTCGATGGTTGCCTGCGTCAACGGGTTCCGCGCTAACCTCTCGCCCAGCCACGCCAGCAGCGCCAGCTTCTCCTCCTCTTCCTCCTCCTCTTCCACGTCCCCACCCTCTAACTTTTGCTCGCGAGAAGCCCCCCAACGGCCCCCACCCCGCGGGAGCCCTCAGCAGGTCACGCTGCAAGAGAGTTGTCAGCTGTCCTCACCTGCCACCTGCCTGCTGTCCCTCTCCTCCTCCTCCTCGTCCTCCTCCTCGGTGTCTTTAGTGGAGCCGGAGCAGGGCCAGGGGCAGAGCCTGGGGCTGTGCGAGGAACAGGGCTCCATGCTGCGAGGGCGTGGGGCTGGAGAAGCAGTCGAGGGAGGAGGAGGGGGAGGAGGGGGAGGGGGAGGAGGAGGGGGCTCGGACGGGTTGGGGCTGCTCATGAGTGGGGCCTTGATGTCTGGGACACTGCTTCCAGGATCTGAAGCCGGGGGTCTCCTAGATGGCGGCCAACGATCCGGGGCCGCCCTCAAGCAGGAACCCCTGGACGACTTCTCCCCCAGCGAAGACGAACTGTTTCAGCACCACTACCATCATCATCATCATCATCACTTGAGTGGTCGCAGCGGGCACCTTCGTCACACCCACCACCCACCTCAACCCGCCATGCCCCCGCCTTACCACTTACACCAGTACGTGGGGACCAGCCCTGGGGGGCCACTGCACCACCAGAGCCAGCAAACAGCTCCAGCCTCTTCCTTGGGACCCAAACTAACCCCTGGTTGCCCTCCGGGGTCCCACGCAGCCCAAGAGCGGGACGACGTCGGAGGAGGAGCACTGGTGGATAAGCAAGTGTGTCGCTGGATTGACTGCAGTGCAGCCTATGAGCAACAGGAGGAGCTGGTGAGACATATTGAGAAGGTGCACATTGACCAGCGAAAAGGTGAGGACTTCACCTGCTTCTGGGCTGGCTGCATTCGCCGCTACAAGCCCTTCAACGCTCGCTACAAGCTGCTCATTCACATGAGGGTCCACTCTGGAGAGAAACCAAACAAGTGTATGGTGAGTCATCACAAACCACAAAATGACCCACACAACACAGGCCAGACACCCCCCAACCCCCCAGCAAACATGTACCAGTGGTCAGATTAACACACAGATAGGGTATTATTGAAAATCCCCTCACAGTCAGCTCGTATTAATTTTGCTAATTTCGAAGGTATTAGGTTGTATTTATTCATTTAATGTGAGTCCAGTTTAATAAAATAATTGCAACCATCTGTTATTTTTTTGTTTGAATTAAACACAATCACGTATTTCACAAGTTAACACAGACCTTCGAAATGATTTTTTTTTTTCACATCAGTCGTGTCCAAAAACAAGACTGGACTTGCTTCACTGCTGATTATGTTTCAACAGAAACTTTTATTTTGTTTTAGTTGAGAAACAGTTATTATGGTAATTCCTGTATTTTTAGTGGAGCATGTTAAAAGATGCGAGCTGCTGTAAAAGTAGCGCTAGCCGTCAGGATAAATAGATTTGTGGTTGTATTCTTTTCAGGTAAGGCTCCAATTCCTCGAGTCAACAGTCTAATCAATGTCAAGCTGTCACTCCCCCACATCCCTCCCCAAATGGAAAAAGCCCTCCAACCTTAAGAATGATTTAGTCCAAATACACAATTAGTCCACAATTTGTGTAGGGCGAAGCCATGTTTATTTTCACGAGCACTCTGCTTTTGGAGAAGGGATTCAGATCATGAAAAGCCAACACATATGGTTAACATAACCAAACAATGCCTACACTTGATCCTTTTAAATGGGAGCTTTAAATGTTTAGCTGTCCCACAAGTATTAAGTGAATTGGCTTCATATCCAAGCCAAACATGAGGAGAAATGCAGTAGTCTGGAGAAGGGAGCCACAGAGGGATAGTCGGTAACATTTGCTAGTCTTGCTCAATTCACGACTTCACCCAAACCCCTGTCACAAGTGGTCCTCTTCAAGTTCAGGAATCCGTCCAATTCCCAAATGCTAATTGAAAAGCGGAGTCTGTGATTTTGCTACAGCACCTGTTTTGTCTCAAAATCCAGGTCTTGTTTATTTTTCTAAATAACTGCATCTCGAAAAATCAGCTGAGGTACGAGTCTTTTAATAGAAAGTTGTATTTTTTAAATTTTTTTTTATTGTGGTTAAGACATTTATTTTGACCAAACCTGATCGTTGTTAATTCACATCTGACCTGAATGATGATTGAAGCCAAAAAGACACAAACTGTTACTGCTGTTCCTCCAGGACATTAATGTGCATTTTACTTTGGCTCATGAATATTAATGCAGCTTAAACTCCTTACTCAGCTTCAGGAGTGGGATTTTTTTTGTGTGTGTGTGTGTGTGTGTGTGTGTGTGTGTGTGTTTTTACTGTTGTTGATTGTTGGAGTGGTGTTAGGATGTGTCTTTACTAAAGTCTGAGTGATGCTCGGTAAATAGACACAGTGCGTATGTTTGTACGGTCGTACCGTGTAGGCGTTTACATAAATGTCGCGCAGAGAAGGTGCGAGTGTGTTTTTGGAGATGTTTACCATATGTAAACACGAGAACAATTGGGCTCAGTGTGGACAAGCCACTGGACTCTGTCTGCAGACGTGAGGCATAGTGAAACTCTCCCACACACCCTAACCTCCCGATCACCCTTATTTCAGTGCACGTTCGCACACGTATTCACAGCAGTCGTGTTAAAATGGGCACTTTGTGTCCTTTAACTCTCACAATAGGAAGTATTGATTCCATGTACAGTATGTTGGGTTGTAACACTCCAGCTTTTCCGACAGAATCTAAACATAAATGTGAAATGTTTTCAGTCTGAATCAACACGTCCAATCAGCAGGGATTGGATGTATGTTGATCTGGGACTTCAGCAGATAAACTTGGAGGTCCAGAGAAAATAAACACACTCTCTCTGTGTGTATTTGTAACTGTGTTTGTAGTCTGTGGAGGTTTAAGCAAGTTCTCTGCTCTTATAGAAACCTAGTGTGCATCTGAGTCGGTCTGTGCATGCTCATGTATTCTAGTTGTATCCGCCCCAGCGTGCTTTTTTGCCACTAGCGGCGAAGCCTCTTGTGTTTGTTGTGCTCACGCAATAGACAAAGGCATTCGATTATTCAAGCAGTTTGTGTAGAGGAAACAGATGAGACATTCTGTTTTGGGACAGAGTGCTCTACAAAAACCAGGGCTAATCCTTTTATTATCTTTCCAGCGGCAGATTCCAGCAGGCGCTCAAGAAGCCGTACTCCCTGACATCCAAACATAACACATCTCTCTCTTCTCTTTCTCCCTCTCACCCGTCCGCACACATGCGCCCGCGCACTATACGTCTTTTCTTCATACAGCTGCAGCGCATTTGCTTCACGCTGCGTCTTGGCTGGAAAAAGTCATTATCACAACACACAAGTCATGGCTCGACCCCTGCGTGCGCCTGTCACAGCCCGTACCTGGCTAATATTTTAAAAAGTTCACCATTTAAGAAAATAAGTCAGTTCCTTCCACATGTCGATGGCTGAGTTCGAGGGTCTTAAAAAGCCGTGCTACCTTTCGGAACGTGCGTTCGGTTCCCACTCCCTGCCCAATTAAAATCAGCCCTGGGTTGTTGTGTAGGGCAGTCAAGCGCTGAGGGACACGGACAAAAAAGGAAACAACATAATCTCCCCGCAATATCCTGTTGTGTTTCATGCTTAATTCGCTTGTTGTTTTAGTTTATTACATTTTTTCTCTTGCGTCTGCATAAATATTAAAAATATATCCAGCGAGAGCAGCCATGTCGTGGTCCTAGACTCTGATATTGTTCTGTCTTGACGGAGACCGACCCGGTGCATTTCCAAGTGTCTCAAGGCTACGCTGCGAGCAACAGAGTTCAGAAAATATCCCTCTAAACCGCCGAGGCTCTGTTAAGAGAAAAGTGGCGAGAGTACAGCATTGTGCACTTTATTTGGTTTGTTTGGCATCGAGTTCTGGTCAGACGCTGGAGAAAAATCTGCCCATAAGCAGTTGTTTGTTTTGAATGTTACTAGATATCGTGTTGTTATAGGATGACAAATTCTGTCTGCGGTTCAAGGACTAAATTAACTAATGCCACCCTGTGTATACGCAGAATTTCAGAGTAATAATTTTAAGGAAGATTTAGCATTTTTACAAATTCAAACGCAGCTTGGATGTGGTGAATTACGCGCTGCCCGTTGTGAGTGTAATATGGTTTTGTTATGACAGTTCAGTCACAGTATTAAGACTTTTACGAGCACAATGCGAGATGATTTTTAATTAACATCTGATAAAGTAAGAGGTTTTAGCGATTTAAACCCACAGAGAAGAAACTTGCCGTAGGAGGATAGATTAAAAAAAAAAAGTGCTAATCATGTGCAAAAGGCGAGAAGACCCTGAACCACCCTCTTATTTCACAATGATAAAACGCACACACATGAATGCACACGTAGACAAACACCAAAACACACGCACACACACACACACACACACATGCTGACACACACAGTTAAGCCACTTGTTGAAGGAAAGTTGGATGTTGAGGCCCGCTGGAAAAAGCGTGGATCATGGAATTTCCTCTTTTTTCACTGGTGTGAAACCGGCTAACATATATATTTAGATTTACTAGACTGATTTTTGGAAGAGAGCGGCGAAATCCCTCTGCAGCAGACGTTGAGACACACAACGCAGGCGACTGCCAAAATGCCGTGTGTTTTCACGGGTAAATGGAGTCTTTTGTGAGCAATCAGCTCAGGTGCAGGAGATAAAACAGGGAGCGCCATTAGCTAATTAAAACTGAGGTTCAGCACATGACCCGACTTTTCCTCTGAATGCTGCCTGAAACTGGAGCTGTCTGGGCGCTGGGTGCGGGTGGAGAGTGACGTTGATATTAATGTGGTTGTGCCCATATGATCCTCTGACACGCTCGTCCGTCTGGACAGTTTAGAGGCTTCAATCTGAGTCTAGCTTCTGAACCACAGTGGCCCGTAGCTGCTGGATCTGCTGCACGGAGCTCAGTTCTCAAAACCTCCTGGAGAGAACCTTGACATGCTCAGACATACATGTCACTCACTTTTCATGAAATGAAAAAACACAGGAAGATTTTTCTTTGACTGCTCTGTTCTGCACTTTGGTCAACATTTTTAAACGTGCTTTAGAAATAAATCGACGCTGACATTCACATTTATGAATTTTAAAAAGATTTACGTTCTCCTGAGTTCGACGGCCGTTTTTATGCCCAATGTGCTGACACATCCAATTTAGAGGGCGAGGCATGTGTATGGTTCATTTCAACTAATCAGGGTCAATAGGCGAGAAAAGGCCACTGATTTAGCATGTCAGGACTAACTCCATGCTTAACAAACAGAGCTCCTAAGGTCTGTAAAGTTGGCAAAGCATAAAAAAGCCTTAATCAGGACCAAATAAGTAACTGGCAGAGATCAGCGTTCAGCATTTAACATGAAGGTCCAGAGCCTCTGCTCTTTATTAAATCATTTTCAGCATTAGCTTTGTCAGTCATTCCCCAGACAAATGAGCTCATCAGGTAGCTACACATCTAATTTCTTTCTACACACCCATAATCCCATCCTGTAGCTATCATCTTTGTGCTGTCAGATCTGCTGCGCCGTTTGGCAGTCCAGTCGTCATGCTGTTAGTAACGCAACACTGTCCATATGTGATATTCGCATGATGAAACTGCTGGCGGAGGGGCTCTGCCACTGATGTTTTGGCATAAAAATGAAAGCCCTGGATAGATGAATGTTGCTTGTTTTCCTTGTAGAGTGGACCAGGCCAACTTCTTGTCAGGCCGAAAAAGTTTTCCAGTCAATCTCTCGCAGTAATGTAGTCCAGTACTCAGCAACCCTCCAGTTCAGCGCCCCTTCCCTCCCCCTGGTTCTCCCGATATCTGCTATTTAGATCTGAAACTGGGACTGTTTTTATATACCCTACAAGCTCTTCATTAAGGAACGATTCATTTAATAGTCGTGATTGTCTTTACCAACTACAATTTTGACAGAATGATTCCATAATTGACATTAAATGTGATACGTATTTAATAAGTATTAGGTATGGGTTTAACCTAATTTGTTAGTCAGAATGTAGTGAAATATATTCTATTCAGTTATTTTTTTATTGTTTTTAAATTGTATTATTAAATGATCTAAAAGTATTTAAGGATTATTAAATTAGAGTTAAACTATCAAAGTGAATATGTGAATGATATAAAATAAATAATAATAAATATTAAAGTTAAAAGTAAAAGTTAATAAAAAAAGAAAAAGTTTCTGGCTGTCTGGTTTTTGATTAAAATTTTAATTCTAACAAATTTATCCTTTAAAAGCAATATTTTATATATTTTTAGTATGTTTCAAAACGTTTGTTTTACTTTTTTAACTTTCTCAAAGTTTCAGCAGCTTTCTCTTTCTATATGCGTGATGTTCACTGGCTTGTCAAAATCAGTATGTTGTTAAGATGTTGCACAACAGAGAAGGAGGTTTTTCTCTCAGCCCAGTCATTTACTCTATTCCAGGTTTGGGAACTTTTAGAACTTTTCTTTTTCTTTGTCAGGTTTCAAATATAAAATGAGTCAGTGGATTCATCTCCCATGATTTATAACTTTCCTGTATGTAAACTTCATGTAACATATATGCCAACGTACAGTGGCAGAGAGAGCTCAATGCACTGCAGCTTAACAAAAAACACAACAGCAATCACCAGCAAATACTAACAATCATTGCAACTAATGCAAGAGTGATGGACCCGAAGTCCAAAACTTTATGACCTTTGGAGTTGTTGATGTTCATTACTCATTAGTGATGGTGGAAATAAGTGTAAATGTAACTTATCTACATAATCTATTTATGTATTTTAACATTATGATCTAATGGTTCCTTAGAAGCCCTGTGCTTATTATTAGCTTGCTAATTCAAATGATCTGAGGAACTAGTTGTGCATTTTGGAGCTTTAATTGTTTTGCATTGTGGGGTCCCCATGAAGCACTTCTGTTATCGTTTGGACTACTAGTGTTTGCATTTGCATTGGCTTTGTATTTGACATTTTTTTTGCTTTCGTATTTTCTTAATTTGCAGTGCATTGAAACCTCTCGGTCAGTATGTCCACAGCTGCAGACCTTGAACTGCTAGTGTGGACGATTTGTAACAAGACTGTCCTCATAAATCATGTCTTTTTTTCCTCTTTTTGCCGTAGTTTGCAGTAGAAGGTCTCCTATTTGGTTACACACTAATGTGCATGTCTTATGGAGGGAGGACAAAGTGAACTCCCCGAATTGACTTCTTATTTGGGTTCCTTCTTCAATGTCTCCGACATCCGACACAGTTGGTGTGGCAACATTTTCTCATTGTACTTGTCGTATTTGAGCGACTTCGCTTTTAAAAATATTGCCAAAAACTTAAATTGGTATAACGCACACATCGTGGGCTGGGGGAGCATTTCTTCGCTGCTCGAGTGAACTCAGGTTGCAGAAGGTCAGCTATAGCTACCTTTAACATCCCAACCAGGTATCAAAGCGTGCAGGATTTGCTACATCTGATACACTTTAATTGCATTTGTCTGGAATGCAGTATTTTGAGTTCCCCCATTTCCTCAACATTTAATCACACTCTGGTATCGGAAACCCGAAGACCCAGGGCTGCGGTCGGTCATACATTGCACAGAGATTGTGTCATAATTGTACCTCATCCAAAACCTTAATCAGTTTAACCTCTCTACTGAACCAGATCGGTTTACGAATACATGAGAGATATGAGGCTGGGGTGTGTGCTTGGGGTCTCCATCATATTCAGGGGGATCCAAACACTGTTCATGCAGCAGAAGAAGGATAGATGGATGGAAGAGTTGCGGGATCTCTTTCACGAGTCCTCCCTTCCACGGCACTGCTTTCTGCCTGTATGCCGTCATGGACCATGCGCATTATTTGCATCCAGACGTTTCTTCGCGACAGTCAAACAGATAATTATGGCCATGGCCATTTTATGAGGCAGAGACATAACAGGTCCTTTCTCCTCTGAGGCTGCCATCGTCGCCAAACCCCTCACATTCACACACATCCTCGTTTTGCGCCAGATGTATTTGTGCCACGGCCACTCTGCAAACAGACCAAACCAAACCAGTTGGCCAGTCGTGTGTGTGCACTCTGTGTGTGGGGAACAGAGGTAAATCTCTTAGTGCATCCAGATATTTGTTTTTATTTTTTGCTGACTTGTCAGTGTTGCATAGGTCACTGCATACAACATCTACTCCCAACCGCCTTCACATCGCCAACCAAACAAGCAAATAAGAGGGACATTTATACACACCGGGGACTACTTTAACCTCAGAACCACAGCACAACCCCAGGGCCACCGTATCCTTTCACCCAGCCAGGCGCACACACCACACCAGCGTAGCCTGGACCTGAAGCTGATATATATGAGAAACTGAGTTGCTACCGTACAGAATAAACACTAAGAGAAGTATGGGTAAATTATGTAGCGAAAGACATGTTTACGTTTAGGGTGTCAAGTTTAAATTATGCACCGCGGTGTTCTGCGGTTTGTGTGCCGGGTTTAATTTGGATGTTTGAGAGAAGAAGTGAAGGCTGAAAGAAACGGAGCCAGACAGGCAATCCGGCTCCACTGATGTCATCCCAAGAATGACACTTTATGCCCAGAATTCATCACATGGCATTATGCATGATAAGTGATTTGGTATGCGCTGAATGTGGACTTCTTAAAGGACGCCTGTTGCGCACACAGCACACAGTGTTTGATATAGGGCGACCAAGAGAGTTTGTGTATGAGTCCAGATCTTCAGTGTGTTCTTAAAGACAATCTTGAGAGCAAGAAAGTAAATAAAGATCCAAATGGAAACATTAAGGTGCACGCATGTCGATACACGTATTGTGATGCTGATTAGCACATACAAACAGTAATGCACACCATAGCAATATATTAGACAAAGAAAGAAAAGAAATGGTAGGACATCTAAGGACACAGTGTGCAAGATGATCCATTTTCTTATTACCCTATTTTATGATTGTTTGACCCAGCAGAGTTGGCGCTCTGATATTTAAGCTGGGATTTACCTCTCCCCCGTAGAGTTTTACGTCCCAATGAGCTGTCTCCCGAAACAGGCTGTCTCTCTAGCTTTTAGTTCACTTCTAAGACCATCTGTTTCACGTTCAGCATGTTCAGCTTTGGATTGAGTTTAACATCAATGTGAAAAGGTTTATGCGGGGTTTAGAACCAGATTGGTTTAGTTATTGGGGCAGAATTACAGTAGAAATAAGAAGCCTTTAAATCTGAGTTTTGTTTTCTCTGTGTTCTACCAGCTTCTTCTAACAGCCTTTCATACTTTTTCACTTTGTCATTTGCACTGCACTGCATGTCAGAGGCAAAACAAACAAGACATCAATACCATCAGTTTCAGTTTTAAAGCAATGAGGCCAAGAAATTTGAATTAGTTCACGCATGATTTAAAGTTCAGTCAGGAAATAAATAACTGTATATGGGAAGAATGCGCCCGCTCTCTAATGAGCAAATTGTAAGACCAGACTCTGTCTCATATTATAGCTAAAATAAACATTTGTCTGATGAGAAATGTAAAGGAAGTATTCCGTAAATTTGAAAACGTTTACCAAAGAATAGCCGTGAATGGTGGAACATTGGGATATTTGCCGTTGGCGTGTTGCATGAGCCCGTCGTAATTTCACAGGAATGGGGAGTGGCTTTGCGCTCGAATATAAGAGTTTTCCTATAGGACAGTAAACAGAGACATGGAAGTATACGCTAAATTAATGAAAACAAATAAAGAGCTATACACTGAGATGTGGTCAGTTGATTTATTGAAATGTGGATATATGGTGATGTGCTCGCTGAGAATGCTTGAGCCGTGATTGGATGTGACACGCCGAATGTCAAGCACAGCCTGATATATTGCAGCCAGCCACATCCACATCACTGGAAACTGGACCCTGAAACCCGCAGAGAGTAGAACAGAGCGAAACCCTGGCACGCAGAGGAGTGAACAAATCTAGGGGCACCGTGGCATCGCAGTTGCACCACATTTCTAAGGCAAACGTTTTTTTACCCAGAAGGCTTAGTGGTCTGGTCCCCCTCCAGAGCGTTGCACAAATGCACTCTCTTCCCCTTCACCCTGCTTGGGCTTTTGTGTTGATCAGAATGCCATGTTGACCTATTGTTTCATTTCACTGGCATGTTTTCTGTCTGAATGTGATAGTATTTCTGGCATAAAGGTATTTGGCTTGGCAGCTCGTCGGGCTTCTGCAGTGTTTAATTGTTGTCACGTCAGAGTTATAGAGGCTCCCTGTGTACGCTACAGTAGGCGCGAGCCTTTAGACGGCTGTGTCAACTCTTGCATTGTGTGGAAAATGACTAACTCGCCAGAAAGTAGCTATTATTTATAAGTGTACGTGGTACAGGAACGCTTGTGATTCACTGAGTCAGGTCATCACATAAAAATTTAAAGTCTGCAGGCCGGTTTTAAAAAATACGTCCACGTTATCAGCTGAAACAACAAAAAGGGAACGCAACAGAGAACAGTGCCCCTGTTACCATAAATATTAAAGCACAACTATTCTCTGAATCCACCGAGATTCTATCTTTAAAAGAAAAATAAACCAAAAACACATTCATGCTGTTAGAAAACAGCTACTGGCTATGTACTTTGGTTTCCTGGCTCGATGCTTTGGTTTAACGGTGGTGGCTTTTTTCCCTTCAAGAAAACGAATGGTTAATGTCCAGAGATGTGGTCAGAGCGGTGGTGTCTTTCGACACCTGTGGCGATGTCCAAAGATGCCAATTGGTCCATTACTAGCCGCCTTAATAAACAAAAAGGAAATGCAGCCACAAGTCAGGCCAGTCGGGTGGCACATTTCCTTGGACGGTTTTCGCCCTGGGAGGTTTAGTAGTGTGTGTGTCAGGTAGGAGCAGATGTAGACAAGGCAAACAAGCAAAAAAAGAGAGCAAGAATACTGGACCAACTGTGGTGAAGTAAAAATGATTGATAATAGTGGTCAAAGCACAGGCTAATGGATTATCACCAAAGACCACACGGGTTCAATTAAATGTAATGCTGTCTTTACCGGTTGCCTATTGGTATCTATCAACCAACGCAAAATGGAGACATTGTGGTATAGAACATCCGATTGCAGAGCAAGAGGAGCTTAGCGGCAGAAGGGGGTAAAAGGGAGACAGCAAGAGAAAGCGAGAGTGAGAATGGAGGTAGGTGTGAGTGAAAGGCGCTGAATGGTTTGAAGGCCGAGTGTCAGAGGACGCCGTAGCTCATGGCCCTGTCAAACAGGATCCTGTATTGACTGCCAGTAACATCAGTCCAGGCGCCGGCTCGGGACACAGATCATGTTTAGGATTTTCATTGCGTAACCTCCAGTCTGTCTTTTTCATGGCGGGTTCGGATTTCGTGAATGGGTTTATAATTAATGCCTTGACGGTTACTAATGGCTGTGGCCCGGGACACTTTGTGTTGCACTCTAATTAGCCGTTATAAATGGTTACGATTGCCGAGAGCATAAACGCGCTGTCGTGAGATAAAGTTCGATGTGAGGCGTTACCCGTCCCCTCGCTGAAGTGAACGTCTCAAATTCCTCTCATATTCAGGTGTATTTGAATGCCAGAAGTCAGTGTCAGTGACAATTAAATGGGAAATTGACATACTCGTGCATACTAACATCTCTCACTGGCTTTGTTGACATAGACTCCACTCTCTTCAGCCAATAATTAGGATAATAACCCAGTCAGAATAAAATGTCTTGCATGACCACCTCAATCAGACCCAATCTGAAGGAATTTTCTATTGAATTGCGAGCAGTGGAATTACTAATAATAAACATGGAAATGCCTGATCCGATCATTTCTCTCTGGGTGGAATTGACTCCACACATGCCTGACATGGAGTAAGAATCAAGTGACATTACAAGTTTCCAAGAGGAACAGAAACATTGTGGTAGCAAAGCCTGGAGTGTGTATGAGAAGTTAACCAAAGCCATCTAGGTTCATCTGGGTCATCCACTTCTTTTAAATGTATTCAGTGTCGTTGATAAGTAGTTGGAAGAAAGAAAAATGTACACGATGCTGGCACATTCAGCCCCCTGAGAAGCCTTTATATTAATGCGATCTGATATATGATCTGGTGTTTGTTATAGCCCGTTTCAAAGATAACTCCGCTGCCTCGTGCTCGTACAGCTGAGTGTAAAATACGTCAGTGTGGAAATGATTTGACACCCCGAGCCTTTGCCCAGAAAGAAAATAAATACGCTGTGTCAATTTAACTGGAATTACATTTGGTTTTCTGCTGAGGCCGCTCCAACACACACAATACACATCTTCTTCTTAGTCAGACCATTTCATGTCTTTGAGAACGTGACCCTGTTTTCCTTTTTCCTCCCTGCTTGGTGAACCGGTAAACCCCAGGCTGCCGGGTTTTTAAAGGAAATCAACTCTTTGCTTTCTAATCCGACGCAGGGCTGCAGCGCTGGTGGACATTTGAATGAAGGCCTCTGAATCACAGCAGGTTAAGTGCTTCCATGAAAGCCCACTGTGTTGTGCATCCAGGCCTCGCGCCGTGCCAGGCCTCCACCGCAGGAACAGGGGTTCAGATCCATCACTGCACTTCCTCCTCAATATTCAGCAAACAGCCTGCGAGAGGAACATAACAGCTGGGCTGGCTCATTATGTGAGCAAGCCCCATTTAGTCATCATAGGAATGCTTCCTGTTGTGCCATCCGCATAGTTTTTAATCTGGCCCCAAAACTATTCAGGCATGAGTGCAAAATGGCTGTTAAGAACAATTTCTTTAGTCATTTACATGACTACTTCCTCCCACCAATTTATCGGCTGAGCTCTCGCTCTGTTTTCTTGTTCCTTCGCATCTGGACAACACTCCCTCCCACTTAGTCATTTGTTGTGTGTACTCATATCTCAGCGTTCATAAATCAGGGCTTCCAAAAAAATTAGGCAGAGCATATCAGGCGGTGGAGAAAAGATGTTTCACGGAGATGTGAAGGAAGTGTGTGTCAGTTAATTCCTCTTCTTGAGAAACAGCAAAAAGTCCTCCGCTAACTTTGATTCTAATTAAAGTCGTATTCGCAACAGATGAGGCTGGCTGCTAAAAGGGTCCCTATTCGCAGTGGAAATGATATGTGTAAACTATGTAATGCGAATGTTTTAGCCAAGCTGTGTTTAATTTCGTATCCTGACGAAGCGCATGAGAAACCTGCCTCTCCTTAGCTGTCTCGTTGAATCATATGGATATAATTTCATCCATTTACGTTTTTCTGCTCTTTGCTGTGGTTGCCACAGGGCATTTGGAAGCAGGCAGATTAAATGCACATGTTCCTTCATCCGCAGCCGGGGCACTCACAGCCTCCCCTCCGAACAGATCCTGAAGTGTTAGTGGTTTTCCTCGTTGGTCAGGACAGAGAAAGACACCTTGTGATAAACCAACTCATTCCCCTAAACGTTTCTTTTTTCTCCCCCTCCCGTACTTATAATGTTATACAATCTGCTTTTCACTATTGGCACTTTACGACATGTTTTATTTGTGTTTTCTTTTTCAATTGAAACTCTTTGCCCTCCGCCTTGTCTGTCAGGCGTGCCACTCAAGAAAGCTGGATGTCTTAGTTAAACCTAATCACAGGGACGGAACTGTTTCTTTTTTTTTTAGGGGGGAGGGAGGGGTCTGAACATGAGTAATGGCGAATTTCATACTAGTTAGCGAGCTAACAGTGAATTCTCTCCATCGTTAGTCAGAGGTCTGATCTACAATTACTGCCCAGAGCTAGAGAGGCTTGAAGGACATATCAAAGGATTCCCTGGCATTTCCAACAACCACAGAAAAGCTGAAAATCACAGAAAGAAATTGTCTCCTGGAGGTGTTGACCTTAGTTGCACGAACCAGAATCAGATATTATTTTCAAGAGAATAATCTCCGCGTAATTTGTGAGCCTCTCAGCATCTCTCTCCTTATGCCGTCCATTAAGGGTATATTTAATCAGATTTCTGTTACCCGTGTCAACAGCCGTACTTAACCCAACACCCCCGGCATAACGGCTGGTTTGTTTCCATCACCCGCAGCTCCTGCAGGTTGCTAATGAGCCGCTGCATGCGAGGAGAGTCGTACACTGCCGCCTTTTAGACCTGACACTGTTTGGCCTTTTCCCTGCCAGTCAGGAGTCATTTCCCATGAAGGCCTCAGGCGCGACGCACCTCCACCGGTCCGCGCACCGGGCCCGCGATCTGTCTGTTGTGATCAGCTGCCTGTCCAACCCTTTCAACCCGCTCTCGCCCGCTTCAGCCATGTCAGGACCCCGCTGTCGCCCCCAATGTTTGTAGAGCCCCTGAGCCCCCGCCCTCAGCTCTGAGACGATGTCGAGCACAGCTCAAGTCCCTCAACCCTCCCGGTGCCGTCCCCCTCGCGCGGCGGTCTGCTAGTTTACTCGAGATGGTGGTTTTCAGAGAGGAAAACTAAACATGTTTAAAGCAATTAATGTGATTAGCGCAGTCTAAAGTGTTTTCATAGGTAATGTGTGAGTTAGCGTTGATCCTGCGTCAGAAGACACAGCAGACACATCTCCCTGTTTACAGCACTTTAACCTGATTCCTGCATGAACGGTATTTTTTTATGGATGTTGTAGAACCTCACTGATCCATAGTATTTGCTTCTCAATGTGCATGTATTATTTTTAGAGGCTTTTATCGTCAACTTTTTTAACTTTGGTCAGTCTAGTAGGAATGAAAACACAATCTAGAATATATAATTGCCATGTGTCACTTTGGACTTAAAACCAAAATAAGACCACAGGAACACTGTTTATACGCTTTCACATCCCTCAGCCAGCACCAGCAGCAGCAGCAGTCGTGTATTTTATTTGACCCATACCAAATATCCAAAAATGAACTTGACAGCCACTGGGCTCACTGAATGAAGTCATTTAAACTTAACGCTGGCCACATTTGAGCATTTCAGATTAGCATTAAATTTTTCACGCAGGCCTCCTATTTAACGTCTATCTTTGTCCAGATGTGGCAGTGCCTATTTGTCTCCCAGCAGGCAGGAAAACTTCATATTGGAGCTGTCTCCCCGCAAGTCCCAGAGTAATAATATGCTCTACGCGATTAACACGCTTCCCTCAGTGGACCCCTAACTGTAATTTAGCCTCAAATTTGTACTGCGGAAAAGAAAGCAACGAAAGAGTAATTATTCCCGTATACGTAAATACATAAATTTGGCACATCAATAATAGCCGTGTTTGTTTTCCAAACTCGAGCTGCCCGGCGCCGTATTTCAGCACTTAGCGTGGACTGTGTCTGTCATGACTGGTACGGCAGCGCGGATGTTCCTCTGCGCTGAGATTTTTATTAAATTTTCCCACCGTCTCCGCCTCGCTCTTTTCCATCCAAAACATTTGACTGGCATGCCTCTGGAGTAACATGCTTCTGCCGTGCAGACATGTGTGTTGTGAACCCTTAAAAGACGTTTTCCATGGTTGTACGCTGACAGCATGTGTCTGTGTAATGTTGAGTGATATTTTTCCTCATCCCTCCTTTCAGTCCTCCCTACTGTCTGGTTGAGCAGTCAGACATTTCTTCTGCGGTCAAACGGCACATTTTCTGCATTTCTCATGAGCGCAGTTCTATTTGTCGCCTTGACCTTACATTTATCCAGTCACATCTAATTAGGTGGGCAGCAACCAGACTCTCGACAGTTTGAATTAAAATCGTTGCTCAGGTCTTTTATTTATTATTAGATTTAGATTTAGTTTTTTCTTCCTATAAATTGCAATTTTTATGCTTTAAGGTTCGGCTGATCAGGATTTTTTCTTTTATATAAAAAAGCATGTTTATATTTCTAAAATGAAGGTTTAAAAAAAAATCTTTTTTAAAAATGAGTGATCATATTGACATCAACAATATCCAGCTGTAGTGAACATACCGAGATATTAACATTTCACACTTATTTCTCTTTCAGTCGGTTTATTTCTCAGTGAAATCAACTTCACAAACTCAGTGGAATTTTTTAGTTTGCGACTTCTTGTACAAAGCCAACGTGACATTTAAGAACGAAGCATCTACAGTATCTGCTCACGGTGAAAGGAAGCTTTTGTTTCCAAACTCATCAGCTCAAAGGTCTTACAAACTTTATGAGGAGCTATGCGTTGCGGGGCCATAATTGGGCAGATTAAGACTCTCTCACTGAGCGACACAAGCGCGCGCGCACAAGCCCACAGATCAGCATGGTCACCCAAAACGTCTCTACCATGTCCGGCTTAGGTTTCGTCTATATTAAATGGAGCCTCAGTGAATAGAAGGGCCCTGCCTGTGCTGCGGGAGTGAATGAAGAAGACCAGGGATGAGCACTGAGCCTAGATGTAGCTGAAGGCCCATTAGAAGAATGGTGCCACTCTCTCCTTCGCCGTAACCCGACCTGTCGTCAGCAGGCTTCACTAAAGGTCAGAGTACAATGGACAGTGGAGACCGATGTGTCCCCGCAACAGGTTGTAGATGAAGTTTAATTTGATCTGAGATCAGCTCAGCCCCCAAAATTGGTTATTTTAGAGGATCTATTTGACGGTTTGGTTGAAACGTCAGTTTGTAGTCGTGTTTTTACAGGACTGAAATAATTCCTGTCTCTCTATCTGTGTTTTAAACCATGTGTTCTTGACAAAGTATGAAACAAATGCCTTCACAGATCAACAGACAAGTGGCTGCACAGATGAAGAGCTCTGACCCAAGCTCCTCTCTGTTGCACCCAGTGGAAGTCATGCCTCTGTACATTGTTTCCATGGTAACACTGGACACTTGTGTGATTAGTATAAGTGAACTATGTTTCCTTTACTATGACGGAGCTGTACACTTGGTGACTCTTCTTTACCCAGCAGTCTCAGTGGGGGGTCTTGACTCCCTCGACCAATCAGCTGTTTTTTTTTCTGCTTAAGAGCAGAAGCGGTTATGCGAGAAGCCTCATGAATCATTCACATGTTAACAAATCTGTGGTGCTCATTGGCTGAGTGGTTGGGATCAAATGAGCCAAGCTGGGTCGAATATGAGCTTGTTTACAGTCATTGTCACTTGTCAGTCTGATGCACTATAGGCAGCAGAACACGTCCCTCATGCTATGCATTACAGCCCATTTACCGCCGCTGTATGGCGCACTCCAGTTTCCAATACCATTTAGGTGGCAGCCTCGGAGCAGGTGTACTGTCACGTACGCTGCTGTTTTTTCAAATAGATGTGGTTTCAACAAAGGTCCTTGGACTGGCAGGGTAATTCAAGAGCCACAGAAACAATGCCCACAATTACACCACCCATATTCTTAAGCATTTAATTTCTACAGTGAGCTAGTGATCTCCGTCTGTGTGAGTGATTATAGCACTGCGGGAAACAGGGGCACTTAGTCCTGAGTCACACACATGCAGAACCCACGTTGTCTCAGAATTTACCAGCTTTGTGCTGATTGATTTCTTTTCTTCTCTGTGCATGCTTGCGGGCGTTTTGCCTGTTTCCATGTGTGGTCCTGTGCATACCTGACTCTGGTTGTCTTCGCGCTCTAATTCCTGCGTGTTGTTCTCCCTCTCCCGCAGTTCGAGGGATGCAACAAAGCGTTCTCTCGCCTGGAGAACCTGAAGATCCACCTGAGGAGCCACACAGGAGAGAAGCCGTACCTGTGCCAGCACCCCGGCTGCCAGAAAGCTTTCAGCAACTCCAGTGACCGAGCCAAGCATCAACGCACTCACCTGGACACGGTCAGAAGCTGCCTCTGCTCTCTCGCCTCCCAATGTTTCACCGGAGCGGATTAATGTTTAACCGGTCCTGGGCCAGCAGTTAAATAGTCTGGGTGGTCAGTGTGTGGCTTCGTAAAATGATGAACTAGTGTATACGTACTGTATTTAAATATGTCAGAAACAGGCTTCGTTTACTAAAATCCCTTCTAGGACAATTAAAACAGTTGTTATCTATCAGGTAGCAGTGAATGTCCCTACAGTCCCTACACATACAGTACAGTGTACAGTATGTGTGTATCTGGTGGATACTCATACTCCTCCTTTGACTTTACAACATTAAAAGCTGTACTGCCATTCAAGCCTCAATGCCCATTTCCACATCTTGACAGCGTTAAAGTTTAATTTGCTGTCAGTCACTGAAGCGTGTGGCATTCTCGCCCATTCTACTCCAGCAGTGACATGCCACAGATCATTAAACGATCAGTGCCATTAGGCCCCGTCGCAGCTTGCGTCATAACGGGCTTGGATTGGGGCAGTGAGCTCAGACAGAGCTTCGCCTGTTCCTCTGAGCCGCAGAGCGGGAAGGAAAGGTTGAGTCAGCCATCGCTGCCACTCGTCATGTCTCAGTAACCCCACCAATTTACCACCCACTTTATCACCATCCACACGCCAACACAGCTCGGGAGTAAATACGTTATTTCGCTCAAATTATGTACTTAAGTGACTTGGGCTATTTGTTTTCACTGCCATCGAAGGGAACTTTTCACTTTTCTCCTCTGTATTCACTTTTTTTTTTTATTACACTACTGTGCACTTTCTTTCCTTTTACCAAACCAGGCCACATATATGAGTACGGAGCAGTTCTTTGACCGCTTCAGAAATTATATATAAACAGGTGTTTATATGAATCCAAGTTCAGTGGATAGTTGTAGGTCTGCTTACATGGATTTATTTCGGCAGAGGCAATTTTATTTATGTTCCCTGAAATCACAAAGTCCAAAAGGTTTTTACAGTCGTATTAATTTAACCCTCATTCGGGAAAATGAGAATTCTTCCAAAAGAGAAACGAGATTGAAGTGAATAAATAAATCTGACTAATTACTTCCAAACATTTATTTTCCACATTTCAAGATAAAATAATAAACCCGTTTGTTAAAGAGGGTGTCCGTTTATTGAACATTGTGGAAATTAGTCATAATTCTTTGATTCAGGGTGTATAAGCGCAAAAATGAAAAAAGCCAGAGCGAATGAAACATGGGGGAATCGGCGCGGCTACAAAAAGAGGTGTGTACCACTCTCTATTAAAAATAAGCTCCTGCATTGGCTCGCCACCAGCACATCAGCTACATGTAACAGTCATGTGAATGCAGGCTTGTATTATTCTGTCAGTTAGGGATTTTCTTCCACCGCCCAGTCTTTCCACAGTAGGCCAAATGATACAGCTAATCGGGGACCTCGATGCTTACGGCTTCACATTAACGCCGCGCTGAGGCCTCCGCCGCGCCTGCCCAGCTGCCTGCCCTGCCAGAAACACTTTGGGGGAAAATCATTTTCAAGCTTTAATGATATTTATCCTACATAGAAGTTTTTACTCGGGGTTCTGCGCAGTATTGAGCACATTGCTTGGCAAAACAAACATGGCAGAGATGAGTGGCACTGCTAGCCACTTGGAATAACAATGAGTTAGTTAGAGAGCACGCTGAGGCTTGAAGGCAGAGCTAATAAAGACCTATATCCCCTTACACTTTAATGGTCACATTATATTTCTGAGGATGAAAAAAGAAAATGTTACTGTGAAGGGAAAAAAACAGCGAGCTACGTTTTAATGTGAAAAATGAGAAACGACGAAGAAACTCGGTGACATTTCTGTTACACTATCTGACTACATCTCCCTCTTTCCTGCCTGTATGTCAGCACGCGGACTGAAACACAGACTCATGGTACGGAGTCGTGCCCAGACATTATTCGACAGCCTCCAATGTAGAAAAGTTACCCTAGCGGTCCAATTTCCCGAATAACCTGCCACAACCAAGCATGCCTGATATATTTGTCATATTTATGCATCAGGATTTTTGAGGACCGTCCTCTAGTATTTATACATTATTAATCATGCAGTATTGATGTGTCAGTACCAGGGGAGCTGAGTTTTGTTACTCTGCTGACAGAAGGAAAAAAGGAGGGATACTCCACATTAAGCCACACGTGAAACACAATACAGCCCGATCAGCTTTAAATCTTTAATGACAAATAAACCACAACCCTGTCGTGATATTTTGGAATTGAAAGATTTAACAACTGACCGTCTTTTCTCTTCGTCTCTTTTCTGCTCTTCCCTTATTCTCAAATTCTGTGTCTGTCTCAGCGGAAAGGTAGGACTTTAACTTTTCTTTAAGGTTGAATATTCGTCTGCTTTTTCCTTTCTCTCTGTTGTTCTTATTGTAAAATTAGTTTTAGTGTAATTCGCTCCTATAACTGACGTGAAGTATCATCTCCGTCCTCACAGAAACCGTACGCATGTCAGATCTCTGGCTGTACAAAGCGCTACACGGACCCCAGCTCCCTACGCAAACATGTCAAGATCCACTCGGCCAAAGAGCAACAGGTGCGTAGAAAGGTAAGACGACCTGAGTCGGGAGGAAATTAAAACTATATGCACCGCTGTGGTGTAGTGAGTAGGATGTCGTGTTACCTCACAACAGCTGTTGTTTATCTTATTTTTGAGAATTGAACTTTAAGTCTACAGTACTGTGTTTCATGGTCATGGGAAAACATGTACATATGGATGGATGGACCCAGTGTGCTACAGTATATGGGTTGAAAGCAACCAGCACAGCCATATTTAAGTTGATACTGTAGGAATAGAAGTTGTACAAACAGCCTAGTTTATATAATCTGCCCCGTTCTGATCATCTACAGATCTATCTCGTTGGCTTAATTGAGGGATTTTGAGACTTTGGGATTTTGAGGGGTATCTTTGAGAATCATTTCCTCGACAATAGATCAGGTCTGACCACATTTCATCGCGCTCATGGTCAAAAGCCCATTCTTTCCACTGACTGGAAGCGGGTAAATAACCTAGAGAAAGGGCTCATTGTTGTAGAAAAGGGCTGGATAGTGGCAAGCTGGATGATGTGTTCCTTCGCTTTGCGTCGTAAAGGGAAACACATGTGTGCTTGTAGCATTGTTAATAAGCTGTAGTGTGGAATACCCCAGTGGCCAGATGTTATGGACAAATGTCAAACAAACGCTCTTACTCCACTCTTGGAGTGGGCCCAGAAAAAAAAATGGTCAAATGTTGCTGTGAAGAAAACAGAACCCCAATTACGTGTGATGAATGCTCTGCAGGGCACTCGCGAGGATGCAGAGGAGGACACGTACATACATATTTACTGATGTGTGTTATCTAAGCGTGAAATCAAAACGTGGAAGGTGCCAGCTGTGAACTCCTCTAGCATGTCCATGCTGAAAAGCTAAATCACTTCTGATTACAGGGACCAGATCTGCAGAACAGCTTAAAAGATGCAAGTCACATATGAGATTAGCTTTCCACTTGGCTCAGCGCTGTCGATGAACTCTGCTGGAGTAATCAGAAGGTGGATGTCATGAAGATACTGCTGAGCAATGCTTCCACCCAGTCCAATGTGAATGTGGAATTACTTTTTTGGAATAACAAAAGTCGTATTTGCAGATGGATGGATATATGGACAGACTGATGGACTCAAATGTTGGAATGATCACCACACCACTGTGCGGCCCTTCCTGTACAGTTGTATCAATGGATGAAACTGTTGATTAACTGTACACTTATAGTTATCACCTGTATATCTTTTGATTATATATTTATTTGTGTATTCTCTGATGTAATATATCGTAGTAACAGTAATTACATCAGATTAGTATACGTAGCACAGTGGTAGTAAGTAAATAAGTGAATCACATTGACCTTGTGACAATCAAGTGTTCCGCTGGGAAACCTTTGAACCTGGCTTCATGTGGATGTTAATCGGACATGTATAACCCACCTAGATCAGACCAGACACCCCCACCCCATAGCAATGACACTCCTTGTAGGTAGCAGCCTGACACAAACACAAAAACTGTTTAGAAACAAGCCTGATCCACAGAGGCCCCTCCCCTCAACCCATAGCACCCAAAGGCCCCCACTAACAACATTCTGTTTCTAGACACCACAGGACACCCTCAGAAGACACATGTCCATTCTCTGATGAGGCACAAGGGAGACCTACACAATTTTAGGAAGGTGGTCATAATGTTATGCCTGATCGGTGTGTGTAGAACGGTGGGACTAGGAGAAACAGTATTTCACACCTGTGTGTGCTTTTATTCACATATCGTAGAAGCAGCAATAAACACAACTTGAATCTCGGATCTAATTAAAAAGAGTTGCGCTGCAAAAACTAATTTCTACATGAAGTCTTATTATTGTCTTATTATATTAATTTTAATTAACTGAGTCTGCTGTGTCACACTATTGTTGTCTACTATTATTGATTCTCATTAATCTCTCTCTGATACCGGTGCCTGTTGGTAAATCCTCCGCTCTGTGTCAGTGTGTCTGTTCTGGCCGGCTATATTTCATGTTTCACGTTGGTTTAAATCTCGGCATCCCAGTCCCCGTCTTGACTTTTGATGCCGAATCTCCCGAGGGAAGGAAATATGTCGTTGTTAGTGGAGTCCTGGTGTGTACCTCAGCAACTGTAACATTTTATTACGGAGCAGTCCACTGATGTATACACCAGAGGTCAGCTGTTCCGCTGATCCATACGGCAGATGTCCTTTTCTCCAACTGACACAAGTTTCCCTTTGGTTTAAGTTTCTTCCTTGTGGCCTGTGATCGAATATCCAGCTGAAATGTGTCTTCACTTGTCCCCATTACTGTTGGCAGTGAGAGAAACAGCAGCAATCTCAGATTGGCTCTGAGCTGGTACAGTGATCACTTACCCAGTGTGTCTAAGGCCAAGGCATGACTCAAAAAGGAGCATTTGATTTTTCCTCTTGCTCTTCTTAATTTGCTCAACCACTGTTTTAAATTAACATCACAATCACATTACTGCAAAAAGAGAAAACAGACACAAAAAAAAATCATCCATTGAGTTGAGTTTATCATACAGACTAAAGCTGTGTTTTGTTCTCAGGTTGCGTAATCTTGCAGACCGGCTGGAGCTCTCTCTGGATTACTTCAAACATAAACACTTTCTGTTGATTCTGATCTCGCTTGATGTTTGTCCTCCTCAGCTTCGGCCCTGCCCTCACCTGGAGCAGGACGTCCTGAGTGACTGCCTGTCTATGCAGCACCTCCAGAGCTCCACGCCCTCGCAGCACCTGTACAACGGCAAGGACGGCCGTTCTCCTGCCATGGGCCAAGACATGTTCACAGGTGCACACAAGATGCTGGAGCTCCTTCCCCTCGTGAAGCCATTAAACACTCTAATATGTCAACTAAATAAGTCAGGTCTCTAGTTACATTTTCACTAAACATACCAGAATGGAAGTTAAATTTAGTGCAAATTAAACAAAAATGTCGACAGTTGCCCAAAAAAGTTAGAATCGTTTTGTTTTCGGACACGTTCCTCTTTTTATTCATACGTGTACAAATCAGTTATGTGTTTGGAAGAGATATACACATTATCAAGAATAAATCACAATCGTTTCGTGAGAAGAGGCGAAAAATATTTCATTCCAAGTCCATGGGCAACAGAGTGTACTTTGCTAAGTATTACCACTTAGGCATGTCATGTCATGTGAGACCAATAGTAGCACCATCCTCTGTGGTTTGAAAATGTGAGGGAAGAAACTGGCTGCGTCTCAAAGTATCGATGGCTGGGGAGCGTTTGTTCCAAAACAGAGGAGCGGTCCAGCAAGTGAGGTCTGACCGCCAGAAGTCCCGACACCTGGCAAAGCAATCACAGAGTCATTGGTGGTAATCAACAGCCATGTCAACATTCCTGCAGATGTATTGTGGTCATTCCGTGCTCTCAGGCAGTGAAAATCATACTTACAGAGCCGTTGGTCAAACATAAACAAGTTACACCACATAATTCATCTGTAATTGCTTATGCACATTTTGTATCAACATCTGAGCAGTTACGCTTGCTTCTCGGTTATTTAAGTTTATAAAGGAAGTGTTTAGTTTGTTTGGTTTGTGTTTCATAACTGCTGTATGTCATGTTAACCTGGGTTCCTGTCATGCGGAGGCTGCGAAAACCATCAGCAGCAGCTACAAATGGAAAGTTTATTCAAGCACATGTGGCCTTTGAACTTCCATTTCTCTCACTGATGAATCTGAACATCCCTGGACGTCAGAGTTGCGCTGGATTGGAAACAAGAAAGAGATAAATGGATTATAACTGTCTTAAAGGCAACAGAGATGCTCTGCATCTCCTTGTATTTATGGACACATCTGACCCTGTTTTCGGCCTGTACCCCATCCAGGCTCCCCGCCGCTGTCTGTTATTGTTGGTGGAACTCTGTGCACAGTTGACGGCTGAACGCTCCACTTGTCTTTGAGTGTCGAGCTGGGCCTCTGCGTCTTGGCTTTTTATCATCTGTCTCCCTCTGCCTCTGAGTGGACGTTGCTTGCTCTCTTGTTCTAAATGGCTTAAAACTCCCCAAGGTGCTCACTTGTGAGGTTGGCATTCAGGAGCTACATTTACATGAGTTTCACTTGGTTCCGGGGGCCAATAGGATGCATGGGAGACGTGGGGCAAAGTGGGCAGCATTCCCATCATTAACACTTGTGGAGCAGAAAATGAGTCATGCTTCCAGTCAGAGCTAAACTTGTTTTCCTGTTCACTACCTATAAGTCTGCTCTTATTCACGTGTCTGCAGCGCGGCTTACGAGAAACCCCTCTCTGTTTTATAGAGCGTAATTAAAGTGTTCCCTGATTAACCAGAGGAAGGACTCATCATAGCTTTAGTGCAGAGGTTTGCATGCTCCTCTTGTTATTCCTAATGGCTGATATACCTCTGCATCTGCTCTTCACACAGGGACTCCTTCCTGAACTCAACCGCAAGCTTCTCAGAGTCGACCCGCAACATTTTCAGAAAATAATCCTCCACTTAACGAGCTCCATCAAATCCTCTCCTCTCTGCCCCTCGCTGCAAGAAACTAGTGATGAAATTGAGGCAATCACGGCCATTATTTGTCGACTGTTTTGCCGGTGTGGTAGCAGATGTTGGGGCTAAAGGGGAAAACATTTAAGGTCTGTGATTGATGATTTGGGGATAATGAATCAAGCTTGTAGCCATTTCAGAGTGCTGTCAGATCAGGCCTCGGCATGCTTCCACTTGAGAACAGCTGGGCCTGGAAACTGCAAAACCAGGAGCACCAATCTTTTCTCTTCCTTTCATCTCCCCCTGTCTTCTGCTCTCGTCGCTGGTTAACTGCCCGAGACAGTCAGTGCGCCACTATCCTCGTGGATGCTGGGAAAGAAATTAGTCAGTAATCGGAAGATGGAAAGAGTACATTTATTGTGCAAAGAGAAGAACGGGAGATCGAGTCTCTCCTGACAAGACTTGATGTCTGCAGTGTCACATTTTTAAGTCTCTCCCCGCGGAGCAGCGTTTTGAAATGTTTTTGGAATTAAACTGCTGGAAGGTTGAAGGGTTGAAGTGAAACACTGCAGCAGATTTGTAGAGTGACACGTCCAAATAGCTCTCCAAAGACTTCTTGACGAATCTATACAGTGTTAAGAAATGAACAGGGCTTCTACGTTTTCTGTTTTTAAAATGAAATTTGGGTTTTAACATGCTTGTCGGAACAAACAAGGAATTTACAGACCTCAATATAGAAATAAATACATAGTTCGCAGCTTGAAACCGCACAAAAAGTTGTCAGGAAGTAGAAAGTAGAGTGTGGAATAGAGTCGGCAAATTAGAGCATTTTCTTCTTCTCTGTTCCACGTTTACTTCTTTTATTTCTTCTTAAATTACCTTCTGTTCAAAGTCACTGTTAAAAAAAAAAATACACACACACATATATATATGAGGTCTTAGTTATTGTGTAAGAAAACATTGCTGAAAATACAAACAAGGACAATGCCTGTGGCACCCCAAATGGTGTACACTAAATCACAAACAGGGGAAACACAGAACATTTTATTTTACAAAGCTCTTTTATTAAATGACGGTTGTCAAAACAAAATCCCGTTGCTGTGAAATGGCTTTTAATTGGCTCAAAGGAAAGACGGAGCGCAGGGCCCTAGAGCTTGTTTGGCACGTTTACTGAATTAGCTTTGTTTGTCTTTCAGGCCTGTACGCTGGCTCCAGCACCCCGCACCACAGCGCCCCGGTGGAGCTCCTCTCCGCCGCCCCCAACCCCACGTCCACCGCCGACCTGCCCTCCCGACAGCACCGCATGGACCGGGACCTCGGCAGCCCTCATCACTTGTCCCCACTGGCGGCCATGGATGGCGCGAGAGACGGGTGAGTCCCTCGCGGATGGGTGACACCGTAGGTGTGTTCAGATGTCGAGATGTGTCACGCTCACTCTGACGGCCCGGGTCACTGCGTAGGTTGGGGGAATAATAATAGTGTCAGCAGGGTGGGACGCATAAACATAGATCTAGTAATAGGGCACTGCTTTTGATTAATGAGAGGAAAATACACCAAAGCTGACTCGCCTGCAACCAGTCCCAAATACAGATATATATATATATAAATAAGTCAGTCACACCACGGTCGAGATATGTTTAAGTTTTCTAACTTGAGTTAGCAATAGCGCTAACGCTAGAGATGAGCAAGAGCAACAAAAAACGCCAGCTTTGTCTTAAACTGGGTCACTGTTACACTGTTTCCAAATTTGCTGCAACTATGCATGCTCACATATACACAAAGATCTGCCAAAAAAAAAAAAAAAAAAAATCTTCCTCTACTGGAGAAGCCATAAGAACAGTTTAGTGACATCTACTGGTGATGTTGGCAATTGCAGCGATTTTCCCCCTGCCCTCTCCGTCAGGTGCCGTAGCTGCTGTGTTGCCACTGACTTAAAGAACAAACAAAGACTCTCTGGAGTAAGTGTTTGGTTTGACTCTGCTGTAGAAACATAGCAGAACAATATGACTCTGTGGAGGAAGACACGCTCCCTGTGTGGATATAAAGTCCACAAATATTCCTAATTGCACGCGATTAAACACTAATAAAAACATAATTGCAAATATTCCATTACTCCAAATAGAACCACGTAAATCCTTCACTCTGGTCCTGTAAGACTTAGGCAGACATTGTCATAACACATTTTTCACCTTCTGCTTCCATTGTTTTCCACCTATTCATCATTTTGAATCCAGGGCGAACCCTCTTAGATCATGTTAGGTTAAGCCTTGTGGTCCTGCTGACAAACCCATTTGGCTTTCTTACTGGAAATAAAATCAACTTTTAAATCCCTGGGACGTCGCTCACGGAAAGCGGAGCAGCGCTGGTCACCGCACGGTCAGCGTGACACATCACAAGCTCTATTTTGAGAAGCCATGATTCAATCTTTAATGAGAGTGAAGTACCGAAGTGGGGGTGATATTATCTTTTGGGTGTTTTGTTTTGTGGGCGTTTTTTGCTTCTCCGGCTGAACCCTCCTAGTTTTATAGACCGTCATATACTACTTTGAATGAGACGCACAACAAACACAGACAATGAACTGTATTAATTATACCCCCTTAAAAATAAAATGACGCATCTTTCAGATAATTGTGAAAACAAGTACATCTGGAGACTTTAAACCATAACTATGAAGACTGTTTTATACTTTTTAATGAGTGCTTCGGTATTGCTCCATCCTGTGGTGAGAATCTGTTTTTATTTAACAGATTGTCACAGGATTTATTAATTAACTGTGACCAAACTTGTCTTTACAAAGCAGCCTGTTAGTGTCAACTACACAAACAGGCTTTTACCAAAACCTGCGGCTCTTAGATGTGCAGCTGCCTTGCTCAAGGACACGTCAGGGATGGACAGCTCTTTTTATGTATCTGTGTTTTTCCTGTGTGTGTGAGAGGCACAGCATGTTTCCTATTAGCGCAGATGATTTCCCCAGAGAGCCTGCATAGTGGAGTTTCATAGCCAGAGTGTCGTCAGGAAGCACAGTGTGTACTGTACTGAGCAATGTGTCTAAAACCAGGGAGGTAGAGAAGGAAAACAGTCCTTTACGCTTTAATAACATTGAGAAAGAGTGGATGGAACCAGGCATCATAAACTCTGTGTTACAAAAGTGATTGTGTTACATAAACATGCTTTCTTTTGACTCCGTGGTCTGCTCTTTGGGTGTATGTGTGTGTGTATATACACTTTAATTAGAGTATATACAACACAGGCGTATAACAAAAATGAGGTTTGATGTCTTTCTCTAAGAGCTGCGCGTACACGTGTGCTTGTGTGAGTGGAAGTGAGTTTACATATAATAGTCCTGGAAACTCACACGATTGGGGCGTGAGGTACAGCAGGCTGCTCGACGTCCAGCACAAACATCGGGCCGCTGCGGCGAAACGTCTGGACGTAAACGTCGGAGCGTCGCTCTGGGACGTCAGGGCGACCTGGAAGCATCTGGGAGACGGCGTGTTGTTTCAAAAAGCCGAAGGAGAGCGCTGTTGAAATCACTTTGCGGTTTCTGCGCCGTCTTTCTCGACAGCAATTATAAGAGTGAGGACACGAAGGGAAAGTGAAAAGGGCCTGAGCGGGGGATATTCAGGTCACAGGCAGGGTGACATATTTGATGCGAGACAGACTCAGTGGCTGTGGAGCATCTGATGTGACGTGTGTGTGGCTGCGTCTCAGTGAGAAATCCTCTTTTTTTCCCCCTCACATCTGTAACCTAAATCCCCAAATAAGTAATATCCCACAATTGTGTATATATTTGTTCTCCACCTTAGCTCCCACATACTTGTGATGACAACACTGCATTAAAATAGCAGCACTTGCCAAGTTTACAGGTTTCATCGAATCAAGATGTTGGCCCAAAAGTACTCCTGAATGCACACACACACACACACACATACACACACACACACAGTGTATCACCCTATCTGTTCATCACACCGTATGGGCGGAGGGCGGGGCGGGGGAGTCAGAAAAGCGAGCTGTGGCAGAGACCTGCAGCTAGGCTGAGCATGAAACGTCTACTTACATTTGCCTGAAGATGGAGCATTTGATTTACATGTTTAAAGGCTTGAGTATACAGGCTGCTGCCAAAGTCAATATCAGCACCGCACTTGTTTTTCCCAAACGGTTTAGCAGGACATTAAACATTTTGACAAAATTATCAAACTAACCTGCCTCCAGTGTGGCAGCCTCTGACCTCATAGCTAAATGTGTTTACTCTGGCTCAAATAGGCCATTTAGACTCTTTTTACTTTCTAAATACCAGTGTCATTTTTCTGAAGCTAATATTAAGATATGCCAGCTAAAATACCTCTGGCGATCGCCGTGGCACGAGCGCACGTGCCTCCGAGTGTGCGGGAGTGAGTGTATGTTCGGGGCCTCTGGCATAGAGATGGGCGGCCTGTGCTCTCAGAGAGATGGGTGGTAAATGTTGTCATTCACTGCCTCGGCTATATGTGCTTATATAATTGCGGAGGAAGGAGGGGGGGCGGGTTCTGCCTTTACCTGTGTATTGATATTAGAGCCCCTCTGCAAATATTAGTCTGGGGTGGTTTGATACCTCGGCAGTGATTGACACGGGCTAATTGAATCAGAGTGGCAGCACGGAGCTACGTTAAGAAGGGGGACGTTCACAACTTCGTAACCCTACACGGTCTGTCCCCCAGCCATTATCATTCTCCAGTGATCCAGAAAATCTGTGTCAATCTCAGGACCCAAACAAAAACACTTTTTGAGGTAGCATGCGATCAGTTTTGTAGTCCTGAGGTCATAATGTGTAGTCTGCAATTAACCCGTCAATACCGACGGTAGACGCTGAGAAAAGATTCAGACTGTGAAAATTCCTCTGAGGAGCACACTGATTAAATGTGGATCCCGTGTGTTTTGGCCACTTATCTCTCTGGGTCTTCAAAATGCTCTGAGTGCGTTCTTCACGCTGGAGCCTGCGGGGCTGGCTTAGCTTTAGCTTAGCTTTAACCGGGATGCTGCTGTCTGTCTTTCAGAGCGCTGTTTGAGTTCGCTAAACAGAACCAGAAGTGTTCCCACCGACCTGCGCCAAAGACGCCTCTGTCATCAATCAGAGGGGCTTAATGGTCGGCTACAAAGGGGGAGGCAGAGGGTGTTTGTAGAGACTGCGGGGTCTGTGGAGGACGGGGTATGATCCCTGCTCCCTAGTGGGACAGTTGGGTTCAGGTGAAGGAAGATGAACGAGGAGCAGAGCAGCGCTGTTCATGAATCTTCATCCCATCACGCCTCCACACGGAGGGGCCAAGACTTCACGGGTAGCTTTGGTTTAATAAGGCAAAATATTTCTGGACAATAGTTGCAGGCCAGCAGTCGTGGAGTCCATGCCAGCATACCTGACTGCAAGTTATTTTGTCTGGAGTTGTGTGCTTAAGGGCAGCAGTTCAGGTTTGAATTTCCCTCTGACCTTCTTCTTCTCTTCGCATTTCATGAGCCCGAATTTTATCGCTCACCAAATCTCATTCCCAGAATGACATCAGTTTTAACATATTACTCACACACAAAAAAGAAAGTGAGGCAGCCAGGTTAAAATCTCTGAGCTAATGCTCTCTAGAATGAGTAAAGGGTGAGGTGCCATGACACATGTAGCTGCTCAGCTCTATAAATATCCGCTCTGAACGTGTCTTCCCGACAAAAACCTTTTGCAGTGGAGGTCAAAGTTTGCGTCACTCAGCGGCACACAAACACACTTTACATGTCTCCACACTCGTCCTAACCTCTTGACCTCCTCTAGATTTATAAAACGTCGCAGGCCTTAACACCCCATTTCAATTCCACCGTCAGAAAACATCAGGTCCGATCGCTCATCACGGCGGAACAAGAGTGTGTGGCCCGGCTGGAAAAAGCAGAGCGGAGCAGGACGGTCAGTGGAGATGAATTTTAGGGCAGAGATTAATGCGGCATATGAAAGATTCCCCTCATTCCATGAGCTTGAGCGCCTAGCGAGCTCGATCCTAGCGAGAGCAGGGCCGGGGGGCAGCTGGCAGTGATTAGCTTATGATTCACTTTAGCTTCACATAGAGGCAGCTTGTAAAAATATGAACAGTATAACTGTTTCCTGAGTTTGTGCTGACAGCAGCTCCTGGGGGAATGCTGCTCTCTGCAGGAACACATGGCTACGCACTGGGCCCGTGCCAGCACACGGATTAGCCACACTTGACAACAACTAAGTTCTCCGGAGCTGGACGAACACAAGGTGCCACACAAGCATCCTCCGTTTTGTAACAGTAAAGTCAAGTGGTCCACATGCGGTGTGCTAAAACTTGACGCCCATTCGATGGCAGGTAGGAGGCAGAACAAATGGACGAAATATCCAACCAGACTTTTCCACCAAAGTCACCTCAATTTTAATAGTTAACTTCTGCGCAGATTTGATAATGAAACCGTGGCTTTTGTCAAGTCCCTCAGTAGCTTAGCTTCAAAGTAAACGGTTTAAACTAAAAATAGCAGCACCACACTAAAAGTTAAAATTATAAATCCTGTGGTAAAATATGTGGTTAAAAGATATCAATCAAAATTTAAAGTCCTGCCAAGGTGATTGACTAGTCCTTGTCTTATGTTATTAGATAATTAGTGTAAGTCATTGTGAACCCTCTCTGCTGTATGTGCCCTAATAGGTGCAATAATTCCTCCTAAAATGGAGTAAACTAAAAGTAAATGCATTTACTTTATTGTTTACTGGCTTGAGGCCTATTTGTCCCCAGATTATTATGGTAACTGTTCATACATTTATGAGCCACGGGAACAAACAGAAGGCATACGGGAGCAAAAAACCTGACCTCTTCTACAGAGCCATTATTTTTTATAAGCAGTTTTACGATGAGCCCTATTGATAAACACTGAGAGCCCGGAGCTGTGTTCTACTATTAACTAAAAGGTAGAATAAATTCAGTCGCCTTCCAGCTTCTCGCGCTTTAGCTTGACACCGTCGGCCTTCACCGGCCGCTCTCTGTCAGATGCCCTCCTCAAAGCCGCTGCCAGCAGCTGAGTGCTGCGTGCGCGGGTCATATAGCCGGCTCCAGCCAGGCCAGCTACGAGCAGTCATCCGAGGGCTCGGCCGCCTCCAGCAACACTCTGTCATCACGTTCCTATAGCGCTTAGCGCAAACCATATGCCTCTGCAGCAGCACGCAGTAACCCAGCAGCAGTTTATGTGTTGGCATTCTTGATGTGCAGTCATAAGTAGCTGCTGCATATTTGAGGAGGTGATTGGCCGGCCCGTTTTTTTTTTTTTTTTAAAGGCAGGTCTGTTGCACATCGGTTTGGATTTGGACCATATTGCTGTTTCATTAAGTTAATGTCAAGTGTGCAACATTAAATCGTTAAACCAGTAATGTCGAGTTTCGCGTGCGCTTGTATTGGAATAAATAGCAGACGCGATTCTTAGTGCTTCTGGGTACATTCATTACCGTGATGAAGTGATGAAGGCGTGCATGAAAG
Organism: Mugil cephalus; assembly: GCF_022458985.1. Lineage (NCBI taxonomy): Eukaryota > Metazoa > Chordata > Actinopteri > Mugiliformes > Mugilidae > Mugil > Mugil cephalus. The sequence goes on from NC_061775.1 coordinate 5,922,020, forward strand.
ATTCTTCCTGTTTATTTAAACTCGTGCTAATCGGGCTTTTATGTTGAAGGAACCATTATTACTTACTTTTTACCCAGTAAGAAGAGAAGATTAATGCCGCTGTGTTACGTGATGCTACGGTCAGTTAGCTTAGCACTAGTCTGAAGCAAAAAATCTTTCATCTGACACTTTTAAACATAAAAATGAAAAGTTATATCCACAGCTTGTTTAACTTGTTTATATTATAATGTATTGATTAATTACAGTGTGGATGTAAGTGAAATTAAGGGTTGATGGTAGGTATTAGCCTGCAGACTAAACATGAGTCAAATGGACTAGAATAGCACTACTGAAAATAAATTTAAGTCTGCATCTTTTCACATAAATATTTTATATTCTAATGTTATGTGGTTTAATTCATTCATATATAGTTTGGTAAAAAGGCCTACATGAAACTGAAGTCAGTAAATGTTACGCTAAAATCTGCCTTCTAACTTTAACCAAAACAACAAACAAACTGTTAATCTTCTTTTAATTGTTGTGCCTGTACATTTTTTGTGATTAACTATTTTGAACCACACAAATGAGAGGCAGAAAAATATTAACTAGTTATATCATAGCTGCTTGTTTATGTTTGAATTTGGTATTTAGACGTATTCAAAGTTGACAGTCGGCATATTTCTACCGGCTAGACATGAGGGATGGTCCTGTCTGACTCCTAGGGAGTAAATAAGATGTTCCTGTGTTATGCACATGTTCCTCCACAGCGAGAACAGTCGATGCAGACCACATCCCATTCAGCAAAACTGCATGTGAAATAGACATAACAAGATTTCTGCTCAAATACATGTCACGCTTTTTTCCACTCTACATCAACCACTAAATTTAAAAGTTTTAGAACAGCACAGAGTATCCTCTGGTATAGTTGCAACATAATGACACCAAACTTTAGTCCAAGCTCTACCAGAACTACCTGAGGTTAAAAACATGATGGAAAGCTTGAAAACATGGAGTGGACCGTGGCCCAGTTTCTGGACTTACGTGGAGCTGGTTTGTGATGAACTGGACAGAAGAGTCCCTACAAGTGTCACACATTTCTGGGAACTTCTGCAGCAGGATTGTGAAGAACTCACATCCCCTTCGATTATCATGGATAAAAGTAGTGAAGATCTCAGACCAAAACCTAGTCAGAGAAGAACAACTCCAAAACATATGTGAATAATTTGCAGTGGCTTGTTGGCATCGTTCGCACAGGGGAGACACTGTAGCAGATATTTTTTGCAAACCGAGCTGTAGTGTAGTGAGCTCAATGGAGGATTGGACCCTCATAAAGCTGTGACCAGCACAGACTAAAGACTTGTGAAATGGATTTTAGAAAGGAGGAATATAAAAAGTGTGTTCACATGTTAAATCAGCCAGAGATGGTTACTTTGATGACTCCAAAGTTTAGAACATATTTTGATCTATATATTGACTCCATGATGTTTTTTTTTTCAACTTCAGTTGTTTATTTGGTCTATGCTTTTATTTCAGAGTAAAATGACACATTCAACTGCACATATTACAATAAAGACAGCATGAAATATTGCTGTAAAATGTTTGCCTGGTAGTGTATGTGCTGTGCAGAACTTCGCCGGCACAATTGTATTATTCCAGCATTTTGCTTTGATTTCTTTGAACCCGTGACTGTGGCTTTGACAGCACACACTACGGCTCTTAGATGCTGATCCTGAAGAAAACTCACTCCATTTAAATGTTATCCAGGGCTGGCATGGAGCAGTCAAGCTGGAGATTAAATGGGATTTACTGCCGCTGTATTGAATAACGGTGTGTCCAGTGTCATGGGCAAATCTTCACTTAAAACCCGGACTCTACAAAGTCACAAACATGTTAACTTAATATCGCCTCAGTCAGAAGTTGTGAATGTAAACACCCGAGTGCTTTTTCTTTTTTCTTTTTCTCTCCAGGCCACAAAGCCGGGGGTTACTATAATGATGTGTGCACGAGTGTGTGCGCTCACATAAATGCACACTCTGCTGTTTGTTGTCTTAAGATCATAATATGTGGTGGGAGGACGATTACATGTGGGGAGCCAGAGTTTCCACACGCCTGGACTGTTTCTTCTTCTGTGTGTTTAGCTGCTCCACTGCATTTGTGGGATCGTGCGGTTAGCGCGCCGCCTTGTAGCCCCAGCTTTGATTGGGATGTCATAACGCACGAAACGTTCTGCTCGGCAATTACAGAGGCTGTCGAAAAAGGGATAATAGTAAACCGAGAGAATCGAGTTGACGTTTCCCCCGCTGTCCTCTCCGTGTCTCCCGCAGGGTCTCCGCTCCCCTCCTGTCTCCGGGGATGAAGGGAACCGGGACGTCTCCTCCTCCGCTGGAGAAGCAGCATGTCCACCCTCACCACAAGCCCTACACTCACTATCACCACCATCAGTCTGCCAGCGACGGTAAGGCTAACCCAAAGACTCCAGCCTGGATGCAGCTTAACTTGTTACAGGAAATCTGTTTTGGCACGGGCTTGAAAAGCTCATTGGTGTTTCAATTTAATATCCTAAAACCGTTTCCTGTGGCAGGTGAATCGGGACCGTGTCGCCTGTCTGTTACTTTTACATAACTTCCTACGATCGCTTCAATCTAATTCAATCCCGAACACCCATGTTCTTTTTCCTATGCTCACTGCGCCACCGCATCCACATGAAAGGCCTCGGAGAGAGGAAGTTGTCTCTTAGAGCAGCAATGCTGCCCCGTGGCTCTGTCAGAGCATTTTTAGGACGAAGAGAGATTAGAGTCGTAGAGACAGAGTGGGGAAAACCACATGCCGGAAGCCTTTTCCCTGCGCTGAATTAGCCAACAAAATGCTGGCTCATGCGTTCGGCTGTCTCTCAGCACCCTAACATGGCAGGCTCAGCTGTCACTTGTGAGCCTTTTTCCTAATGCTTTAAACACTGTTTTCCCTGTAAAGATCTACACATAGACGTCTCTGTAACCGCGCCGTGGTCAGGGTGTTGCGCAAAAGCGCTCCAAGAAAGGCTGCCTCCCCATTATCGTGACTCCAGCGGTCGAGTCCGAGCGCAGACTGAGACGACGGGGACGAAACGCTGCACAGGACGGGACTGGCACAGTCAGCGCAGGCACAAATATAGCATTGTCATAATTTGACACGCACGTTAAGTTTTAGCCGGACGGATACTTACCGACTTTGGAAACAATCGTCCGCAGGCGCTGGTGGCAGCTGATCAAATCCGACTTCTATTTTCTCTCTGTCTTTCTCCTCCTCTGCATCCTCCCTCATTTCCTAGAATATCAAGGCAGCTTTCAGAGCTGCTTCCATTTTGGAGACTCCTACAGGATGGAGCAGACGGTCAGCGGTGTCCACGTCCCGGGAGACCCCAACGCCTACACTTCCCATCAGCACAATGGCTTCCACATGCCGACCAGCAACACTGGCTCTGCAGGTGAGTGTGTTTTTTTATTGTTGTTATTTTACCAGCAGCTTATGAATCAGAAAGGTCAGGAACATTAAACATTAAACACTTCATCACGTCTGTTCCAGGCTTCGGTCTGACCCAGGAGCTGCAAGGAGGAGCAGGGTGCCAGTTCTCTTCCAGCCCAGAGGAGAGCATTTTCTTCCAGGTGGGCAGCTTTGACCGCAGCTTGAACCACATGTCGTCCATCTACACAGAGACATAGAGCAACACTGGAGCAGGACACGCTTCTCCACACCTACTCCTCCGCAGCCCAGCAGGCATCTCCACACACTCTGTAATAGTTCTGCTCTCTTCTTCCACATCACAACACACAAGTCACATTGTAAATGGGTGACTGTGATGTACTTATGTCCCGGACATAAACCAGGAAAATGAAACACAGTCCAAGGCTAATACTCTAGTAAAGAACCATCATCACTGGAGATTTTTTAACAAACATTTGTGAATACATGAAAAACCATGTTCATTTTGGTTTTTGTATTCTGCTAAAGGGACGTTCCACCAATCGTACACATTCTGACTAAGGCCGCGACGGAAGCTTTACACTTAAAATGTGGACGACCTTCTAGATATTATCTTGTAGATAATAAACTTGGACTGCTACAATTGTTTTCTGTATTTAACAAAAGATTTTAAAAATAAATATTTCACCTGGCTCTGGCCGAGGGAGCGCGAGTCACAGAAATGACCGAATGAAAGATGAGGGGAGAGTTTAAGATTTTAACATTTTAAATCGCCATCACTCACTCAATGATCAGCCTTCCTTCATAGATTCATGATCACATTTTTATTGGCCACCATGTACACAGGATTTGAATTTGTTACAAAAAACTGGTGCTAAAACTTGCAAACATACAGTACATCAGACAGCTTTAAATATCTTCAAACGCTACAAACAGGATGGACCATAAATGAAAAGTCATTTTTTCTCTCTCTAACCTTCATCTTTCAATCTGTTTTAGATTGAAGTGTAGAAAAGAATATATAATTTTTTTGCTGTGATGTTTTAGCAGTGGAAAAAATGCATTTCTGTGTCTTGTGTTTTTGTTTTTTGTTTTTTTTCTTTTTGGATTTATCTCTGGATGAATGTTTGGGCTCATTAATTCTGCAGTAATGCAGACAAACCAACCTACTTTATTATTATGTGTATAAAATGTACAGTTTGTTTACACCAAGAATTTGAATGTTTGTCATTTCTCAGTTTATGAAATAAATAATTGAATGATCACGTAATGCCTCTTTTTTTTTTTTTTTTAAAAAAGAAAAAGTTCACTTTATAGGACTCGGGATTCATTTTAAATGTTTCGAAACTCAAACCTCTCAATGTTTAACTAAGCAAATATTTAACAAAAGGCAAATGCATTTCAAATAGTTTGTCGAGACTCACTTCTCAATATTAGTATAAAAAAAATCACAATGACAGAAATACTCAATGATGACAGTATCCACCTTCTTATTAAGAGCTGTTTAAGATCACTCTCCCAAGTGCTTTTCTCTAACTGTTAATACCACGTATGAGAGGATCTCAGTAGGACGTAAACCAGGTGATGTCCAGGTTATTATTCAGTCATCATTCAGCCTTTAAAGACCTTTACTAGTGCAGGATTGTTCCTTTAACACTCAACAATAAAAGTATCTTCTAGACATCGGTAGTAGCTTTGAGAATTCATTTTCTGTCCACTTTCAAATCTAAAAGCTCCAGCTTGTTCATTTTTAATGATAGCAGCCTGTAGTGGAGCCTCCTTAAATTCATTGTGCCTGATGGTTTCAAGTTTAATTTCTATTTAAGCCTTTTCTTCTTCTTCTGTTTTTTTTTTTGTGTGTTTGTTTGTTTTGCACCCTGGTCACTACTCGCAATAAATCATTTAAATTTCCAGAAATTAAGCAGTTTAGGAATTTGACAATTTGTGACCATTCAGTGTCAGTTAAATCTAATGTTTGGCCTATTTCACATGAGGTAAAGAACACCTTCATTTAACGCTCCCTTCACATGAATACGCATCACATGCTTGTATATATGCAGTCTTATTCACATACGGATGGCTAAATTCTATAAGCAGTCAAGTTTATATGGTTGGAAAATGTGCGTACAAATAATCATTTGGTCAGAATACCCGTTCGGCTAATAACTGTGCATGGGCGTGACGATTCTCAGCCATCCAGGTCACAGTACAACTGAAGCAAAAAGCAAATGGACTTTTCACCGCTCGTCAGAGTGACTCAAACTTAGAAGCTACTTGGAACGAGCGCTGAAACGTCTTCAAGAACGCTTTACAAGTCCACTTGATTTTGGCTTCAGTTGTGTTTTGTTTTTATGTGTGTGTAAGTGTGAGTTTTTTTTTTGTCTTTTTTCTTTTTTTTCAGTGTTGGAGTTTGACTGAAAGTTGACCATGAGCACCATGAGAAAAACCATTATAAAGTGGGCTAGTTGTGCCCTCTAGTGGACGCCGATAGATGTTACAGAGCTTCGTTCATTGACTAAAATCCCTCCAGCAGACACACACCATCGTGCCAGCTGTGCCAGCTGTGAAGCTTCTGTGTGCTTGATTACATCTAAAACCTCACTTCTGCTTCCTCCTGCTCACGTAGCTTTGGTAGTAGAAGTTACTGAAGAGGACGATGAGGGTGACGCAGTAACTGAACACGAACAGGTTCATGGTGTCCGGGAAGTCGCATTCCGTGAACAGGTTGTAGCCGGTGTGCAGGAGGAACAGCCCAAACTGCACCTGTGGAGGCAGACGACAAGCTTCAGATCAGTTTGCGTTAAAACATCGCGACACTCGTTGCACATGGGATGAGCCGCTCACCAGCTGGAAGGACGTCAGGTAGCGCTTCCACCACAAGTACTTCTGCATGTGAGGGCCGAGGGCCGCCAGGCCGTAGTAGGAGTACATCACTACGTGAACAAAGCTGTTGACCATGCCGATGAAGAACGCTGCAGGAAGTGAAGCACAGAGAGGAACATGAAAATGGAGAAAAGATGCTCTCAATGTGAATGTGAATTTTAATTTTAATATTATTACTCATGGATTTGCAATGATCAGGCATAACATTATGACCACTTTCCTAATATGTGTGCGTGTGTGTCTGTGTCAGGCTGCATCGAGGAGTGTCATTGCTATGGGGTGGGGGTGTCTGGTCTGCTCTAGGTGGGGGCCACATGTCTAAGTAACATCCAGATAAATGTCAGGAACCAAAAGTTTCCCAGCAGAACACTGGATTGTCACAAGACGGCCAATGTTAATAACTTCTCCTGTCAGTGGTTTTAATGTTGTGGCTGACCAGCGTAGGCTTTTTTTTTGAGCTCGATGAAAGGCAGACGCCTCCTCAGAGTGCTTACATTACATTAGTACGGTAGTTTACTTACACTGTCCCCCGGCCACATACTTGATTCCCATCCACCAGTTGCAGATCATGGTGCCGTGATGGTAAACATGAAGGAAGGTCAGCTGATTGTTCTTCTTCCTGAGGATGAAGAAGAGCTGCTCGCGGAGAGAGAGAGGAGGGGCGGAATATGATCGTTAGCTGAAGCTCGGTTTCCTTAAACGTCTAATAAATATGTGACGCGGAGCGCGAAGGCTTCGGTAAATACGCACCGTGTCGCTGAGCTCTATGACCTTAGAGAAGAAGAACCACCAGCACGCACTGGCCATCTGGAGAGAGGACACATTTCAAACTGAGCTGTCAGCCGCCTCTCAGGACTTTGTATATGGTGTGTCAGATGCAGATCGTACTTCTGTACCGAACGGATCCAGCGTGAAGCTTTCTTACCCTTAGGGCGAGTGGACTGGTGCTGTAATCCACCGGCTGGCACAGGAAGCTGTAGTTTGCCAGCCAGGCCGACACCAGAAACTGCAAGTCAGATTAAATAGAATAACTGCACATATTTAAACCTGTCTGTGTTTCAGGTCAGTTTCAGGTCAGCGGGCGTGTTCACCACAGTGCTGCGCTGACTCTTCTTTACTAACTACCTGCGGCTACCTGAGGAATGCAGGAGATCAACTAGCTGCAGGGCTGGAAGGGAGAAGCTCTCAGTCTCTCGCTTGTCGTAGACTTTCATCAGCGCAAGAATTCCTGGCCTCCTTTGTCAAGCTTGACTTCGCACAATGCACAGGATGTTGTCGGTAGGCGACAGGTCTGGACTGCAGGAAGACCAGTTTAGCACCCTGACGCTGTGACAGAGCCACGCTGCAGTGCGCTCAAAGTGTCTCGCTGAAGTAAGTTTGCCTTTTTGAAAAAGAGGTCGTTCGGGTCGCACCAAAACCCCAGTTACCCATAGTGCCCGGCGCACTGATGGCATGTGGCCAACAAACAGAACACGGTTACAAATGTAGTAACTGATAATTATTTTTAAACTCTACGCTTCATATTAGTGTACACATTAAGTATTGTGACATAAAAATCACCAAATTCTCAGACTAGGCCTCTCTGAGCTGTTATCTTTATATCCACTCAACTCATTGACCTGGCAACCCAAGAGATGTTCCAACAGGTTTTTTTCTTTCTAAGAAATGCACAACAGTACTGTACTACATTTTTTTGGCCTCCGTCCCAGCGTCTTTGAAATGTATCTCCAAGATGACAAATTATTTTTTAAAACAGTAATAACATTTCCACATTTAACACGCACCATGTCCCAGCCTCTTTTTTTGTTCTTTTTTTTTTTTTTTGCATTTTAAGCTATTGTTCCTGTTTTAGTTAAGTTCTCATTCCTGTGCTCTTGGCCTCGGTTTGGCTTCCCCCGTTAAAAGCAGCTCAGACACACCTCGTAGCACATGTACGCCGACAGGCCAACCATGGAGAAGTTGTAAACGATGAGAACGGCTCTGATGTCGACGGGTTGTCTGTGTTTCATCAGGCGAGGGCCGGCCCAGACCACACCGAGGTAGACCAAGAAGATGAGGGCCACCGGGACGGGGGAGTAGACCAGCAGCCACGGGTCTGTCCTCTTATCTGGGGGACGGGAGAGCTCTGAGTCAGGGACTTTTTTAAGGCAACATTCACCAAGTCAACTGGAAACGTCTCTAGTTAGGAATTGTGAGGTTTGGGAGCTTCCTTGAACAACGGCTGAAGCCTCTGTCTTAGAGCACTATGGGAAAGCAAAGACTTCCCTGCTTTAGTTTTCCCTCCAGCTCAGCCTCAGATGTGCAGATCCGGCTTAAAACTGGCAAGTTACCAGAGCATTCAGAGATTTCCCCTCAAATCCAGCTGTGATAAGGTGATATCTTTACAAAGTGGTGTCATGGTCTCAAATCATGTGACCAGTCACAAAGCAGTCATTGTGAAGTAATGCACATCTGCAGCTCCCGACTCCCACACAGTTACACTCTCACATTGTTGCCTTTCAGGCTGATACGCTCTCCAACAAGAGGCGGAGGAGCAAGGCGGTTATGTGGGAAAATGAATCACAATCCTACCTCCATTTTCCACTATGCTCTGGTGCGCAGACAGGACGCGCTGCCATGCTGAAGCCATCTCTAGGCGTGAAGAAAAGAAAGCAAAGATTAGAACTACAGACGAAAAGCCTCCAAATCTGCTGCGTATAAAAGAAGAGAGGGGGGTTAAAATAAAAAACATCTGCCGTTTACCTAGAAAGTCCTGCTTGAGCAGCCAGCGTCAGTGACAGCTCTGAAACCTTTGGACGCTGAGACTGTTTGCCAGAAACAAAGTTCAACGTCCTGTTATAAATGAATGAAAGCAGTCCACGGCTGCAACAGAGCCAACAAAACGGGCAGCACGCGATGGCACAGTGTGGAGATGTCTGCCACTCGAGTAACTTGTTGGAGAAACTACCGGGGGTCTCGTGTCAGAATCGGTTTCCTGGTCGGGATGTGTGTCCCTAGAGCAGCGGCGGCGGACGCGCGCTCAGAGAGGCGTCGCCAGAGGTGCTCGTAACCCGGCTGTAGTAAAGGACCATGTAGACCTAAAGCAGGGCTGTCACACTCGTTCAGCCCAGTTTGATCCCAAGTGATAAGATAGTAATTAATATAACAGCATAATAGCTTATAAGTAACGACAAGTCCAGTTTTTTTTCCTTTTCTATTAGTACAGAGAAGAGCAAGAATGTTTTTAATTTAATAAATTTTCCTTTAAAACAATGACATTTCTTAAGAAAAATAAGTGCAATTTGGGTGCTGTCGGGTGTTGTGTCCACTTATCTGAACTAAAACAGCGGACAAATTCGAGGTAGCAGTTATTTTCATTGAAGAATTTCCAAATCCATGCTGCAGGCCAGATTCGATAGGAAGTATTTTTGAGCAGATGCTTGTTCTACACAAGAGAAAAGGAAATCCAGTAACGTTTCATCTTTAGATCAGCCATATAAGGCTAACCTCGAAATCATGTTTAATCTACATATGGTTCACCATTATAACCGCTTTCATTACAACATAAGGGAAATGGTACACTGAATAATATCAGTGACGGACTTTGAGGCCATGTCATTGATTCTGTTGTGAAAGATATCACCACTTGACACGTATTTGGTTAGGTTTATATGACAAATAAATGATTATGTGGTCGTTATCTTTCATTAACTTTCAGTTGTCTATCATAAATAAAATACATGGTTGGCTGAAATCCAGACCAGTATATTCTATAGGGGATAGAAAGTGACCTCAAGTGAAGTCATCAAAATATTTCCACCCTGCTGTAATGATGAATGCTGTCAGAGATAAGGCAATGTGAATTTAAATTATTAGATCAGATCAAATTTATGCAAATAAGCCCAGTTTTGACCATCAATTAAAGTATAAATATATAAAATCTCTCCACATAGCAGGGACAACAATGTTAAAAATTGTGCTAATAATAAATTATAATAAAAATCAAAATAAAAAATATTTAAATTAAACTGTATGTAGCTGAACGGTTCTAGTTAATTAAATGTTATTTGTACCACCCTCAACAAAAGGACGAGACAAATACAATTTTGACCTTCAAGGCTTTCCTTACTATTGCGCTGTTGTCCGGTGGGCGTGTCAAGGAAATGGGGGGAGATGGAGGGGGCGCAGCATAGAGGGGGCACATCCCGACGAGGAAACCGATTTTAACACAAGCTCTGAGATGGCTCACTTCCTTTTTCCTTCGGTTTAACCTGGTTTTCACCAACACGACCCGCCAGTTGCATCTTCTACACATTAGGAGGAGCTGTTTCTCCCTACACTTGACAGCGACCCTTTGTATTCGATTCTGCTGTGTTGTCAACAACAAAAATAATAATACATGTTATTTATAAGCGCCTTTCAGAACCTCAAGGTCACTTTACAATGAAATAAATGAAGAGATGTGTCTTTAAGGTGGTGTTGAATGTGGTGAGTGAGTTAATGTTCCGGATGTGGGGAGGAAGGGAGTTCCAGAGGCAGGCTGCTGAGTGGCTAAGTGATCTGTGGCCAAAGATGAGAGGTTTGTGTGTGTGTGTGTGTGTGTGTGTGTGTGTGTGTGTGTGTTTGTGTGTGTGTGTGTGTGTGGAGGGGGGTAAATTAATGCAACTCTCTGGATCAGATAAATAACAGCCTTGCTTCGGATGGGTAGACTGGTATTTGTGTTGCATTTGGACCTTTATTGTGGTAACAAACATGAGAATCATTTTACATATTGGGAATGGAACATGTGATACCCTGACATGTATTGACTTTAAATCACCTACCAATTTTGCAGCACTCCAAACGAGTTGTGTTGTACAGAGGTATAGTCATTACTAGAATAATACAGTGATAGTAGCAATAAAAAACATCTACATCTACTGAGGTAGACACTATAGCGATGCTCAGACAATAAGGTACATACACAACTGGGACCTTAAAAATTTCGGAAAATTACACAATTTTAGTCATTTCATCTGTTTACTATAAAATACAACACATCCAAGTTACAGTAATGTCATACTTATTGGCTGAAAATACAGATTCACTGTGAATCAGCATCAAGTTTCAACTTTCTTCTTTCACCGTCTTGAAGAAGGAGCTGAGGGAGAGCTGTCTGCCTCCGCTGTTAGCTGCACTCAGTTTGGGTTTTTTTGAGGCCTGCCGTTTCTTCTCCTCATTCTTTGTGCTTGTGCGCTTTTGCCTCGTTCCATCCTAATTAACGCAGACAGAAACAAGTGACACATGTTAGTGAAAACATTTTATAGATGCTATGTCACCAGTACTGAATGATAAAAAAATATATATAGAAGAGCTGACCTTCAGGGTTTTATCTTTTGGCCCATCAACAGAATCATAAAGCTTCACAATCTGCAGGAGAGCCAACATGCTGATGTCGCACTTAGATCATTTACACGACACACAAGGACACTATAATGCTTTTACTACTAGAATACTAAACTACATTTTCTCACAATAATTACGACATTTTAGTTCTTTACTGCTGGTCTATACCTCCAAACACCAGAGTAAGATCATTGAAGGACATTTGGATTTCACATTAGATTCATTCTGAGAACTGCAGTAGTTTGTGGTAGAAGTACAACATAGAAGCTACTTAGTTGTATGTGTATGTTAGTGTTGTTGCCGAGCACTAGTTTTTAGGTCAAGATCGGTCAGAGGTTTCTGATCAGAGAGGAAGAATACCGTCTCTAGACCCATTTTTCTCTCTTTGATTTGTGTCTTGTTGAATAATTTGTAGACAGTGCCGAAGATCAACACGTCCTGATCTGAATACGTACTTTGATCTTGCAAACAGGGCATTTCGATAGAAAACGCATTTGAGTACAGCAAATAGCCACCACGTACACACTATATTTGGACAAGTACAAGCATGCTTTCTGTGAGTGATAATGAAGTCAACTCTCGGTGCTGGAGACCTCTGTTACACAACGGGGATTCACAAACTCAAAATACACAAACCTTTTTCAGTCCCGTGGACACAGCGGCCTCCTGCAGAGCACCCCTGCTGAGCCACTGTGTGTTTTCAGCCTGCGTGTCACCCTCCTTCACGCACACACTGTAAACCACATACGTCTGGTGGATGTGGGAGAAGATGTGAACCACCTGCGAGTGGACAATCAGCATGTTACAGCTGCAGCAACAGCTCACTTGCATATGAAAGTGGATGATAGACCGGTTCTGAACATCAAGCTCACCTCTCCCACGTACTGGAGGAGGCTTTCTGTCAAGTGAGTTCCCAGAATTCTGCCGATTTCATTACACAACGCCGTCTTTTGTTTCATCTCAGAGTTTTCTCCCTCCAGCAGAAGACTTGGAAACTCCCACAAACCTGCTAGCAAGCCTGGAAACACACACACACACACACACTCTACATATATTACTGCTATTCACACAGACTATACATTTACATTTCACTGTTTAGTTTCTGAAAAATAGAAACAAAATAATACTTCTATTTTCTGTTTGTATTGTAAATAAAATGATCCGATAAGAGACATCAGATACGGCCCTTCCCTTTTTTCCTATTTTGAGTGAGAAAGTGAAACCAACTCATTCTAAAAGTGAAAGAGTTCTTCAGCCAAACAGATAATGACAGTACGTTTTGGAATCCGACCTTTGTTTGGTCTCTGGTTGAGCAGGTACTCGTCCTCTCCCTCCTCCCCGGGCCTCGTCACAATGCAGGTCAGAGTTCGCTCCACTCTGGGAGGCTTCTTCGCCGGCTTTCTGGGGAAGTTGTGAACGCCCAGCTCATCGTCCCAAGGCTCGGTGGGACACAGCGGGCACGTTCCACTGTTCACTGACAGAATAGGAGCAAGAGAAAAGTACTTTAATAATGTGTAGTTCTCTGAGAGGTGTGAAGGAGACGATGGGAGGCAGGAGACTTACTGCAGTCTTCTATATCAGGGAGGTCAGAAGTCTTCCTGTCCAGCTTCCCCAAAAGTTTCTGAGAGATCCGCTGTTGTCTGACATGAACCTGCACAGACGCCCAATGTGAAAGCCTTTCTGAGCTCTGTTAGGGTCTCATGTGTACATACAGTGGTATGAAAAAGTCTGCACCTGATTTCTTATGAAAAAGTGTCTAATGATAGAATTCAAAGGCCAATTTCTCCCTGACAAGGTCATGATAGGATACACAAGTTTTAGTGTAAGAGCATACGTTCAGCCTCCTATCAGATGTTACATAAGGTATATTGTTACAGTATTTAGGGGAAAGCACTGGTGAGGCAGATGTGGGCACAACAACCCAGTTAAATGTTGCAACTGTGGAGGAAACCAGACTGGGTGTGTAATAAGGAAGCAGGCTGCTGAAATACAACAAGTGAGAGTAGAGCAGAGAGTTAAAACTGCGAGCGAAGAAAAAAAGAGCGGGTAAAGTGGAGGAAATTACGAAATCGAGTGCATCAAACCGGATACAAACTGATACAAACGTGCACTTTTCCTGGCATATGTCATAAACTGTTCAGATCGAGCAAAAGCTGAAAAAAATCGAATTAATTGTTGAGGCAGCGGGACGTTTTTTGGACACGGGGGAGTTATCCTGGGAAAAATACAGGCATATGATGTGATGCAGAAGGACTGAGTGCTTATTAAACTATTTCCTATGTGAATAAGAGGGAAAATATAAAGATGGATCAACAATTTTCTTACCAACAGGAAAATGTCAGTAAGAGTGGGTGACAATCTAAGCAAAAACTACGCAGAACACCTCAAGGTGGTATTACTGTCCGATTTTATTTTCATGTCACGATAAATGACATATTTAGTAAGTATGCAGTAGAATGCAGCTCTATTGGTGTTTCACTATTACCAGATGATGGGGCTCTGTGGAAAAGGGGGTGGAATATATCATTTACTGCAGGGAAAATTGCAGGAAGCCACTGGAAAGGTCAAAGCTTGGGCATTGAAGTAGAAGAAAATACAAAAAACAAATCAATCTTAAATTGTATGGGTAAGTTTTAAAAATAGTGGATTGTTTTAGGTGTTTATGGATTTGGTTTGATAAAAGGGTCACTTGGAAAGTACACACTGAAAAAGCAGTAGGAAAGTGCAAAAACATACTGAATATTGTAAGGCATTTGAAAGGAAGCGACTGGGGAGCCCATAGAACATAATTAAAAACGGTATCAAACAGTACATCTTGGTTTAACCAGGTCAGTATTAGATTATGGATGTATAGTATATGAATCTGCTAAATCTAATCTGTTAAACACTTGATAGCATACAGTGTAAAGCATGGCAGTATCAGCTTTGTAAATGGGGGTTGGTAAATGCCTCTAGAAATTACAAGATAGCAAATTTCACTGTTATATCAGACACATTTAAGGGGAGAAAAACATCCAGCTCAGATTGTACTAAAACCATGTCAACAAAAAAAAAGGTACAGTTTTAGATGCTCAGTTGAAAACTGGGTTAAAGAGAGTAGGATGCTCTCTATTGTCCTGAGAAACAGGAAATTGTGACTGTTGCGGATTAAGAGAAACGGTAGAACATGTCCTCTTCCAGGGTCCACAGTACCAAACCGAGAGACTCACACTCAAAGCAAGATTTCAGAGAAGTAAGATACAGTTCAATGTAGCAGATTCATTGAGAAGAAATCAGGGGATGCTGCATTTTTGATTTTTAGGTTTTTAGAAGTAACTGGTCTTGTAAATAGAATCTAGATCATAGTACATGCTGTTCCACACTCCAGTCCAGAAGGTGGCAGTAATGGACCTAAAAGTTTTTACCAACTGCAATAAAAAGAAAGAAGAACTGAAGTAGACCAAAAGATCCTCAACAGCTAGACATCATGGAGAGATTCAAAGAAATTCAAGAGTTATTGAGATGTATCAGACTGGAAAAGGTTATAAAGCCACTTCTAAAGCTTTGAGACTCCAAACCACAGTGACTCATAGCCATTAGCCACAAATAGTGAAAACATGGAACAGTGGTGAACCTTCCCAGGAGTGGCCCTCCAACCAAAATTTCAGACCACTGTGTATTTGTATATCACACACACAAGTCACTTCTTAGCGGTATCAGTCAGCACAGGGATCACACCTACCTTGTAATAAGAGCGGCAGTGAGACTGTACAGGACACTGACTGCACAGTGGCCCTTTAGGGGTGCAGACCCGTGCTCCCAGCTCCATCATGGCCTGGTTGAAGTCTCCCGGTCTCTCTGGATCCACCAGCATATTGGCTAGACTCCTGAACCACAGCATGTTTACTTTAATAATCCCTCTGTGCAGGAAGACGTTCAGATATGGAGGTTAATCTCACCAGAGCGCCTCTGTTACTGCGGGACTCGTGCTGTCAGCTCCGATGGCCCTCAGGCGACACAGCACCCGAATCACGTTGCCATCCACAGCCCCAGTTACCTGGGCAACAGAGGCCACACCATTTGTCAGCGACGAATGCTCTGGACCACAGGAACACGTACAGCTCAGGTGCAGACGTTTGTTTCACATGACTAACCTGCCCCAGTGAAATAGAGCCTACAGCTGCAGCAGTGTAGCGTCCCACCCCAGGCAGCTGCTTCAGCAGGCTGTCGACTGTCCGAGGCATCTGTCCCTTCAGCTCTGTCACCACCTAAGCAAAACAGAAATACAGCTATCACTCAGAGGTCATAGCAACAATCCGTACAATCAGTCTAGGGAGCACTGCAGTGGTGAGCACGTTAAGAAAACCACAGCTAAGAGGCTTCAGACTCAAAGTTAAACACAAGTTAAAGAAATGTGTGATGCAGCAAAGTCCAGGCCAAACCTTCTGTGCTCCCTCATGCAGTCGTTTTCCACGAGAGTAGTAGCCCAGTCCTGCCCACATCTGGTTCACCTCCTACATGTTAAATAAATTAATGCACGCAATTTGAAGTGAAGAGATTTCTTTTACACCGCTGTATCAGAAAGTACCGCTCAAAGTTGTCACCTCTAATGTAGCCGCAGCAAGATCCTGCACCGTGGGCCACCTCTGAGGAACGAGAGACAGGGACCGTCTAAATTACAATTGATGCAGAAATGTACAGATTCACTGGGCTGAACGTGTCACAAGGATCCCAAAGCACCTACCTTCATCCATTTATTGTAGTAGTCTATTACTGTGACAACTTGAGTCTGCTGCAGCATGATTTCTGAAACCCACACTGGAGAAGAAAGGAAAAAAAAAATCAAAGCTGCTGTTAAAATCTGTTGCCTTGAGAGGCAGCTAGGTTTCATGAAACTATGAAATCATACAATCAAGTGACAGTCCCACCCTGCCAGGCTTCAAATTAAGCCCTTGTGGCTGATCCAAAGTGCAGTAGATCCATTAGCTTTCTGTGACAAACTGCTGGGAGGTGTGGTTATGTTATAGGTGTGACAATATGGACTCCTAGAGTGTCTTTTATGAGGCAAAAATTCTCCACTTCCATGCTAACAAATTGTAGCTAGCTGTCTACCAGCTCTTTGAGCCCATAACATGAGCTGGGTAACGTCTCATCTTCAATGCTCTCCAACTACATCTTTTTATCCGGTTGGGTAGCTTGGGATAGACTGTGTTAGGAAGATGACTAATTCAAATGAATGCCTGCCCAGTATTTATTTGAAAGATCCTGCCATTAACTCTTTCCATGTTTAATATATTTGTACCAAAAGGTAATGTTCTTACCAGCATATGTCCGGATGTTTGGGTCTGACTCTGTCAAGGCCTGTAGAAGAGAGAGTGTTGCTTCATGTGTAATCAAGTCATGTGCTAATTTATAACTTATTATAAATTAAATATAAATATAAGGAACATGAAGAGTCTGTGATATGATTTCAGATCATTTTCAATTATACTGATGCAACTTATGCAACAAATAATACAGCAACTAAATATTTTTCTCACACATTTTGTCTATAACCAAAAGTTATCATTTTGCTACAACCTTATTTAATCACACTCCTTTTCTCATGGTTTTGCTTTAAGGAATTCTTCTGAGATAAGGCGTGTGAGTAAAAACCTCTGCAGGTTACAGTAACCAAACCTCTGCAGTGAACGTACTTTCATAATTACACAAAATACACTGTGATTCAGGTTTGTATGTCATAACCAAATATTAAAAGGCAGTAAACTAAAAGAAACTTCTTTTTACCAGAGTCCTCCATGGTAACTCTCTCTGCTCTTTGTCGTACCAGCCGAGGAGCTGAGAGCGCAGCCGCACAACATCAGCAGGATCAGGAAAAGTGTGGTATAAAGACACTGAGGATGAGGCTGTGGTGCTTGTTTCTGGAAGATCAATAATCTCATTCAGACTAAACACACACACATTACAGGGTAACCTCCAACGCTAAAGCCATAAACATTTAGAATAAAATTCAAAAGAATCCCATAGTATTCTCCAATATAATGCACTGACAGATTATGTGACATTGCAATAAAATACTGTAATAATGACATAGACTTTCTTGCCATTTTCTTGTGCTTTATAAACAGATATAAAATAAACGGGCACAGAGTTTATTATCAGTTTGGGTCCGAGTTACAGTTACATTGTAGACCTTAAAGTTTAAATCTAGATGTGGTAGAAGCTACGGGATACACAGATGCTGTGCTGTTTGATATTACATATTCCACCAGCAGTTTTCCGAGTAACATCGTAGTTACCTTGTTTGATAGCTGCCTTTGACTTCTTCCTGTTCGATACAGCTGTTTCTAGCACCTCCAGTCCGGCTCGCTTGCCTTTCTGCATCACTGAACGTAACCTGCTGCTCATGGTCAATATATGTAAGAACTACTGTCCTCTTTGCAGGACCAGGCTTGTTGTTTACCTCATGGACTCACTATTTGGCTCCCGCCACGTTCAGGACGGAGGGACGCTCATCGTCCAATCCGCTGCGAGAAACAAGATTCGGAAGAGGGACGTCATATCCGGTAGGCGGGTCCAATATCAAAATTATTTAACGAAGTATATAATATAATATAATATAATATAATATAATATAATATAATATAATATAATATAATATAATATAATATAATATAATGTAATATAATATAATATAATATAATATAATATAATATAAACCTGAGAGAATAAAATTCTAAAACCCCCCTGTAATATATCAAAACCACCACCACCATCAAAACTCTAAGGTTTGTTGTATATGTGGATAATTTGTGTCCACATGTATTTATTCTTCTTAATTCCGGACATTGAAAACTGGTAGATAACAAAGGTTATACATTTTTACTTTTAATTTAGAAACACATGCACACAACATTTTTTTATTAATCTGCATTACTGCAGTGGTCTGTTAATCTGGCACAGTCAGATTCCAAAACTGAAAAACAAAGATTTACAAAAGACAACAAACAATTAGTCTCACATAATACACAACCATTTATACTTCATTTATAACACCGCAGATGTTACCTTGTGATGTGTCAAACCGGTTTGATAGCAGGATTTCTGCTTGCATTTCATCTATATGCATGTACAAAGTCTCAGCTTTGGTCTGTAGAAAATAAATAAATAAATTCAATACTTTTAATAAATGTCATTTTAATATTCATTAAATTATTAAAGCTTACCATGAAAGCTGCAAACAGTGCACTGCCCATGACTCTCTGCACGTGTGCTTCAGTAGCAGGGAATGTGCGGACAAAGTGCTGGGTAGAGGAAACAGTAACACTAAGTACACTTGGGACCCTGTGTCTGCCTGTACTGCATGTACGTTAACACTTGAGGGATATGCGATTAAATTAGAAACAGTTGCAAACCTAAAATATGCTTACAATCCAGTTTTAAGAATTCCATCTTGTTTTTATGTCCAATACTGTGGTTTGTAATGTCTGCATCTAATCTTACGAAAGAGCAAAACAATGGGTTTTACTGGAACACTGATTACTGAAATTTACTCCTCCATAAATGTGGATTTTTGACGTTACTAACCTTGTGTTTTATTGGAAATGTGCGTCAGTGCTAAATCTCACATAGGAGGCCTGCAGTGGCTTTCATGCAACTAAATGGTAACTACACAAGCTGTCGATGCGTCAAGAGTAGATCTGTACCTCCAAGGCTAGACTGGCTTGTATTTGGGCATCGACATGTTCTCTGTTGCCCATTGCATGCAGGAGTTGCCGGATCACTCCGAAAGAGAGAAGCTCACAAGAAAGCTCCTCATCTTTTTCAGCCAACAAGCTTTAACACATTAGAAATATGTAAATATGCTGTGAGAATAGCTAAAATTAATATAATGACATAAGTGCAAATAATTAAAACAATGTAATTCAGCTGGTGATTCAGTACATACAGTATTACACTGTATGTCACGTTACAAAATGAATTATCACAGATTTTCTAAAAAAAAAAAAAAATTGTGTAATAAATCCACACAACACGTAACATTTACCGGATAGCTTTAGCCGCAGCAGCTTGTTGCACAAACACTGGGAGAGATCCAGTCATCATGATCAGCTCAGCTCCTTATGGGATCGTCAGCAAAACATAGGACAATGTGACAAAATTATCACAATGCTTGAACAGTAAGAAATGAGTTTTGGTAGGTGAAAAAATTAGCTTTCTGTCTCATAAAGTTAGTTTTAAGCATGGTGTGAT
Organism: Mugil cephalus; assembly: GCF_022458985.1. Classification (NCBI taxonomy): domain Eukaryota; kingdom Metazoa; phylum Chordata; class Actinopteri; order Mugiliformes; family Mugilidae; genus Mugil; species Mugil cephalus. The sequence continues at coordinate 5,941,937 of NC_061775.1, forward strand.
GGTTTTAAATCACTCAAGGAGTCAATGCAATAGTCTTAAGGTACAGCTTCTGCAAACAATTTCACCCTGTGTGATCTGCTGCACTTCTTCTCTGAAAGGCCTCAGCAGAGCCACCAGTCCAGTGAGCAGCATTGCCTTCACATCACAACATCTCAGGTCTAAGATGAGCCTAAGAGCTGTCAGAAAAACAGAGAGAAAATTAAATGCTGACATTTATCACACAATATCAGTGTTTCATCCACAACACACAGTGGCTAGTGGATCCACTTGTCATTTCTCAACATATCAGAGTGTCACAAAAAGTAAACAACCTAATGCAAGAAAGAAAGAAAAACATTGTAAAGATTTACTCCATTCAAGCATTTCTCTACATACCTTGATCCTGGACCTCAGGGTGCAGGGACCTGAGCAGATTAAGCAGGGGCTCTATAATGCTGGGATGGGCTGTTTTCAGTTTCAGCTGTAAGAGAACACAATTTAAGGCTATTACTACAAATAAAAAACACTTCCTTGGCCTTGTAGGCTTAAGACTAGTTTATGAAAGACAGTAACATAAGTTTTTTTGTAGACTATGTGAGCCACTGGCTTTACCTGGACAGTTCGTAAGATGCACAGGACCAGCTGCTGAACCTGAGGTGAGCTACAAGTCACGAGGGCAATCAGAGCTCTGTATATATGCTCTTGATATTTTGGGTTTCCATGGGACAGGGAGTCTAAGAGCATCCCCGCTGTTTCATGGGTTTCATCTGTCTTTGATGTGGCCAGGAATTCTGCTATGACTTTCACACCTGCAAAAACATGGATGGAAACAGAAAAAATACAAAAAATATAATTATTATGATATATTAATAATAGAATATATTATAATTCAGTCTTTAGCGGCCTTCAAAGACACGTTTGGACTGATAACATGTAAAATTTACCATGGCTTTCACAGATAATCTCTTTGCACTTGCGACCAGCCTGTGAAACACTGAGTAGAAGTCGCAGGGCTTCAGCCTTGTGCTCCTCTTTGCTCTGAGAGTGGTTCACGATGTCTAAGAGAGTGAGAACGCCTCCATCCTCCAGGAACTCCATCAGGTACTGATCACTGAGGAAGGTCAGAAAGGTGGGTCACTGAAGAAATGTTGAACTCAAAGCACTTTGCACACTACATTGCAGCGTTTTAGCTCACTCACTGGCTGGAAGCAGACAAGAAAATCCCAATTGCTTTCAGCTGGAGTCCCAAGGCCGTCCCAAACATGTATCTGTACACAGGGTGAAGGACTGATTATACTTGCCAGCAAGTACAACAGGAAACTCTGTACTGTTTGGACCAAGTAAAAGAAATCTCTGTATACACAGATTGATGCATGTAGACAACAATCAGCAAGAAGAAATACTAATTATATTTGTCGAGATCAGATTCTCACCCAGAGGTCTGAGACTTAGTCCTGCTTTAACATTTTGCAAGTTCACATAGCTCTGACACTGAAAACATTAAAAATGCATGCAGTACACAATAGTTGCTTATCTGGTGTCTCAGTGTACAACATCTGCCCCTACAACATAAATCCCGAAGGGAAAATTCATTACCCTCTTTAATACCTGCAGTAAAACATGACGTTTTATATCGTTAACGACATGAACATAATCAGTTTATTTGAATTTCTAATAATGGATGTGTGCGTGTGTGTCTGAGTTGAGGAAGTCCAGGCCGCAGCTGAATGAAGGATACGTGAGTCTCATCCAGGTGGTGAGCCGAGCCAGGAAGAGACTGGCAACCTGAGCGAACTCCAGCTCCAGCTCATAACACGTCTTCCCCGTGTTCTGGGTCAGGAAGGTGTTCAACATGCGGCTGCGGACCGTCCTGTCACCGCGGTCCCACTCTTGGAGAAAACAAAGCACTTTACCGATGTTAGCTTGTTCTTCTTGGGTCGACATCGTAGGATTTTCTGCTTCGAGCGTTGGTGAACTTAAATTAAGCCGCAGGGAAGAACGCGCATGACTGTTTCTGGCAAAAAGAAATAGATAATTAAGGAAATTTGTCACCACTAAGTCACGTTTGGTTATATTCTTTCCCACACTTCGTTTACAACAACTAGCTAACGGTTGCCTAGCGACGCCCCCACCTTGGTCGTCTAGGCTTTCAGTCACAGCACATGGAAAATCTATCTATCTATCTCTGTTCAAGACATGCAAAAAGTTTATTGTGATACACACAAAGGTTACACTGAGCAATGAAATTACTTTCAGCATGATTAAGATAAACAACTAAACTAAGCTAAAATTAAGGAAATGTACTTGTACATGTACTAGAAGCATAGAAAAACAAATAAAACTGATGTGACTGTAAATATAATAACAGTATAAGGTGCAATTAGTTGTGCAATACTGTCACAGTGGTATGACCTATATTATCCAGTTTCTACATGCTGGTTGAACAAAATGTGGCACCAGACCGTTTTTTTCTCATGAAAACACCCACTTCAGTGGGTGTGGCAATTTCAGTAAAACATAACGAGCATACAATGAATTAGTGAGCACAGATTTCTCAGATGTATTTCTTGCTTTCTTCTTCAATGCCTTCAATGCTTTTCTTCAGCTCACCTTTCACAAGGACCGACAGAGCTGACCTCTGGTAAGAGCCTTTATATTTGTAATATTTTAGGTGGCGGAGGGCCTTGCACATTTTCTGTGGAGAAAAGCTTGAGGACACAAGCAGACGCTTATGTCACCGTTAACTCCAGGTGTTCAGCAGATTTGCATTTGAATGTAACAAATCCACAATATTGCTGTTTCTTGAAACTCAATCAGCACTGAAACAAAATGTTTAATCCCATATGAAAAAAAGAAGAAAAGAAAATAAAAAAGACTGAACAAACTTACTGGATGTCTGGTTGAAGAAGCACCAGTGGTCACCAATGTCCTATAAATCGATGTTATACGGAAACCTTAATGCAGTTTGCTGTTTTTCCCCTCCAGTCTAGCGCCATTACAAAGGAATGGAAATACTTTATTGCTCTATATCCTTTTGATGAGCATCAGATGGTCGACTGGTGAGTAAACTGTTAATCACTAAGAATACTATTATTTTGTGCCAAACCACAGTTTGATTTAACATAAACTTTCCACCTTCATCATGTAGAGTCTTGCTATAACAGGTGATCTCTGGTATGATGTGCCGGTATAAACTAATCTGGCCTTACTTTTGGATTTAAGTTGAGGAATATACAAGCTGTTTTTTTTCATAAGTTATTCAGAGATCATCATGAATAAGTTATGCAATTTATAATAGTAAGTACATTTATTGATATATCTTAATAAATCTTTTAACATTATTTGAAATTCATATCATAAATATTGCTGTAAATATGAGTCAAGATTTTAACTCATGGTATGATATTATAAAGGCATGCTCTGAGGAATTCACTCTTGTATTAATATGAACTGCGAGTGTTCTGGTATATTTTCTTGTATGTATAAATACTGAATTTCTGCCTATTGAGATACAGTTACTAATGACTCTTGCATTCCATATTTCTTTAGGTTTTGAGGATGGTTACATTAGGCTGGCTGGAGGCCAAGATTACGCTGAGGGCCGTGTGGAGATCTTTCATAATGGAGTTTGGGGGACTGTGTGTGATGATGACTGGGACATAAATGACGCTCACGTAGTGTGTCGACAGCTATGTTTTCCCAGTGCAACAGAAGCTCTAGGGTCTGCTCATTTTGGCAATGGTAACAAAAGCCACTCATTATTCAAAGCAGTACAGTACACATGCCAATATTAATGTTGTCTGACGTTGATATTTAGAAGAAATCAATATGTACAGTAAGTTTTTAATAATTTGCTTCTGTGATTGTTTTTTGTGTCAGGCGATGGTAACATATGGATGGATAATTTAGGCTGCAGTGGAGATGAGGCTAATTTGTTCCACTGCACATTTCCTGGGTGGGGGGTCCATAACTGTGGTCACTCTGAAGATGCCGGTGTTAGATGTGAAAACGGTAAGGAAACAAATGTCAGGCAAGGACTATATGTCTTCCATTTTTATTTTTCTTCACATCATACTGAAACCATGTCACTCACCGTGACCATATTGGTCTCTTTTCAGGGCCTAACACTGGCTGCAAGAATGCAGATGTGGAGTACGCTTTGGACCACAATGCAAGCCTCTCTCATCAGCTGGGGGAACTGTTCGACAGTGGACGTGACTGTGACTTGACCATTTCAGTGGTAGTAGACAATAACACTGTAGAGACAATCTGTGCTCACAGGGTCATCCTCTCCCTGAACTCAAACCTCCAAACTTCACAGCCAGACATCAACAGCCTCAGACTTGATGTCACCTATGAGTGCAGAGAACATGCCAACACAGTTATCAGGTAAAACTACCTCTCTACATGTAAATATCCACCACGGGACTTTGAGTGATCTTGAGTGGAGCGTTTATACTCAGAATTAGCTGAAGCTTTCTAATGAAAATGTTTACATTTCAGGTACTTCTACACAAGGAAGATTCAATTCACACTACCCTCTGTCTATTGCATTCTCAACATGGCTTCTCAGTGGGGTCTGACAGAACTTCATAATGAGGCTGCAAGTATTTTCAGACAGTTTCTACCCGAGGACCCCACCTTCCAGAGTCCAAACTCTTTCTACAGGTATGCAGTTTATACAGGGGATGAAGCTCTGCAAGAAGTCTCTCTCCGCTACCTGGCATGGAACTGTGAGACACTGATCCAGTCCCAGGTTTGGACAAGTCTTCCATTTGATCTTGTCAAAGCTCTTCTGTCCCGCTCAGACCTCGTGGTGCGCAATGAGACCGCCATTTTGAGTGCACTGGAGAGATGGGCGGCAGCCCAAAGTATCACAACTATTCCTGAGGTGCTTTTGAAGCTTGTCCGCTTCCCAATGATACCAGCTGAGGACTTATACACACTAGACAGCTCAAGGTACCATGCCAGCAAGCTGCAGGGGTTTCAGTTCAATGCTTTGCCCTTCATGCCGCTGATCAGTGACGTGTCAGAGGAAGAAAACGTTTACACTTCCAGGATTTACACTGGCCCACCATGGAGCTTTACCTTCAACTTCCACATTTTTAAAGCTCATAAGGACTTTGGGTACTACACTCTTCAAGGCCAGACCATCAGTACTCTGACATCTGATTTCCAAACACCTGTCCATAATGGCGCTTATTTTGCTTTTCACAGCATACGCTGGAAAACAGGGGTCTATAGCAGCGACGAAGAATGCACAACAGAAGGCTTCACTTGCTCTTCTTTACCAGCAGTTAGTTTGAAAATTGAAGAAAAGAAGAATGACTTGCCCAGTGAGATGGAGGGACGTATTCACTACAGCAATAAGCTTGTTGTTATGTGTGAAGGGAGGTACGTGTTTCATGTTGAAGAATTTGCTGCTGATGATAGTGGAAGCCTTATATTTGTTCCCAGCGGCACGGAACAAGTTTATCCATGCCACTCGGACCACTTCTCATACCAAGTGGTGGTGCGTCCTCACTACTCAACAGGTTAAGGTTTGGATCCTTTTGGGAACCTCAGCAAAAGAGAAAGATACCTGCGGATCAGCATACTATCAGATTCACTTTACGCTGAACACGAAACAGTATTTTATCCAGTGAATCCAAACGTGAACAAGCTTGCCCTACAATTACACAATGGAATGCGTTTCTATGGCTTGTTCAGGCTGCCTATGATGTCTTGCCTTGTTTAATGCAGTCTTTGTTTTTAATCTGAGTCTGTTGTTGAAACCTGTTCTCTCATCCTGTTATTGACACCATAATCATTTATAAACTTAACTTTAACACGAACAATAAATAAACAATAAAAAGATTCTACAGTCAACATCACATTAAAGAGGAAAAACAATAAAGGATTCATTAAGGGAGCAGTTATGTTTCTTAGAAGCAAAGTCAAAGTCCTTACCTTAATTTGATAGAAATGCTGTGAAAGGATCTGAAGCGAACAATTCATATAAGGAAACGCACCAACATGTCAGAACTGAAGAGGTTCTGTACTGAGGAGAGCTCAGTTCTTAATCCCATTCTTAATCCATAGGGTTTAATATGATGTCGGCCCACCTGTTGCAGCTATAAGAGCTTCAACTGTACTGGGAAGGTTTTCCACAAGGTTTAGGAGTGTGTTTATGGCAATTTTTGGCAATTCTTATTGGTGAGGTCAGACACTGATGTTGGACAAGAAGACCTGACTCACAGTCTTCACTCTAATTCATCCCAAAGGTGTTCTGTCAGGTTGAGGTCAGGACTCTGTGCAGACCAGTCAAGTTCTTCCTTACCAGCCTCCCTCATCCATGTCTCTATGGACCTTGCTTTGTGCACTGGTGTAAAGTCATGTTGGAACAGGAAGGGGTCATCCTGAAACGGTTCCCACAAAGTTGGGATCATGGAATTGTCCAAAATCTCTTGGTATGCTGAATAATTCTCTTTCAGTCTCTTTCACTGGAACTAAGTGGCCAAGTCCAGCTCCTGAAAAACATTTTCCCCCCTCCGCCAAACTTCACCCTTGGCACAATGCAGTTAGACAAGTACCGTTCTCCCAGACTGGTCCATCAGATTGTGGGATGGAGAAGCGTGATTCATCACTCCAGAGAACGTCTCCACTGCTCTAGAATTCAGTGGTGGTGTGCTTTACACCACCGGATCTGATGCTTTGCATTGCACTCGGTGATGTATGACTTGGATGTAGCTGCTCGGATGGCAGCTCATTCCACAAAGTGTTCTTGAGCTAATCTGAAGGCCACGTGAAGCTGGAGGTCTGCAGTGACTGACTCTGCAGAATGTTGGCAATCTCTGTGCACTATGTGCCTCAGGTGTTTGATTTTACACAGCTGTGGCCATGGAAGTGATTGGAACACCTGAATTCAGTTATTTGGATGGGTGACTGGATACTTTTGGCAACATAGTGTATAAGCAGTTACTGGAAACACTTAATACTACTATTGCTGCACAAGGGGGTCATAACAGATGCTGGAAACAACGTTTCACATACTTTTGCAATTCATAGGCATGTACAAATGATTCATTTTCTTAAAGAAATAAATACACAAGTATAATAAAGCTGTTTCACGTGTTTGATTGCGTTCTCTTACGGTCTTCTTGTGTGAATGTTCAAGGATGTTTTGAATGATTTCTGTCATGCTAGAAAAGTAGAAAATTCCTGAGGAGTGACAATAATATTTTTAAGCCACTTTATATGAGAAACTCAAGTGTGTGTTGAGTAGTACTCGTGAAAATGCTTGAGTAAATTGTACATTTCTGAGGATTAATTTCGATTTACAGTTATTTTCTACATTTCTACATACACCTCTACCCTCTTCCAGAGCATTTTTTTGTGAATGCGGGTCTGTGTGGCCACCAGGTGGGGTGAAGAGAGGAGTCGGTGCAGTCAGACTGCTGGAGGTTTGCTGCCCTCCGCAGGCAGCTTCCCGGTAAATGTGCTTCATTTCGGAGATAAAGAAGGACCATGTGAAGAAAACCACTGGAAAATACAGTGTGGCACGGGCCATTGTCGCGTTTTAACGCCACGCAAACCGTCGCGTGTTGCCACTGTGTAGCGTTCCTTCCACGCAGAAGCCCCATTGTCTCCCGGAGGCACTTTTAATCTGCCTTATAGAGCCAAGCAGCCGCAGCTTCACGTGAGCGGGGCGACACTTCAGTCTTTTTTTCCGGAGGAAACGCAGATTTAGCGACACATTGTTCACATTTTCACCAAACACGCGAGACATTTCTTTAACCCCACGCCAATCCGCTATCCCTCGGTGGTCGAGTGGGTCCGGTAAAGCCAAAAGGATGAGTGAATAATGGCAGACGGACCGGCATGTCAGGCAAACCCGCTCAGAAGAACACAGGGAGAGTGACAAGGACGGGGAGAGGGAGAAAGAAAGGGGAGGGGAACTGACATTAAAGCAACACAACAAGGAAACTACACTGCAGAGCCGCAGACGCCTTCATTTTATGTTTTTGAATAATAGCCGGAGCTAGTGTGGCGGAGTGTATCTGAGAGATCTGCCCGGAGCTCGACCCCGCTCAAGTGCCCCGAAAAGGAGCCGCTTTTGGACCGAGTCGGCTTTAAAGGCGCTCTCCGTCGCTTCCAGAGATATGGGTGAGAAAAATGAAAGAGGGCTTTAATTGTGATTCTGAGTGAAATTAACTGAAAGGGGGGGCGAGAAGGAGACAGAGGGAGCAGGCCTCTTCTGGCGGACAGAGCCGTGCCCTAATGGGAGGTGGAAACAAAAGGCCAGCGCAGCTTAGCCGCAATTAATGTCATTTAGATTATCTTTAGGCTTTTTTTTCTTTTTCTTTTTTTTCTTGCCCCTCTCCTCACGTTCCTCTCACCATGCCAGGGGTTGCTATCACTTTAGCACGCTGCAGTTATGAGTGATGCTGGCTGCCATTACGGTGCAGCTTTTATCAGGAAGTCATTAGAATTAAAAAAGATGGGCATTAGCATCGACTTTGTTCCTGGTGTAACTTGGCGGTGCTTCACTGGTGGTCAGGTGCTCTGCTCAGTTTAAACAAACTGTGTTGTGAGCTTTCACAGGAGGTTAGGAGAAAAAAAAAAAGAACATTGAATTCATGCACCATAAGAAGCCAGAGTTACGTTTTTTGTTCTCAGCCACACTTCACCCCCAAAATGTTTGTTTCCTCAGGCTCAGAGCCACCCAGCTCTCCACAGGTAGTGGAGGACGGAGGCGAGGAGGATGAGGAGGAGCTGAGCGGAGGGGAGGAGGCGGACCTGCGCTCCAGCTCGGGACGGGGCTCGCTGCTGACCCGGAGAGGGATCACCCTGAGGGTGCTGCTCAAGGACGGCCTGGTGGAGCCGGGGGACGGCGTCCTAGCCATCCACTACCTGGTAATAACACACGCCACGTGTTCATTTACGGGACTGTTGTCTCCTGAGGTCGCACTTCTCAGGGAGTTAAACCCACACATATTTGTTACTCTCTTTGTGGTTTTTTTTTTCTCGGCTTTGCTCCTCCAGGGGAAGAATTTTGTAGGAGACCTGTTGAATGATGGGAAAATCCGATGGGTGGAGACAGGCCAGATCTTCAACTCCCCCAGCGCCTGGGCGACACACTGCAAGCGCCTGGTCAACCCGGCCAAGAAGTCTGGCTGCGGCTGGGCGTCCGTACGCTACCGGGGACAGAAGCTGGTCCAGTACAAAACCACATGGCTGCACAAGTACCAGCCCAGCGCAGACATGGTGAGAAGAGGAGGAGAGCTGTTCCTCCACTCTCAGCTTTTGCCGCATGCTCACATGCCTTTCCAAGTCGGACATCATGATGCATACTTGCACGTCTAAATTAAGATGAGCTTTTACACAGATTTAGTACAAGGAACGAAAAGTTGGCTGGAGGTTTTAGGAAGGGATGGTGTCAGTGGCTCTGTACAAATGAGAGAAAAGGGGAAAATTGGCAAAGACAACTAAAATTACAGCCCGACTGTGAAAGTGTGATGATGAAAGTCAAAAGAAGCGCTGCTTAAAGGTCCCATATCGTACATTTTTTCATATATTGTACAATTTCATATAGGTGTCAGAGGCCCAACATCATTGTTTGTATTGTCAAAGTGTATTACCCCAAATTCAGCCTTGGTTCTGAATTTCAGCCAGTCAAAAAGTGGCTCTAGTGAGCTTTACGGATACCGGGCTGCTTCTGTGTCTGTACCTTTAAATGCTAATGAGCTGTGTGTGTCCACGCCCACTCCACGCCCCTCTGGGGTAGAGGGTGCTGCTTTCCTGCGTTTCCATGTGGTAATGTTTCTGGTGGAATTATTTTTGTTTTTCTTCCTTTTTTAATTTATTATTGTTATGGTGGATTTCTGACTATGGCTGGTAGAGACACTGTCGTTCAGCCTCAACAGTTTGAACCAGAATCTGAACCAGAAGGAGAAGTTCCTGACAAAGTTCAGACTCTGCAGCAGGACATGCAGTAGTCTAGTTTTTACATATACATTGTAAATATGCATTTATCTAACTTAAACATGCGACACAGAGACAACAACGTGACATTAGATAAGGAGTGGGGGACAGGAGACGTGAGCGTGAGTCACACAAGCACACCAATCAGAATTACTGCATAGAATTTCCTGAGAACGTTAGCAATAGTAACTGAGCTACGTTAGCTGCAGTACTAACGTTACAGTGATATGTTTGCAGGCTATCACGCTAAGTAGGCCTACGCAGTTAATGCTCACACATGCACAAGCGCACACAAGCAAAAACAATCAAATCGATCCACTGGGTCTTCAGAGTCTCAGACCAACAGACTAAAAGTAGATTCCTGTGCTGGTTGATTCAGCCATCTTGGGGGTTATTTCCCCGCATGACGTCAAGAAGGGAAAAATCTCAAATCCACCTGAGCACACATTCGCTATAAAGTGGAGTTAGCAAGTGAGGGAAGTGACAGAATTTTTTCACCTCTGGGCCCTCACACATGGGCTACGGGGACACATATTACTGTTACCCAGAAAATCCACCGGGTCCGTCCGCGTCGCGCTGCGCAAGCGTCGCGTATTTGGTCCGTCCTCCACTCAGCGTGAACAGCCACCGGGCGCGACACGGGCGACACGATATCACGCGATAATCCTGGACGTACACGAAACCGCGGGATTACATTCCAGCCTTTGTTCTTTCTTGTATTGTCCTTGTAAAAAGAATGTGTTGTATCATAAATGATTTTATGCTGCTCCACTTCAATTCAGACCTGACGTAATGTTGATGAGAAGTTGTGGGGCTACGTGAACGGCGTATTGTGTTTTATTTTGAAAGGGGGCGGAAGGGTTTTACGTTGATTCTTTGTCAGATTTCCTGTCCTGATGCAATCTGCTCTGTTGAGCTTGGCGCGGTTTAGCAACGGCTCCGTCAAATCTAGAACTGCTACAGAATGATAACGTAATGTTGATCTAGCGACAGGAAATACGACCCGGAGTCTGTTCATGGTGTTTTATTTTGAAAAACGACCGGATTCGCTCTGCAATTTCTGTCTGACTTCCTGTCCGAACGATCCGCTCTCCGTCCAGCTTGACGCGTGTGGCTCGCATCGAGCATCAAAAATAGAACAGAGGCGTAATGCCAGCGTGGCCGAGCGTCGAGACGCTTCTGGGACGCGTCTGAAACGGACACTACGGAGCCGTTGGAGGTTGATACATTGACTTTAAGGGGCGCGTATTACTCGCGATGACGCAACGCTTCCAATACGCAACGCGGACGAACCCAGTGGAATTTAGGGGTTAGAAACCCTATATAAAGTGAATTTTGCATAATATGGGACCTTTAAGTAAAAATCTCATTCTCTGCTGTAACCGCTCGTCCTCTGGACACTGACGAATACTGTTGTGTTGTGTAACCTTCCTTCGTCACATGTTGTGTCCTCTCACTGTGATGCCAGAGCCTTGTGAGTGAGGAGGATGATGACGAAGACGAGGAAGAAGGGAAGACGGCTGTGCAGGCAGATGAGAAGAACAAGAACACCAAACCTGGATTAAGCGGTACCCTCTACTTGTCTTGTCTTGTTTTCTCTTCTAACGGTCACTGGTTTAATGGTGATCTTTGCTGCGTCACAGATGTGATGGTTTCACGGAGATCAGACCGAGAGAGGATTCCTGTCAGATACTGCACCTTGGGCACCAGGGATGCTGCCAGGTACTACTTTATAAATGCAGCGCAATTCCGTGTGTACTGCGCGTGAAGTGATTTGCTAACTTGTGTCCTCAGAGATCCACACACACTAGTGGAGCTGTCTGCGTTCTCAGCCATCAACAGATTCCAGCCTTTCAACGTGGCCGTGTCCAGTAATGTACTGCTGCTAATGGTAAGAACGAAGTCCTCTGGAAACAGTATCGTTAAACATTTGTGCAACTTTTGGAGGGGCTTATCTGCTCTTTGTCTTTCGTAGGACTTCCACTGTCACCTGACCTCCAGCGAGGTGGTGGGGTACCTCGGAGGACGATGGGACACAAATACACAACGTGAGTGTGACCTCGAAATGACGATGTAGCATCCTGAAAGTACCACGTTGTCAAAGAAGATCTGTCGCTGTGTTTCAGTGCTGACGGTGTTGAGGGCTTTCCCCTGTCGGACCAGGCTGGCAGACAGAGAGTCTGCTTCTGCTGTCGAGGAGGAGGTAACGCCAAACAGTGAATCAGTAGCGACAGACACCCAACTTAAAAACTTACAAGTTCTCCCCGTAGCTCATGAATCACTCCAGAAACCAAAACACAGACTTTTGAATTTCCATCTCAGGGATTGTGCACTTAAAATTCTGTTCTGTTTTAAAAATAAAAACTCTGGCAACGGCACATGTTTTTCTGCGGAAGCATCCTGGGGTACAGAAATAGACGTTGATCTCTCCCCTTTTATTTTTTTGCAGTAATATTAGTAAAAATGAGGAACTGAGAATTGACACAAGAAGTGCTTGAAAAAAAGTTATGGTTTTAGATTCAAGTAAAAGCCAGATAGTATTCGGGACTGTATATAAAAAATAAAAGTCATTTTATAAAAAATAAAATTAGAGTTTCCCTCTAATTAGAGTGACCCTCTGCTTTTTTAAAACAAAATTTAAAGTAAACGAGTTTACTACTTTGTAACCATGTCTGTTCAAGATCTGTCAGAACCTGTTCATGCGTGGGCTGTCGTTGGTGGGCTGGTACCACAGTCACCCGCGGGGTCCGGCCCTGCCGTCGCTGCAGGACATCGACTCTCAGATGGACCATCAGCTCAGGCTGCAGGGCTCAAACAACGGCTTCCAGCCCTGTCTGGGCATCATCTGTGGTACGTGCCCGTTGTAGCCGCGGTGTGGCACTTTAATAACGTGACAAATAAGATTACTGATCCAGATCATTTGTTATTAGCTCCTCATAAATTAGTAATAAGTAGTGCACACAGCGTCGCATTCAAAGGTCGAGTACATGATGGGAATAATAACAAGACGAAATGAAAAAGCGAAATTGACGAGAAGAAATTAATAAAAAATGGATCCAATACTCAGCACAGTGATATCAGCAGCACTTGTTCATTGTTTGTTTTTGTCACTCCCTTATTACCATCTGCAGCGGCTCTGTGCTCTCCAGTATAAGAACAACTGCTCTAAATAACTTCATGATAATTGTCCAGTTACATAGTCATCATGTGCACATTTTTTATCTCATAAATGTTATTTCCTTGATTGGGTTGCGGTAACGTGCACACAAAACAGATGTGTCCTGTTAGTTAGCTCCTCTGTAGACAAATAAGGATTCGTCGTGCAGTAATGAAAGAGTCAGAGATCAGTAAAGCATCACACCTCCCAGACTGAGCCGAACGGATCGTACGTACACTGTAAAACTCGTCTTAATCAGATTTGGTTTCTAAAGGGGAACGACTTGAATTCTCCAGTGAATTTCCAGTGACATTTGGTCAAAACATGGACCAAGACAGGTTTGAGGTAATATTTGTAACGTCCAAACTCTACTTTGTCAGGTCCATATTATCATGGAAATCAAGGCGTGGCATCAACAATAACTCCATTCTGGGTCGTACCACCGCCTGAGGTGAGGACACAGACATGTCGGCTTTAAACTGCTCGCCCACTTATTTCACAGCTTTGTCATTTAATCTTTTCTGTGAAAACATCTCCTCCCCCTCCTCCTCCCTTTGTGCAGCAACGACCCAACGACTACGGTATCCCGGTGGCGGTGGAGGTCACCTACGTGCAGGACAACTTTCTCACCAGTGATGTTTTAAACGAGATGGTACGGGTGCCGCGTGACAAATGTTTTGCATGATGTCTTTCGGAAGAGCTGTGAACCATCACAAAACTGTGTCGTCATTTGCACAGATGCTGCTGGTCGAGTACTACAGGGCAGCTCCTGATCTCGTCCAGTTCAACCAGTTCTGGTGTCCAGACACGACCATGATGGACAAGATCAAGGTAGGATGAGCGAACGAAAAGCCGCTTCAGCTCACTTCACACCTGCGCTGATATTAGTCAGCTGACCTGATTCGTCTTCCTCCTCCTCAGGGCTCCCTGAGTTGCCACGCCCCCAAAGACCAGGCCTACTCTCAGATCTTAGAGCACGTCTACAGTCAGCTGAGCGCCATGCACTGAGCGGATCCTCTCTGTCGTGTCGCCGCTCTCCGTCTAAGGTTTTTTCCATTTCAGACACATTTGTCCCTGCCCGAGCTGACGGGGCTCCAGCAACACTCAGTGTTACAATGTAAAACCCGCTTGAAAAACATAGAGATGCCTTGAACACGCTCATGCTCGAGTGATAATTTTGATACTGCATCGAAGTTAAAACACAATCCAGTGACTTAAGGGAAGTTTAATCTGTGACGGCCGCTGCTGCTGGAGGTCGTTTTTTGCCACCGATTATCACACAAATCAAACCAGAGCACACAAACGTTTCGTGAACCAGTAACTTCACAGGCAGACACTACATACTGGAGCAGAACTCAGCCTCTGACCTGTTACACGTGGACCTATGTGCCTGTCTGTGCCAGCATCGTGTGCTGTCAGCGGATACGTGCGATGTAAACTTTGTAACTGCCTTTCTAATCGAGCCCAAGGACTGGAACAGTAACAGCAAGTTGTGCGCGAATATACTACAGCACAACAGCAGCATAGGCCAAGGTTTCTGTGTTCGACCTACACTGTACTCTGCAATATGTGAATGTTTGCGTTCCTCAAGTCAGACTGAGCGGTTGTATTGTGGTGCAAGTTAATTTTTTTTTTACATCCACTAGTCTAATGAACCAGGTGTGTGTCCGTGCGTGTGTGTGCGTGCGCCGTGTTGTGAATGTGCCTCTCTACTGTCTCCCTGTCAGGTTATGTGAGATGAGTCCCGTTGGTCAGGACACACATCTGCTTCCTCTTTGTCTGTACTGTATTTATTACTACCTGTGCGTTGTGTGACATACACGTATGAAGACAGAGCAATGCCTTAAGCCTGCTGATTGATGATCCACAAAGCATTAAAATATACACACTGGAACTATTTAAACAAGTCTGACTGGTATTTGTTGACTTTATTCTAATTACACATGTATCCATGTGCGTTACCGTTTGAATAATCCTTTAGTTTAGTTTTGCATGCTCTCACATACGTGAAACGCAACACCGAAGCAGCTACAACACAACAGCAACACATGCTTTCTTTTTATTTATTGTAAGAATGGGAGGAGTTGGGGACAAGACAGAAGCACGTACAAATACTGTGATAATAAAAGACAAAATATTATGGTTAAATTCGGGATTCATACCACAAGTAAAAAGGCAACTTAAATCTAAAGGTATACACGTACAGGATGCAATAATAGGACTACATGCAAAGATTAATTTCAATGTTTTAAGGTCTTGTATATAAAAAAATAATACTATAGAGAGCCAGAGGGATTTAATGGGGTTTTAAAGAGCATTTAAGACAGATTAAACAAATACATTTAAGCCCTTTAAGAAGAGAAATCAGTGGGCACTTTTTTTCAAATACAGATCTAAATCTTCATAAAAAAAAAACAGTTTCCACTGGCGGTCTGTTGATAAAACCACACATTAATCTGAAAATAACAAGTCCAGGAAACAGCTTGTAGTGTCATCAATGTGCAGCATTATGCACACATGCATTCAGTCTTTACATAGGAAAGTGCCGTTGGCCAGAGAGAAACAGAAAGGTAGAAAAAGGACATCTGTGACAATGTTTATAGTGGCTAGGTTAGGTTTTGGTTGCTGTATCAGCCTTTTACAAAGGCACTAGAACAAAGATAGCAATTACGTTTTTATACATATATAACAGTGTGATCCAGACAGCACATCCTATCACCCTTAGCCCTGAACTTTACACAAACGTTGATGTAGTAAGGTCAAAGGTGTAAACATTTGAGATGAAAACTAAGTGTTTGGCAGCAATGGAGTGATGGACAGACACGGGGACAAGAGGAGAAATGAAGCAGAAGGGTAGAACAAACAGTTAAAGAGCACATATCTGACATTCACAAAAACATCTCTTTACCACAGACAATTCAAAATCAGCTGGACTGAAGCCAAATGTTTGGTAACGAAGGTTCCCCAAATTCATCCAAAGGGACACCAGCTCACAAATCCCCTCGATGGTTTCCCTTTTAATTCAAGGTGTTTCCCTCATCCTGTGCACAGTGTGTGTTATCATCTATTTGTAGTTGAGGAAATCCAGAACAAGGAGCCAGCCTTGTTTAAACAGAAATAACATCTGCCTCCATCAGCCCAAGACGCTCACAAATCAATCTAATCCGAGTCGTTGTGAATGAGCAGAATTACAAGGTACGTTTTCAAGCACATACGAGTTTCACATTCTCTCACACATGAGGGCGAACAGTAACAGCAGGACAATTAGTGATGAACATAAAAGACGGAGTAGCTGCCGGCAGCGTCGTCTCAACAGCGGCACTGTGTGAAGTCAACTGGTGCCTAAAAACAAGGGGTCAAGGACAGACTGAACGGAAAAGGCTTAACACACGACACTGAACGGGCCCAAAACTAGATGAATACATGGCTGTGTTACACAATCACTAAACGATATGTTTCTATTGCTTTTAAAGTCTTTTTGGCTCTTAATCCTCTATTGAATGGACTTGCAGACAACCACACACACAAAAAAAATATATCTAAGCAACAAACATACGCCTGCTTTAACTGTCAAAAAGGTGCAACCTCTGCATTTAACTTTGGGTCTGTGTGTAATGATGGACCAAGTCTGTCACACACAGATCAATCTCATTTAAGGACCAAGGTGCAATGGTAACATTTCTTCACGTGTTAAGTTGTTACCAGTTCAACTCGTAAAAACTACTGTAGTAGGCTGACGGTGAATTAAATGAACTGTTGAAACAACGGGGAACCACTATGTTGAAGATATCATCAATGGACAGCTTAACATATATGAAAAAAAATAATTAAAATAGGTCTAAACTTGAAAAAGGTCTAAATCAAAAATCCGAATTTTTCAAATCAAATTTTGTTTCACAATTCTTAATGAAAATGCAAATGCAAACACACTTAGTTTTAGTTGAATGTGTGTCCACTCTCCTTCAGGTGGAAGTCATTCTCAGTCTTGCCAGCAGGTGGCACCAAGATACGACCTCCAGCCCTGAAGAGGCACCAACAAAGCTTCCAATTTTGAAATGAGGACAATATTCAGCCAAGCCACACATGACATTTGCTGAGGTTTGAGGAGGCCTCGTCAGTCTGAAACCTGACTGTTAACTCAGTGACCAACCTGAGCTTTACATAGAGCATGATATGAAAAGTGTCACTCTAGTCACTCTGATGACCACATCTAATACAAATTCTTTTTCTATATTATTAATTTCTGGTTAAAAACAGTATTGCTTTAAAATGTTTTATCAGTTAGTCCTCAAGAAATGTTTCTTACTCTCAGATAGCATTTTTTTCTCTCCGTCTTAGTCTAGATCCTTTTACCTTTGAGTGAAACCGGTTCATGGTCTGGACTGGACTTCGAAATGTGACCATCGTCTCCAGAGCTCCGTGTGATAAAAAGAGCTCCTCTGGGACCATGATGCTGGAGCCGAAGGCAAAAATGAAACCTCTGTGGACCGTGTCCCTTGTCTTCGCTTTCCTCCCTCTCAACTAATTCTACTTGCTCTCCCCTCCTCCTCTCCATCAGTCTCCTTTAATCTCTCTATATTAGTGTGGCAACGGAACGAGGACCTCGACGTAGTTGAGAGGGAAGAATCCTGACTGGCCGTTCAGCATGCCTTCGTACCAGTTCTCGTCGATCTGATTGGTCAGGGTGATGATGTCGCCCTCGCGGAAGCCCAGCTCTCCCTCGTTCTCTGGCTCAAAGTCGTACAGCGCCTTACAGCTCGGCTGCTCCGGGGCTGAAGAACAAGCGCGAGGAGAAATTATAATGATGAAGCCACTTTTTTTTATCTGCGTGTTAGTTTAATGTTAGTATAACATACAGTCATATCAACACACCACTGCAAACAACATCACGAGTGCTGACAGGTTGGATCTATAAACTGTAACATCCTCAGGCCCCATGTTACTGTATGACTGCCGTCCTTCTGTCTCTGCCCTGTGACCTCACATACATCAGCAGAGGAGAGGACAGCTACGCACACAAGACAAACTAGGCTTTTTTGTTGCCAAACAATTTTCTCTTTGTATCAAGTTCACCCAACACAGTGCTGGGTCAGCTAGACAGGGAAAGCTCTGGCCGCACATTCTCAGTGAGTTTTACACCGTACTGTGTCGGTTTACAGAGGTGGAAAACACTTCATGTAATAAGACCAACTGTGAAGCAGGACTATCACAATTACAAACCGTAGTAAATATGGTTGGATGAAAGCAGCCTGTGGATGCCCTTAGTAAGCATTATCATGAATAATTAAATTAGTAAGTGTAGCTGAAGACTCTGTGTTGACTCTTAACTAATAAGGAACCTTCACATTTTCTTAATACAAATCGTACTGATTCTGAAATGAATAGTAACACTGTCATTAATCGGCAGTTTTTCTTATTGTCGTTAAACATTAACATGGTTTATTATGCTCTCACCACATGCAACGTCATGCAAATTCCTGTACCCAAACACAAATTAGATACAAACGTGAGCTCAAGCTTAACACGTTATATTCAAAGCTTTGCAAAGTGCACAATATGCCGTTTCATTAGTTGGGGACCTTTGGTATCTAGTTTCACGCATGTAGGGAAGTGGGATTCCAACACAGACTTCAGGCAGCACGAGCAACAGGAAAGAAAGTCACTTCAGTGACTTCCACTTTGGTAGACCCTGTGCAGAGGTCTAAAACCAACTGAACTGGGTTTAAAAACCAGTCACACCAAAGTGTGACTACTAGAAATCTTAAATCTTAAGCCTAAATTTAAATCATGCTTTTAGGAAGTCAAGATGAAGTATTGAAAATGACAGGATGTAGAGTTTCAAAACCTATGCACCATAAACCACTAGTTATCCGTTAAATCTATGAGAACAAACGTACGTTCCACTTCCCACATTTCACTTTAGAAACTGCAAAAACACACACGCAACATCACAACGAAAAAATTGTGACAATGAAAAAAAGGCCCACACAGTCTGTGACTCACACAATCCTGGTTTCCGAAAGGACAATCTGGCCAAGTGAAAAGACGGCGCTGATGATGTCACAGGAAAGAGGAACAAGGTCAGGCAGAGAAAGGCCAGCCACATGACAGGGCAGCGCGCACACAGACACACAAAGACTCACACTGCCTCTCAAACTGAAGCACGCGTCCATTTTCTCATGGTCACCAGCTAAGTGAAGTCGTTTAGACAAACACTCAGCGCATGCCACAGTTTGCAAAGGTTTGATCAGACTGGAGGAAAAAAGGACGTGCACAACTTTCACATGTTAATGCTTAGTGCTACTGACTGATCAAAGTTGTTGAGCAATCATGGTGACAATACAGAAAATGTTCTGTTTCTGTGGAACAGGTTGAATGCAGGCCTGCTATTTTGGCTTGGTGTAGCCGGGTAGAAACAGCTGGATGTGTTGTTGTGTTTTTCTGTCAGAGAAGCTCTTTTCAGTGTAAATTACTAGGTTTAGCCTAGAGTGGTTTTGAGAGTGATGCAGATGGAAAGATGAATATAAAATACTGAAAAAGACTTCTGGTTTTGTTAAGACAGCTTCTGTAATTGCCTCAGATTAATGTTGAGTTTATGCATGAAACTCTACTCAACAGCTGCCTCTTAACTCGTTACCTGAGTTGCGTGAGGGTGGAGGAGCCATCGAAGATGAGTAGCCGCCGTTTGAATGGTTGTTGTCTCCGAAGTCAAAGATGGGTTTAGGTTTGGGTGTGTATTCACGTCTGGGTCGAGACTGAGCGTCATTCATCCTGTTCAAGAGACAAATTCATCTGAGACGTACGTTCTCAACAACAATAAATACTTAGTTATGTCAGAAGTTGCTCTAACTGAATCAGCATCATAACGGCTTCGAGCAGTAAACTACACAGTCACACGTACAGACCTCATCATGTGTAGTTTGGCCCCGTTCAGACCTGGTATTAACATGCACTGTGGGTTATCTGATCCAAGTGGGCACCTCTAAGTACCTGTTCACACCTAAAAATAAAAGAGGTTTCCATGCACCTCAAGAGACCCTTTATCAGACCTCAGTTTCACACACATATTTCACATATATATACACACACACAGAACAGCACATTATTACGGGCACAGAACAATATTGCACAAATTGTTGGAGGCTCAAAACAATGAATGGCTTTTACTGCCGTTTCTCTTGGTTATTACTGATTTATTTGATTATTTTAGAGATCCTCACAAAGTTTAGATTATAACTCGAACCTTGGGAGCAACTACATGTACTGTGCTTATTGCAGCAGTGAAAGAAAAATCTCTGGAAACAAAAACGCAGGTCATCAGTGAAAAAATACAGTAACCTTTCTCCATAATGTTACTTCAAATACATCACTGTGAACACACTTTATGACCGTATGCCAACACACAGCGTGCTCATATTCAATAATATCATTTTTCACTCATTATTGTTTGCTAAGAATGTTTTTTTAGTTTAATTATAAGAATAAAAGAATTTAAAAGGTTCTCCTTACTATCAATTATGGTCCTTTTGTTTTGTCTGGTGGCGCATCAAACATAATACTGCTTTTGTACAGCAAAATGAATGAGACAAAACCTTGCTTATGCAAAGGACGTCAGTTAAGTAGGCAGTCAGTCAGCATGGCCATGACACATCATGCGTTCACGCTGCTGAAAGGATGTGGTCAACGGCTGCAAAGATCACTTTTTAAACGCGTTCTGAGCAGTCTATCTGAAATGTGTCTTGGGTGTGTTCACATCTGTACTTAATGCTGGCAGCCTGTGCTAGAATCACCCGGAATGCATGTTAATGCCAAGCCTGGACAGGGCGTTTCGTTTTCATTACTGCACCTGTCTCGAAGTTTGTCTGAAAGCTCCTCCAGCACCTGCACGGCCTGTCTGTGGTACTGCAGCTGGGACTCCACCAGGGACGACAGCTGACTCACCTGCTCTATCTACGCAGACACATAATAATGAAATGACATGTAGAGTACACAAAATAATAATCTAGACAATGAAAACACGATTCATAAAAGCCCCAGTAATTGTATACGGTAATTTACTGCACCGAGGAGATATGTTATCATAAAACCAACCCACAATGATTTATTGATGTAGGTGTTTCACAAAAGAAAAAAAAAAGTCTGATTCTTACTTTACTGAATCCCATTTTAAGGTTATACTAGATGCTTCATACGAAAATATTTTGTCAAACCACTATGGTGGTTTGTCCAAAACTCTGTAGGGGCACACATGTGTAGTTTACAGGCTTTCACTTCCTTTACCCGACCAAAAGTTGGTAAGTTAGAGCTGTCAGGGCTGCACTAATGTCAGACTGTCAGTGATGAGGTTCAAAGCATTGACAATATTCATATGTTTAATGCAAAGTTATTAACTGCACCACAGCCAATGGTGTTTGTTTTTATGGAAATAACTGAATTAGAATAAAAGTATCGGTGTGTAACAAAAGTTGTGGGATAAACACTGAACACTGAGTTCAACCTTTTCTGTCCGTCTCTTGTATTTAATTACATGTTTTCATCCACTGCCAATGTTAACATCCAAATGTACCAAACTTTAAATTCGGAGGAACAACATAAAAGACAAAAGGCTGACACCAGGGAAATAACAGGAAATATGAAACGGACAGATTTCCTGCAGGTAAAAATGATTTTGTCCACTCTGTGAGCGAGTCTTCAATATATTACAACCAACCACAGAGCTGCAATAAATTAGATTACAGTCAATCTGATTAAGGTCTTACCTACCAAACCCAAACACTCATTGAGTGCTCAACCTGTTCAAACTGCAGCTTTTTAAAGACACGTTTATCTCCAGTGTTGTTGTGCTGAATGGGTGTTTCATCACATTTTACAGGTCTGACTGACGTAGGTGTTATGTTTGTCCTGTGGGTGGGTGTTTATTTGACAAAGCCAAGTAAAGCACAGCAGAGAAGCTAATAATAAAGAGTTTCATGATACAGTGATATCCAATGGTGTCGAACCACCCAAACCCTGAAATACCTTCATAATCCAGCTGCATAGTGGAGGACAGGGCTAACAGTATTATGTAGATGTGGCTCTTTTTCAGAAGAAACAAAGGTGGACAGTATGCTTGGTATGCCTCATTTCAACCTGATCTTAAACCTCTGCTTAGATCAGCCAGTAGGCAGCAGCAGTGGGCAACACCTCAACCTAAGGCTGATCTACCAGCTGTCAACAAACCCAAGAAGATGATGGTCAGCTGGATGTAGTTGTAATCAGGCAGAAAATACATATTTTAATTTCCACATATTTTAAACATTTAGCCTTAGCTCTATGGAAGATTACTGGGGACACCCATGAAAAATAAATCAGAGGAGGTACTTTTTTTTTTCAAACCGATGTATCATACAGAAGGATATTGGGGCTTAATAATTAACATTACAGTTTTTCTCAATTGCTAAAACACAAAACCTGGTTCCTGTAGCACAAAAACATAAACCTTTTCGTCATTTCCAAGAAGCGCACACACATTTCCCATAACCGAAAACACAATTCACCTGTTTCCACACGTCTCAATATTGACAAACCTTTCTGCAAAACTTTACACAAAGGTGGCCGAATAAATCATTCATTCTCAATATAATTAACTCAAGTTATCATAACCCACACCCTTCTCCATGTGAAAACCCTTGGCCTAAAAACTGTTAACACACCAATCAGAATTGGGGGTCAATAAACAGAGCCTAGAGGCATGTTCATGTCCTTTGGAGCAATGGATCCCAAGTGTGCAGAGGTTGAGAGACAACAGAGAGGATGGGAACAAGGAAGAGGAAGAGGACAACAAAGACAAGTGATATCTGATGAAATCTGATCCACTGTCGTCCATCATGTGGTGGTACATGGGAGGACAATGAAAGAAGCTGGTCAGCTAGTCCAGCCAAACTTAAACCGGTTCACAGTTGCATCCATCGTCCGTACTTTCACCGGGGAAAACAGGTGCCTCATTGTCACTGTACATGTACATGTATTGTATCACAGTACATGCACAGTAAAGTTGTGTATTTCTTTTACTATACTGTACCACAGTACACCATAGGTCAGAAATGGTCAAATTTCCTTTTTGCAGAACTGAGAGGCAGTCATCTATTGGAGGCAGGCAGCGACTGCTCACAGCTCAGCAGGAAAGTGCCTTGGTAAATATGGTGATTGCCAATAATGCCATCACTTTGAGGGAGATTCAAACCGCATTATTGAAGACCAGGGAATATTTCAAAGGAATAACAGAATAAGCCTTTCCACCACTGGTCGGGTAATACAGCTGAAACACATAAGGACAAAGCAACTTTACCGCGTGCCTTTTGAGAGGAATAGCAGCAGGGATTCCAATATGTGCAGGTAATTGCTATAATGTACAGAAACGCTATAGTATGTAATGACCCCTCTCTCATTCCAATGCACACAGTGCTGTTTTTGAAGGAAGATGTGTGTTTTTTGACTCCTGCAGACAATCTTTGAGATGGGAGCAATTGCTGACCCTCATGAATACATCTTTATCGATGCGGCAGGGTTCAATCTCACAAAAAGGTGCAACAGCCTGACAACGTGCAATCACACAAGTTCCGGGCCAGAGGGGAGGCAACATCACCATGTGTGCAACCATTAGCAATTGTGGCATCCTCCACCGCCATGTCATACTGGGTCCATACAACACTGCACTACTCCTTCAGTTTCTAGATCAGATGCACAATAACCTTCTCCAACAGGAAGGGGAGCCAGGGCAACCAGAGCAAGCCCGATATGTTGTCACTTGGGATAACATGAGCTTCCATCTGACTGCTTTGGTTGGCACCTGTTTCAATGACCAGCCCAGGTTAGGGGTCCTTTTTCTGCCAACACACTCCCCTTTTCTGAATGCAATAGAGGAATTTCTCTTAGCATGGCGATGGAGAGTCTATGACCTCAACCCATACACACAGCACAATCTCCTGGAGGCAATGGTTAATGCCTGTGAGGATATTTCCCACGCTGAATGGCGAGAGAAGACATAATGTGTGAAGTTGATGAAATACTATGGCCTGTACCTGTGATCAATATGGAAATACAGTGAATGAACTCTATTCTTGATATTTTGGTGGCAGCAGGTTGAATGAATCCCTCCAGTATGTAACAAACACTCATGTAGTGTGTGTTTCGACATCTTGTGTGTATTGTCTGAGGGTAAAAACTGATTAGGACCCAGACGTTAGATGTTTGTACGGTTGGGTGTGAGTTTTTAAAATTGTGTGTGAAGATTTGAGAAAATGGTGAGTTATTCCAGGAAGTGTGTCTAAGCAATTGAGAGAAACTGTAATTTAGAATATAAATTATATTCTTTACTTTTCAGGAAGAGTTATATTGCTGATATATTATATTGGACTGTTGCATGGCAACAGTGGCGTGGATAGACGCAGTTCGACCATCTTGCTGCCACAGACCTCACAAGTTCTTTCTCCACTTCTTTCTCATAGTGCATGAGAAAAATGAAAAACAATTCTCTCTCCTCTCATTTTGTCTCATGGGTGGCCCTAATGCTCCATAAAGGTTACTTCAACTTGGAAGGTGCAGTTAAACTAAACTGGGACATTTGGGGTCTGAATGAATCTCAGTACACAGCAAAAGATGTCTTCTCTTCCGGCTCCCAGGAAGAGTTAACCTGCTGTGATTATGCTTCATAAGCTTTCGATCAAAGTAGCAAACGAGGTCTATGGCAACAAAACAATTAAGGGAAACTTAAAAAGTTTACTGTAAAATCTGTAATGTTATTATTAATTATTGTGTATGAGCAAGAACCCAAATCTACCCAAAAAATCTATTTGACTATCCCCTGGTGCCAACACAACACACTAAACAGTAAGAAGTCCTCACATCAGTCTCCAGCAGGTTGTACATGCTGGTCTCGGCCACTTCCTTTGACTCATGAAACTTCTCCAGGGCTTGTCGAACCTCTTCATCTGGGATCTTGCCCTGGCGCTTTTTCTTGTAGTCGTAGTCCAGGCGACGGCCTTCCAGTTTCTTTAGATGGTGCTGATATGGAAAATAAATTTGTTTTTTGGAAATTAAATCTGTACTAGCTCAAACTATGTGGACAGGATTTTGAACACAACTCATTTAATGAAACACTTCGTATAAAAGGGCTTGAATAATTAATATATATTTTTTTTTTTACTGTACCTGAATATTAAGTGAGATTGATCAATGGACTGTACCTGTATCTCTCTGAGGTCCTTGTCACAGAGTCCTTGCAATGGATCAATAAAATTTTGTTTGACGTCGATGTCTAGAGAGTCTTTGACTTCTGCCATTCTCTTCATGGCCTCTCCTACATCTACTAAAGCGCCCCCTGAATCACAAAGACACATTTATGTTCAGTGACAATATTTATAGCTATACCACAGGATTAAATCACTATTAGAGCACACGCACATTGTAAATATGTACACTTCAGAACCAATAATTACACACCTCAGTGTTCCTCTGTCAGTGACTTACTGCTCCTAAACCAGAACACACACACACAAACACACACATCTTACCAAAGTTAGTTTCCTCTCCGAGGTCCTTTCCGTACTTGGCCATACACTCTCCCAGCAGCCCTTCAGCCTGAGGATATCCTGGATTCTTAACCTGACCGCGGATCTTAGACATGGTGTTCAACATGGACAGTTTGGCCCGTGAAGCTGTGGAAGCAAGGCCAGGGGAACTTAATAAAGACCATTTTTATTTAAGTCGTTCATTTTGTGTAAGAAAGCAGGTATTCTTCTAACCGGGGTTGGGCTGCAGGTACTCCGATGTTTTGGAGATCACATCCACGACAGCTTTACTGGTCACATCTACTTTCTACAAAACACACACACAGAAAGCCACTGGTCACCGAACTAAATAAAAATCTAAACAGATGAAAGAGGATTGATGTTTACCTTTCAGTGAACAACTGCTTGCTAATGATAAAAGTGAAAAATATTGTACATAGTTAATTTTAATCAACTAGGATACAACACATGGTATCATCATCATATTTTTCTCAACATGCAGATCTACAGATGACATGTCAGGTGTGTCTTTGAAGGTTTTCAGTCATTCAGGTTATGTTATATGTAAAAATAATGTGTTTCTAAATGACTGGTGGGCAGTTTAGGACTTTTACTAGGAACATCTGTAGGTGCTGCCCCCTGAAGTTCACATGACTAGGGTCTGTTAACGACCAGATACTCACCTGTAAATGGAGGAATTTGTTTTGATCCCATTTTTCCCCCACGGGGGAAAGACACCACCCACAGGCGTTACTAATAAAACCTAAACTCCCACTTGTTTTTGGATGTAGTGTGTCAGATAATATAATGTCTATCCAATGTACCAGAGCGTTTCCACTATGATGTCTTTAACTACCTTGTTTCATCTGTCCAACAGTCCAAACTCAAAGGAGAAAGTATTTATATTTTGAAACTTGCTACCACTGAGTTTGTTTGGCATTTTGGTTTAAAATGTATTTAAAGGAAACTTTAAGAGTCCTTCACACTATGTGTTTTTAAGGATTGTTTACTTGACTGTCTGAGAGGTGAAAAACATAGCTGAATTGTGCACAATGTACGGTATGCCAAAGACTGTCAAAAACTTTGGGTCTGAAAAAAATGACCGCACACAATACATTTGTGTGCTTCGAAAAAACATCCAGCACTACAATTTTGATTTAACATTTTTCTCTTCGAAGACGAAGAAAATAACTCTGTCTTACCCGTTCCAAGTCCCTGAAGTCATCATCTAGTTTCGTTCCTTCTGCACCTCCAACTTTCTCACTTACCATCTAGGATGAGAGACACAAAGAGACAGGGACAGAGGAGAATGGGGGACAAAAGAGACAGAATGTAAATTAATTAATGCTGCTCATAAGGTTTAGATTTGTGTGAGAAACACACACGTCTGGATTCCATTACATTGCATGTATGAAGTATGAAGTATAGTTCATGCAAGGAATATAGAGCTGATAAAAGATTAGCAAAACACTAGATATCACAAATAAAACAACATCCTTAACTGTTTTCCACAAATCAAAAGCTAGATACCGTGAAACATGCTAAACAAACACTACCAGGAGTGGGGTTCGAACCCACGCGGGCACATGCCCATTGGATCTTAAGTCCAACGCCTTAACCACTCGGCCATCCTGGTACAAAAAGGGCTTCCTCACTACCACAAATTCTCACTTCAATATGTCACAACTGATTGAAAACATATGGCCATTTAAGTTGGATTTCTCAACATGTTTATAGGCAACAGTTAAAAGTCTAACAAATGGAAAACAGGCCCATTTCTGTCTGTGTACAGTAAAAGTATTCCTTCAATTCTGAGGAAGGTTTGTACGTGTCTAGAGAAGTCAGTGAGATAGAAGTGGAATTTGATTAAACTGTTACTCTGACTTTGTAATGAGTCCTGCTGTGAATTCAGGACAATTAAAATCTTGACTGCTGTGTCCAAGGACTACATGTGGAATGGGAAGAAAAACAACTTCTCTCGCAGCCCCCAATAAGATCATAAAAACGGCACGCAACAACAGCCCTTCGTTCCAGAGTATAACAGTCCTGCTCTACAAAGACAAGAGTGAGCCACAAAGACTAATTTGCGCTTTGCTTAGGTTTCAGTTATGAATCCAGTGCACAGCACATCTGGAGTAATAAAACTACATACGAATTACAAGTAGAATGTAAGGAATCTGTCTTGCTCTTCTGCAGTTTCCATGGACGCTGTAACAGGCAGTGTTAATATTTAATTATTTGCCCTACAGTTTGAACAGAGGACGCAAACCAAATTGTAAGTTAATGAAACACAACCTTCCTCGCCTCAGCAAATGTTCCAAGACTCAAAGCGGAGACAGTTTTAGTTTTCTAAAAATATCAATATGCAGGTCAACAGGTGGATTTTGTAGGATTTATTCAAAGACACTGAACATCATCATCAAAATTAAATTAGAGAATTGTGGCAGTTTTCTCATTTTTCTCCTCTCATCTTCTACTACCGCTTCACTTCTACTTCTTCTACTTTGCCTCACTAGGGTCGCGGGGGTCGCTGGAGCCTATCCCAGCTGTGGTTGGGGGAGAGGTGGGGTGCACCCTGGACAGGTCACCAGTCTATCGCAGGGACAAACACAGAGACAAACAACCATTCACACTCACACCTAGGGTCAATTTAGAGTCACCAATCAGCCTAATGAGCATGTCTTTGGAGTGTGGGAGGAAACTGGAGCACCCAGAGAAAACCCACACAGACACAGGGAGAACATGCAAACTCCACCAGAAAGGCCCGAGCTGGATGTTCTCGCTGGGAGGCGTCAGTGATAACCACCGAGCCCCTGTGCTGCCCTTGCTGCATTTTTGCTGATTGGAATGATTCATTTGTATTTATAGAGTATTTATAAAGGACCTTAACCGCTCCTACACACTTCAAAGGGGGAAAAT
Source organism: Mugil cephalus (assembly GCF_022458985.1). NCBI lineage: Eukaryota > Metazoa > Chordata > Actinopteri > Mugiliformes > Mugilidae > Mugil > Mugil cephalus. Next base: position 5,970,503 of record NC_061775.1, read on the forward strand.
GATGCAAGGTGTATTCAGTAGGTTGCAGTCTGCAATCTACCTGCTAGATGACATGGAATTAACTAAATTCGTTTTTAGACATTATTTGGAGGCCTTGGTCTGAACTATCGATGCAGACATGTATAATTTGACGCAATCTCAATCCTCTATAAAGGCTCGTCAAGTGGGTTTCTCTCTTCTCTGAACATGTTAACAAATCGTGTCCTGTCCATGTGAGCATTAAGATCCATTGTTCTTTATCCTGGTCAAATCCACTCATCAGTGGTCGCGCAACAGCTGCTTTTAGTCATTTCCTACATGACACAAATCCACCGTTGGTGACCTTTATGTGACTGATGTTACCGATAATCTCTGGGTTTGCTGTAAAGTATGACATCAGAACTAGTTCCGATAAGAATTTGTTACAAAATATTCTCAAAAACAGAAAATTACAAAGAAAAGAGTTCCCTTTGAACTTCTGAAGCAGCACACAGGCTTTTCCTGCGTTTATGCTCCTGTATCTCTGCTTTGTGCGGAAGGCACATGACGGTGGCCCATGGGGGATTTAGGTCACAAGTAAATAAACGGACTCAGACGCAGACAACTCAGCATTTGACTCTTTAACTTCTTTAAAATCTGCAGTTTTAAAGCTTTGCCATCTTTTTTATTTGGGAATAATGGTCTGCCTTAGAAGACACTTGAGAAAGGTGATACATTAAATTAATTATGTGATGCTTTGTAGTAAAGCAATTTTTCATTTTTGAATTTTTGGTCACTAAGGAATAAAGCATTTGTTTCTGCAAATGAAAACTACAAGCACTCAAGCACAATGTAGCACTTCCGTTTACATGCACACATACTTAAGGAGAAGACCAAAAACATCCACAAGATGTAATGGCAGGTAAGTTTAGGTATAAACAACACATAGAGGGATTGGTCTAGAACAGGTATCCTTTTCACTATAATGACTGGGTATTAGTTAAATGCTAGTGAATTACCACAAAGCCCAGTTAAAACTCTCATTTGGCTTCAGATGACACCGAGACTGCAAAGTTCAGAAAGCTGATTTACATAGATGAGTGGAGAAAAACATTTTGTTTTCAGGTTTTCAACTTGTGTAGTCACTACAGCTTACATGCCGGATTTATTGTTAAACTCATTCTGTCTAGGATACGTGGCAAGAAAAATAATAAATACAGGCCTAGTTAAAGACTTGAAAACTAGGTTGAAATGGTTTGAGGTCAAAGCTGGATATAAAAATAAAGTGTACCTGAGGACACAAAATTGTAAGAGGAAATGCCTTGACTGCTCAGATATCAGAAAGTGAAGGTGTGATAAGACATTGTGCAACAGCTTCTGGTAACTCATAAGATGCTAACTTCTCAGTATATTCAGTGAATCTCAGCAAATCTTCAATCAACGAGAACGTTTTTAAATGCCGTTCCTCATTCTTACTTACACAAAAACTTGTGGGTACTGTCCTTCTAATCATTTCACACACTGCCCTTAAACTTTACCTCCCTCCTGGTGATATCCAGTAAATCAGTAAAGACCACAGATTTCTTTCATACATTATGCACTTTATTGCTCATAGTGCACTTGGTTAGTACACTGTAGTTACCAATGTCAATATTTCTTGTTCATTTCATATATTATTTTTTTCTTACTTAGTTTTATTTGTAATTGACCATGTATTTTTTACATTGTCTGATCCTTACTGCTGTAACAGCTAAATTCCCCCTGAGGGATAAATAAAGTCTTATCTTATATGATCTTATCCTATCTTTAGTCAATGGACTAAGTCAAATAACAGAAACACTTAAATTCAATACAGTTTTACACAGCATCATACACTAGATCTTGCAAAATGTAAAATCACCATCTTTCTTACTCTGTTTCAACATGAAGTAAACATTCAAGAAGGAGGATTTAGATGCAGGGCTGTTAGAATAGTTTTGTTTTTACTAGTGTACCAAATGAAGCGGTATGTGAGATAATGTATATCCTGTTACAATAGTCTATCTATCGTTATATATTATAGGTGCATATAAAATATGATGAAACAGCCGGAAAAACAAAGTACTTCATAATACTGATGTAAAAATCCTACAAAAATCAAACAAGCAGCAGTCTGCTCAGTGCTTTGCAACACAAGTACATCGTATTAATTAGATGATATAAATGAACAGGAAAAAGCTCTTAAACCTCTTAACTATTACCACATTTTTATCATCTTGCCATTATCATTGTGTCGCTTGCCTCAAATCTTAATATCATCATCTTTAACATGCCTGCTGTTTACCTTATGCCATCATCATCATCATTTCACCTGCATTATGAATAACAAATAGAAACATGATGATTATATCACTGACCAGATATAATTCTTATAAACCATCGTGATCCCAGATGAAGTCCGGACCAAACTGTAATCTAGTTTTTATTAGTAAACTAATCCTCTCTGACTGAACTGTGACATATGTGTTGCTATGTGCTGCTTGCAAAGTGCAACGGTTCTAAACTCACACTCTGTTCCAGCTGAATTTCTGAAGAAATGTCAAACATATGCACATCTTCTAACTCCAACGACTCATACGCTTCTTCCGCATAATGTTTACATTTTGAAACGAGAGATAAACTCGATGAATCTGTTTATATATCCACTCAAGAGTTTCTGTTTCTGGTTGGCTGTCCACTAACTGGACAGTTACCCTGAAGCAGATGTTTGTTTACATACCAGTAATAAACTCCAGATGGGGACAGCAGCAATGACACAATGCTGTTTAATATTGAATTTGCACCGGGCTCCTCTCTGTGCGACATCCATCACAATTTAATGACGGGCTACTTTCTGAGCATTATCTCTTACTTAATCGTCTCGTGTATGTCCATGTACCTTTATCCACGAGTATTTATTCAGGAGAGACAATCGTGCCCACCTTCACAGTGTGATTTTGTGTGTGCTAAAGGTGTTTGAATATGAAAGAGGATTTTCTGGGTTGAAAAACTAAAATAGAAAGAGAGAGTGAAAGAGAAAAAGAAAAACAAAGACCTGTGAGAGCCTGAGGCACAGATATCATTTCCACAGCCAGCTTCCTGCATGCCACCACTGTAAAAAATCTGCGCTATGTCGACTGTTATTGACTCTCATGGAGTGTTTTGGCAAGAAAAAGCAGCTGCAATGCAGTCAAAGTGAAAGCACGCTCTTCCCGCCTCCCCCTCCCGGATCAGTCCACTCAATTTCCTTCAAACCAACCCTGCTAATAATTTTATTACAGTGAGCTCCGGCACTTCACAACACAAAAGCACCTAAATCACGTTATCTTCCCCCCACACTGGAAAACCGACAGGGATCCGAGTGTGTTCCTGTCAGGAAGCTGGGGCAGAAACCAAATGTCTTTCCTGCTTAGATCAGCAGGGGTAGGAGGGAAAAAAAATAGTTTTTACCCGTCCCCTCCCAGGACTAGTTGACCCAAATTGAAAACATTCATCAAGTTTCAGAGGACAGATCTTGTGACTTTTTTTTTTTTTTTATCACTGTGGTCATTTTTAAAACGTTTTCACTACCCTCAAAATATATTGATGTGGCTCACTAACAAAAGACTACAAGACAAAACTAACTAAACAAAACCTTCTCCTACAAAAATGCACGTCTGGAAAGACGGAGGTACTGAAAGTTTAATGTGCAGGTTATACTGATTTCTCGAAAAAGATAAAGGTTGTGTTTAAAGACAGCGTACATGTGTGTTTCAATGTTGTCCCAGAAGATGAGACACTACTTTTGACTGAACTGTTGTCTTTTACTGTCAAAGCTCTGACTCATCCGGAGAGTCCCCGTAGAGCTAATGTTTACCACAGGACCTCACTGAATTTGAACTGCTGGCATTCATGTGTAACTCGACAGGACAAACTCTGCATTAGTTAAAAAAACACGACTAGAAAAATAACAATAACGCCAAAGTTAGTTAATGAAAACACGTTAGAAAGATGCACTTTAACGGTAGGTCTTAAACAGCGCTTAGTGTCTGTCAAACGTGACATTTTATATGGTGACATTAACAGTTAATGACTGTAACTTCGTGCTTCCTCCTCAAACTAACAGCTTGAGTTATAATAACAAAGCGTTACTAACATTAGCTTTCTATATACCGTTAGCTGGTTATGCTAAATGTGGCTAGCTGCTAATGGTACATGACAGTTAGCTTGCAGTAAGAAAAAGTTTTGCAAACCTGACTGGCTTTATAAAACTGCTTCTTCAAGCCCGCTACAGACATCTTGAAGCCCGAAAGTCTTCGACTTCCAACGGAGGTGTGAACGGGTCCCGATATACGTAAAAGTTGGAGATATAGTTTGTCAGAAAACGGGCCAGCGCACAAAGTGTTTGGGAGGAATCATAGGACTGCAAAGCCGTCACTCCAGGTCGGGACACGCCAACTGACCACGTCCACGTCGAGAGTGATTCTCCTCGCTGGCACGGCAGATACCGGAGCGAAATGGGCTAAATCCTCCCAAACACAATGAGCTTCCTAATTTACGGAAAAAAACACGTCAGGTTACAGTGGTACGTTTTATTCAGACCACCAAATCTGCACCAGCCACTTGAAAGAAATCAGTTTACCGACTTTACCCGCTGGATGCTGTGTTGGTGAACACCGCCCCCTGCTGGATGAAGCAGACAAACACGCCTCTATCTGCTGCAGGACTTCTTCACCATATGTTCACGTTCTCAGATTATTTATTAAACAGACTGAGCTGTACTCTGTCCTCTGTTTCCTGTGTTGTATATTCGTTGAAAACACGATTTTAGGAATCAGTATTAGCACAAATTCTCCACTAAGTACTTTTTTGACAAATTCACCTGGAGATTAGACAGCGGACATCGACCTAGTCTATGACCTCAGGCCCTTACCATGTTATATATTTTAGTGGTGTGTATGCTCAAAGAAAAAAAAAAATCAATTACATCAGGACAAAAACACCCGACACACAGTAAGTTTGGAATATCTGTCACTCATGGAAATCGGGGCAATTGTCAATCTGAACTGAGATTTCATCCATGACTTGAAAAGAACAGTGTCTTATCTTTTCTCGCCATCTTAACAGAACCTGATCCTCCAGATAACACCTGGATTGGTGTACTGGTGTGACCAGGCTTTGAGATAAACATAATCAATCATAAAGGTAAGGTAAACAGACAAGAGGTTCTCATATTAGTTGTAAAAAGACTTTTATTACATTCTTAAATCCACATATAGTATCACCATTGTGCAAGAACACTTCACTGTGTTAAAACCCCTTGGGCTTTATATCCATGACATATCATAAATTATTTCATATTAAAATCTATGTTGATTTAATAATAATAATAATCTTAAAATAGAGTGAAAATATCATAAACAGAAGGATCATGACAAAAAGAGAAACTTTTAGGGAGACATCTTTTAAAAACGCTCTTTAAAAAAATAGAATTACATCTCTCCAAGACAAAAAGGACACTAAACTGATGAGGGGGAAAAACAGTACATAAACGGATAAAAATTAAGAAACAAAAGATCACAACAAAACCAACACAAGAATCAGATATTATAATCCATCTTTTATATATATATATATATATATATCTTTTATATATCCTATTTAATCTATGACTCAAACTCCAAAAAAAAAAAAAATGCAATAATGATATTAGACAGGGGGTAAAATCTTTGATACTTCTGTAATCAAACATTCACAAGAACATGTACTGTACACAGTGATCAAGGTTTAAAGGTCGTCTACGTTGGTGCAAGGTGTCTTGCTAGCTAGACTAACTCCAGACGCTATAGGACAGAGAGCCCAGCTATCTCCCTGAGTGACTCTAAGCGGAACTGTGAGTGCAGATTTTAAGTGCTGCCCCCTGGACAGATCCTAAGTCTACAAACCCACAAACTATACTGAAATCAGCATATCTAACATTCTCAGGCGCGACACACAAAGTATTGCACTTTGTTACAATCTGCGAAGGCCATCTGGCCGTTTAATCTGATCTGCAAATAAATTAGCTGTGTATTCAGTACACTACATTGTAGATAGTATTATCTGTGGTTAGAAATGAACTAAGCAGGAGTGCTAATGACAACTCAACTGTAATACATGGCAACAAAGGCCTAATGTTCTGAGAACAATGGGAAAGACATTATTGCACGATCCCACAATGCCACTGTCGTAAGTACCAAGATGAGGGTAGTTCCCCCTTCATACTACGTGAGATAATATGATGTACGGCGAACAGCACTGTCCCTGCAGTGCAAAGCAAACCAGGCGCAAATATTACAATGACAAAGACATCCAAAGTCTGTCATGTGATTGTCTTAAAATACTTAACATTAAAAAAATACATAAACATGTTCTCCAATTACAAACAACCCTTTCTCGTGGCTTCTTTATGGTCAAATTGTATATTTTTTTTCTTTATTTTATAGTAATCCAATATTTCAGCCTAATTTGAAGGATATCTACAGATATCTCTCCTGTATCCATCTAGCCTGGACCCAAAGACGTGCATGAACTGCTCTGAAGTTACAGAGCAGTAGCCAGAGGATGTCACCATTTGCGTCTGATTTTGTCTTCTGTCCAGTGACTGCATAACAACATGTTTTACAATTGTGTATTCACCACATTTTTCTTTTTTTTTTTTTTACAACTAATTGTTATATGTTCATAAGACACTCCCTAGCATGAATGCAAAAATATTAACTCAGGGGGGTAGCTGATGGCTCTGTCAACCCTTTGCTGTGCTATGTAGTGCTTGTAGAGGGTGAGGTAGTAAGGGAGCGGGGACTAAGATTTCATTCTCCAATCAGAACACCTTGGCTGCATCCTGCAGCATAATCTGATCGACCCCAAAGCAGTGAGAGTTGGCGCAGACAGTAAATCCCCTATTACTGTTGTCTAAGGAGCTTAAATAACGGCACCATCCGCCCGTCCCGTTCTATTCATTGCATCCAAACATCCGACCGTGTAGTTAACTGCCACATTTCTTTCGAGTCCCTTGAGCTTGCGGGTAGAGAAGCTGCTGAGGTTTGGGTGATGGCACGCGTGTGCAAAGGGGGCTGAGGTGCGACAATGCCAGATGGTCCTCCTTCAGAGTACAGAACCCCGAAGTGGATGGTCTCCCAGCACCTTGGTCGTGCAGCTTGTCTACAAGCTGTGCCTAGCATTTCGGACTGGTTTAGCATAAGTTTCACAGATGGCAGTTTGAGTGTGAACCCGTAAAATATCGTGGTCATTTACTATCTAGCTGAGGACTCATAAGTGCTAATTATCCAGATTTTCCTTCGACTTCCCAGCAATCTTCCTAACCCCCAAAGTAAGTAAGCCAGAGCACCCTCCCCCCACCTGGTTTAATTTTATAACTGCTTGTGGTTCACACTTATATAGCTGTATTTTGTCCAGACATAAAGGAACATCTGAAAATCTTCTCACTCTCAAGTGGCATTTGCAAAGGGAAAAGGTATTTGGACTGAGGTCATTGATTGCATTAAAAAAATTAAAAAAAAAAACAAAGAGCCCACTTTATCATTGTCTGAGGGTGTTCTAGTAAAAATACCTACACTGATTTCAGCATAAGTGCTATGTTTTGTGCTCTGTGTGCAAGAAATTGCGGGTGCAACGGCGACAGAAATGCTGAATTTTTGTCCATGATTCACACCATTTTAAAAACCTTGTCTACTTGTGAGTTTGATCATGGTCCCTTTAAACAGTTTGTTCGTATGTTACAAAACTGCAAAATATGGGTGCTACAAAAAATGAATGAATGAAACGATAAACCGCTACTAGACCGACAACTGAAAACAGGCATCATTACTGCAAATCTCCACAAAGTTGGTGAGGACTTTAGGTATGTACATTCTATATCAAGCGCAGGGCTGTGCTGACTGGTTGAGGGAAGAGGGGTACATTCAACGATAGTTTACAAGAACTGCGAGAATAATGACTTTATGTTAGAAAGCAATTCAACTTGATGAAAGCTTTAAGGTCTTCTGATAGAAAAATATTTTTGAGAGTACAAATAATGCTACTCTTTAATAATTTCTTTAACTCCCTAAAAGGAGGCAACGTGCACTCATTACCCAGTACTTCCCGCAGTGTTGAGTTGGAAAGACTGGCTAACAGGGCAGTGAACGCTGCTCCACTGGGCCGGGAGTTCAGAGGTGAGAGGAGTGTGCGCTAAAGTGTAGCGTGCAGGATTGTCATTGAGCTGCTGGTTGGTTTCGCTTCAGCTGGTTGCCACATTTTTCTCTTCCTCTCCCTACACCCAATCACTAGTTGAATCACGCTGTTTAACTGAACAGTTCTAGCCCTCCGTCGAGTCTGGGAAGGTGATTTCACTGCTAAAAACCTCCCTATACAAAGCGGGGAAGGTATACGCTGTCTCGGGGTGAACCAGACGGAAAAACTCCAGTTTGTCAATGTGAAGGTTGCAGATGGACTTCATTATGGGAAGCTTAGCCACCATCTAGAAGGGAAAGTCAGAAAACTTGTAAGAATCAGAATGAGAGATAAAAACTGATAAACGATGTGCAGCATATCAGCTGTAGCATGCTCTGTACCTTTGCTAGTTTCTCTTCTGATGCCCCTCCTTTTTGTAAGCAGCGCTGCAGAGCCACGTAAACTTTCTCCTGCAACTTCTGGATCTTCTGGACATCTGTTAGCCAGGGGCGGTCTGAAGGAGAAAGAAGTCATTCGTTAATTAATTGATACATTAATACCATCATGTTACATGTTTGGATTTAAAAATACAATATATATATATTGTATTGTATTGTATTGAATATACAATATTCTAAATTACTTTTAAGTTTTTGTAACATTGCATGGTAGCGAACATTTCTTGTTTTTTTTTTTAATCATATTCATGCACATTTTAACACTAGGTGTCCAATTGCCATGGCCACTGCGTGACGGTGTTGCTGGGTCAGAGCTGTGTGAGCAGATTTTCATGCTCTGACGTGATATGATCTAGATGGCTGGCTTCAAATTGGGAATGTAAATAGCATTATCTGGGGAAGTTATTAGCTGTTGCACATGCAAAGTATGAGTATAATCCAGTATGTGGGTCATATCTATAACTCTTTCCAGCCAGTGATGATACTATATTATCATCATGGTAGCATTCTGTGGAGTGTGCGTTGTACTAATAATATGTAAATTCTGTGCAATACAAACTGTGGCAAACGAATACAGCAGATAAACTTCCTGAATAGTTAGTTATTTTGCCTGCTCTAAAAATGTTTTTTTTTCCCCAAATATGTATTGATATAAAAAAAAATGTATATATATAAAAAACTTGATATAAAAAGACACATTTTAATCAGAATAATATTAAATTTGTTAGATAATTACCTGAGACATAAAACATTAAAAGTATTTAACGTCATCACATCTAAAAAAACACTGCATGCAGGGATTAAGCCACGTGCGTCAGAGTTGCACAGAAACTGTAACAGTGCAGGTGAAGCCTCACACCTACTCTCTCCACACAAAGAGGCTTTGATTTGCCAAATGTATGAAACACCAGTTTCACCAGCTTAGTAAGTGTGACTATTTAATTTAGTCATATGGTATTTTTTTTACCAGACATATGATCTTACCTGGTGACAGCAGCACAGCAGCACTGAAAAGAGCCATCTCTTCCTCTGACATTTGTAGACGGCTCAGGCTTTTAGCCAAGTCAAAAACTGCATTCACAAGGTCATCACAGCCTGTGGGGTAGGAGAAGGAAAAAAAAAAAAGTAAGTAATCAAAACAGAAACTACTGATAAATTGACCTTAAATCTCAGCCTCCTCTTTTCACAAAGTTCATATCAGAGACTCACCTAGAGCTTTGAAAAGTTGAGCAGTGGCAAACTTTCCATCAAAGAGAAATGTATTGTTGATGGGGTTATAGGCCCGACACATACGGATCAGGAGGATGTCCATGCAACCTGTTGACACACACACAAAAAAAAAAAAAAAAACACGTAAGAAAAAAGGAGTTACATATGCACATTTATATATTATACAATACATATATTAACGGATGAGCTCATCATAATCAATGCAAATAATGCAGATTGTCACTGAGTTACACTTGGCGGGGTTTTAAATATAATATCAGTGATACAGGAATGTGTTTGACTTTACCAGTAACTTGTTATTAGTCCACATTCCTAAGCATATAACCAGCTACGCCCTCAGGAGTTTGTCAGTGCATGGGTGTGTCAACCCTGCATACCTTTTGCACATTTCACACCGAGGTTCTGAATTAGTCTAATTAAATGACGTGTGAGAAAACCTTTGTGTGCATACTCTTGTAACCCTGTGTTAAATGGCAACTAAATTTATCTTAAATTCTAAATTATAATTTTTTAGCTGTCACTAATGAACAAATGTCACCTTTATGTCTAATACACTCGAGAACCCTCAGTGACTCATAAGCTGATGCATAACACAGTGGTGATGATCAGAGAAAACAGTAGCTGCATGGTTAAAACAAAGCCTTCCTTTCTTTACAAGTACAACAAGCAGCATTTACAGTCACTCTGCAAGCATGTGATATTGGAACTGTGTGAACTCAGCCACAACCTGAGGGCAATATACTGTTCATATGACAACAGCCATGTATGTCAAAGCTAAAACTTTGCTTTGTTATAACCATACATACACCACTGACTGTACAAAATGTATAGAACAAATTCCTGACTGCTGGGTGTGTGTATAATGTGTCACACACTGACCTGCTTTGAGGAGGATGATCTGATCATTTTGACAGAGGTCCATGAAGCCGGAGATGCGCTTGGCAAACTCTACCACATACTGGATTGCATTGGTGATGTGGACAGCACATTGTTGCCACATCGCCTCAGCCGACTGCAAGAAAAAGAATCAGACAGAAAGGGTTTAGGAGGACTCCAACCCTTGAGAGACAACAACATGTATTTACCTGCTCTTAACTGACTGACTACTTTAGATATGAAAGACAGTTTAGTTGTGTGATCTGATAAAATGTCCAGAGCTACGGCCGATAGCAGAGTGATCTCTCTCTTCTGTGAGACCACTCTTACTGGCTGCTCGGTTTGCACACCAAGAGAAGAGCAACTCAAGTGATAAAACCAAGTGAACATCAAGAAGACACACAAGGATCTTCCCATTTGATGATGAATATAGACTATAACTTGTGGTATGAACACTTATGGTGAGGGTTACATTTTCTCATGCAGAAACACATTGTTAGTGCTTGATGGCCATTGAATATGCACATAAAAGTATGTTAAAGTGCAATGTTTTGGCCCAGGCACAAGCAACAGTTGGCCTTCATTGCCGCCAGTTGTTTGATATTGAATTTGTGTGTCTAGGCCTTCAGAGCTGCCGCCTTAAAACTTAAGTAGGAGTCTGAGTGGGAAATGATATGGTGTGATAAAATGTTTGGGTTTTCCAATATTACTGCAACAACAAACTGCAGAGACAGAAGGGAAACTTTTGGTTGTTTTAAGTAAGCTGTCGTCAACGTGTGTTGTTAAGAAATGGAAACATTTCCTTGTTGACCTTGTGAAAGAGAACAGCAATAATGGATGAGCTGCACTCATGGTAAATGTTTTATATCTGATTGTATTTTTTCTTCATTGATTTACATCTACAACATAGTTCACAATAGAGTTTAGATGAATCAAACATCCAGAAGGACAGTGGAGAATTTTAGCCGATGTCCAATAAATATTAAACTGCAGTTGGTGTCACATTTACCTTGATCTGGTATGAGCGCGTCTCTTCTGGGCCGTACAACGTCCACGCCATTCTCTTCAGTTCTTCTGTGCTGTACTGGCTTGTCTCAATGTGGGACTTCACCACATTCTGGGTTATACGCTCTGCACAGAGGAAGAGTCTTATTTTATTTTTCCAATTTTGCATTAGGTTTAATATTTTAAAGATAATGTTAAGGCTCAAAAATAACAGTGATGATTTACAGCTAAGAATTTGAGGGTTGCTACGAACCTATCTCAAGCAGGGAACAGCCCTCGGGCAGTGGGTTGAGGATAGCATGTGAGAAGAGACCAGAATCATGCAATAGCTGGTACTCATGCTTTATGTTGTGGTTGCCATCAACAAAGTCCAAGTTGGTCTGTTCTGGTGAACTCTGAGAGGATGAGCTGCTGCCTCCACTTCCACCCAGCATGTCCAGGTTACAGTATTCTCCACCTGCATCCTCCGGGGTCAGCGGCAGGTCAAAAAGCAGGCCCTCAGGCAGCGTGGTGATGTCGTCCAGGTCGCTAAGTGTGGCGCTGGAGCCTCTTCTGTAGGTGCGGCCGTGGTCGGCCATGTCACAGTTCTCCTCGCGGGCTCCAACTCCCGCGCACTCCTGGGACTGCTGGTGTTTCTGCACCTCAGCGTACAGGCTGTCACGCTGCTTCTTGGACATTCGACCAAACTTCACAGCTGCAACAGGAGGGCGCAATGATGAAAGATTAAACATTCGATCAATCATTCTTTTATTGTCAGAATAAAACAAAATTTTGTTCAGGACATTCACACCGTGCATAGCAAGTGATGTAATAAAGTGCAAGGGAGAAGAGTACAAGCTAAACACGGAGTACGTGACTCATTCACTGTGATGAGGTAGAAACGCTCAGTAATGAAACATAGATCAAGTAACTGAACCCACCATCACGGCTCATGCCCAGAGCGAGACACTTCTGCAACCTGCAGTGCTGACAGCGATTACGGTTGGTCCGGTCAATCAGGCAGTTCCTCTGTCGTGAGCAAGAGTACATAGCATTGTTCTGCTGGCTGCGTCGAAAGAAACCCTACAAACAAAAACACACAAATTATGAGCATGTAAATGCCGAAGGAGATATCGCAGATCATACACAACAACTTATTATTAATCTGAGTAGAATCAGCCCGGTAATAACCACACACTGGGGACCAGTTGTTCCTGTCTTTTATAATTCAATTCAGTCAGATGACCGATGGCTTACCTTGCAGCCTTCACAGGTGATGACACCATAGTGAATCCCTGATGATTTGTCCCCACAGATTTTGCAGGGAATCACTTCTATTTGAGCTGTAGAGACAAAATGGGCAGAAAACGTGTTTAATTAACAAAACTTATCATCAGACAATATTAAACGTAGAAATGTAGAAACCGATATAAAAGATTTATTTCTAATTGCTGTCATTTCATATTGAAGCAAATCTTCATCAAATAATATTTGTAAGATTTCTGCACTTGTAGTAAAACATGACATTTATAACAATCATATTGAACACTGGCCAACTGTGGTGGATTTAGTTTTCTTTTTTGATCCATTAATTGAGAGACAAGTGTAATAGATTATCAAAACACCAACAACTGTTAGTTGTTTACTTCAGTGTCAGATATGTGAGATGGTGTCCATTGCAGCGGTTACACAACATTAGGAAATTAACACAAACATACATAGAAAAACAACCCAGGATTGTTAGAATTTTTGTGTCCAGTAAGACATCGTACAGAGACGTTACAGGAGAATTAAATGTTGGCTTTTCGGGCCTATCATGCTGACCTCACTTATTGTCAATAAAACACCTCAGTCATACAAAATGAAGTGGGCAGCTTAAAACCCTCGAGGCTGTCGTCACTGTTTTTATCTCAAACTAATCTCAAACATCACCCTGAACATATAAGTGCTTACTGCAAGTAGAGTGACTTGAGCTTTCTCACGAACTGTATTATATTTGAGGTAATTGGACGGTGGAGGAAAAATCGTGCCAATAGCACAAAGGAATATGTCATACACCTTGGGTTCAGTATAGAAGCTTGAGCCTTACTCAGGGACAGCCTGTTCTTTTCATTATGTTGTTTATCTAAGTAGCTGGGCCTCCTCAAGCCCAGAATAGCAGGTCAATTGCATTAGCTGAGGCCCGGGGTTATAAAGTTTCACAGTTCTCTGTTGCTCTGTCGCTCCTCCTCCAGGATGAGCAAAACGTTAGCAGGTTTGACAAAGGCATACTGCCACGTTCAAACCTCGTTCAAAGGCCTAGAGCTGTAAATCACATAACAACAGCATAACATAATAAGTGACCGTTACGGTGTACTGTGACTGTATGCAAGATTTGATTTGTCTGGGACTGCAAGGTGTGCTAAACAATCCCTTAAACCACTTTTGTCGGCTCACACACGGCGTTAGGTAACGTGTAAATCACAGAGAAGGCTTTAACTGGTCTTCACCGTTCTTCAAAAAACTGCTGTTTTCTAAAGGCGCTTTCATAAAGTACACTCAACCAACTAATCACATGAGTCACACTGCATGGGGAGAGACATACATCGCACAAAGCAAGAGAGGGCCGTGTTTGACACCACCCTGAAAATCTCCACTTTTATGTCGAAATCATGTTTATATTTTTGATCCTATAAAGTATTTTTGCGCTTTACAGGGGAAATAATACAGTGTATCGTTTGGTAGAATGTGCTGACCAACAAAACAGAACTGAAGGATATAAATAAATAAAGGGCAATGGAAAAAAAAAAAAAGTCCCTTTCTCCACTGCTCCCTTTATCGCTCCCCCTTCAGAGCCTCTCCCCCGCCCCCGCCCTTCAGCCTGTTATATAACTGCCGTCTGGCCGCATTCCATGAACACACTCATTCAAAGGTGGTTGTCCTGGCAACAGTGCGCCGATCCTCCCTCACCCTCCCGAGCTCCCATTGGCTTCTGAGCGAAAGGCTTTGTTTGTGAGTCGCTGCCTCACCCGCCAGTCAGCTGAGCAGCACACTCAAACTCAGCAAGCAGGAGCTGCTCCACTGACACAGTTTCCCATTGAAGAAGAGGAGGAGGTGCCTGAGATGGCAGCCTCACAAGGGACACAATCTGGTTTATTGCAGGTTTTAAGGTGGGACCAAATTGGGCCCGGACTTTAAGTAAGGGGAGACAACGTCTTTCTTTTTGGTTTGGAAAGACAACAGTGTCATATTTGATTACACAAAGAAGAGAAGACGAGATGAGAAATTCAACCTGTTAGGGACAATGTGCCACACTGGAGATTTTACAACTTGTGTAACATTTGGCTGGGAAGCAGACATAGCCAATAGTAGCTCTTAACTTGCTGCAGCATGTCAAGTATTTGAGTGAAATTTCAGCTGTCTTTGAGCTAGACCATCTATCTATTTTTACTCTTGTGCAGTTGGCGCAGAGACTCCTTCTGCCATTTGGGTCTATCAGCTAACAAACACTGCACAAATCACAAGCCTGCATTCAAGTACACACAGTTCAGTGTAAATCAGTGTGCAGAGCAGCTATTACACTGTTGTTGATAGCTTAAACAGTGAGCTGCGCAACAAAACAGTTTTAGGTATTCTCCAATGCAACATGATCCTGATATTCCAGTACAGCTTGATTACTCACTTACGCGAAATGAACAGATAAGGAAATTGTAATTCAATATATCTCTTATCTCGATTATTTTATTGTGTGACACGCTGGCAAGGTGTGGAAAAAAACACATCCAACACACATCAAAATAAAACACTTCACAATAAAATTTAAAACTAAGAAAACAGAATTTTTTCCTAGAAGCTGCCATTAATCACCTTTAAGCGCAAACATATGGAGTAATCTATAAATCCTTTCTTTGTCAGCCAGGCATTCAGTCAGTGTTTGATGGTCACCGCTTTCTTAATCAGTGCTGTAAACCCTCAGTCAGAGAGACTTTGCCCTCTCATCCCAGCTAATCAAACAGAGTCCAAGGTCCTATTTACCTTGCTCTTTACATTTACCTGGCATACTGTATACTTAACCTACATTTCAGTGGGCTTCTGATGCCTGTATGGGAGGAGTGGTGTATATGACATATTGTGCAAGGTCAAGTTACCAACAGAAGGGCTCGGTGCAGCAAAGTGTATAGTTATTCTTTAAAATACAGTTGTTGCGCCGCTTTCTGTGTCTCCCAGCGCAGGGCCCCAGCTGCCAGCTGTTTTCTATACATCTTCAGTATGTGAACAGTAAAGATGACTTTTTCTCTCCTTCTCCACCCTCTGACCCACCTACGGAGCACAGAGGCACTAACCCCAAACTCTTTAAAAATGCACTACAGATTTAGGAGATTACTCGGGTAAATACAGTGCAGTACAATGAGAGATGTCGGTGTGGATTCATTGTCCTACATCGTGCTTTTATATCTTGTAAGATTTCTCAGACAAATATGAGAAGGATGTCTGTAGTGTAAACAGGGGCTCATGTACAGCCTGCCCTATAATTGGAAACCAGCAATGTCAAAGCATATAGGGTGCATATACAATGTCAGGGCATATACATTATGTGCAGGATATAGTATGTCCAGCTGCACTCGCCATATGTCAGCTGCACACAATATGCGTTTAATGTTTAAAATCAAACAAGTAAACTGAGTAAATTCTGATAAGTAAACTGATTCTGCTCCCTCCCTTTTCTTATAATAAGTATTCAACAACAGCTTTGCGTCTGCCAAGAAACCATGCCTCACACCCTGCGCCTCTGTAATCCCTCAGCATTGATCAGAAAAGACAAAGTGCATTCACTTGACCGTGCTGTGTGAGCTCCTGCTCCGAGCCAAAACCCAAGTGGGCCTCTGCAACACAAGCAAAACCAGACTGAGGAATTCAGTCCACAGCATGTCATTTTGCATACTGCTCTCAACCGCAGGAACAAATTTACGAGTACAAGCAGCAATCACCGCCACCTTGAATTAAAATCTCTCCACGCCTGCTACTTATCCTTATGTATACTTTGAAAACAGATACGTGTTCTATCTAAATGACATTAAGATACAGCTAAGTATAAATAACGGTTAAAAATAACTGAATAAAATATTATTCTTAGATAATTTCACTAAATTGTGCTGCAGAATGAACTACAGTCACAATTCACGACCGAGCACAGATACGTGGTAGTAATTTGACATTGTGCTTGCATTCTGACATGCAGATTGTGGAAGAGTTAAAGCTTTAGATGGGGGGAATGGAATCTTAGCATGCAGTTGTCAGTGAGAAAGGGCACCTTGACACATACTGTAACTCGCTGTGAACTTCCCCAAGGCTGCGAACTCAACAGATAGCAGCTTTGAGGCTGAGCTCAGCACAGCAGTGTCCTTGGAGAGCAGAGACACCTTTTCTCTTTACTGCAACCATACCTCTGATCCTGTGCTAACAACTCAGCTCCAACAGAGTTTTATAAGCTCTGCACAACATCAGCACAGGAAAACTATACAACCCAACAGTAATTTATTTAAGTTTGTTTATTAAAATACATTGCACCTGCTTGAATTCTTTATAAGATTAAGAGTAATAAATGCAATGGCATCATTGATGGCTATCTCTATATCTATGTATAATGGTGACTTTAACAGTGCTTTACACTCTAGTTTCCTCACAATGTATGCTTGCCTCTTTATCTTTCTATGGGTAACCCTGTAAATTATGTGGAAGCTTTACAAAATCAGATTGACATGCCATGCTTGACTGGAGTGACACACACTCTGGCTGATGTAAGAAACCTTATCTGGCAGAGGAAGCTGAGCTTAACTGGACCCTGCTGTGTTTCACGGTTAAATGTAGACATGCTGTGCCCATATCCTGCTTGTCACAGCAGCAAATGATGGTTTGACATCAGGACAACACAAAACTAATCTTTTTGAATTAGTAAATCTTGCAACAAAAAGATATTTATTTTTTGTTTGTAAATATAATATTTGCCATAGATTGTCACTTCTCTCTTTTTTTTTGTGGAAACTAAGTACAAAAAGCTAGCGTACATCTATTAAAGTTCCAACTGATTTGATCAAGACTGTTTCATGGGTTATGACGACACACCGTGCGCCTACACACACACGCACACACACGCACACACACTTGCTGTAATCCTCAATGACGGAACTAGGTCAATGGAGCACCTCCTCTCTCTCTCTCGCTCTATGCTGATTGTGAAAACAAAAACACGCTGACTGATGAACTACCAGTAAAACTTAAAAATTTACTAGTCCATTAAAGTAAAAAAAAAAAAAACAGGAGGGTAAACATTGATTAATTATAGCCCCAAATTATTAGCAGTAATGCTGTAAAACTATTCCCTGAATAGTGACAATGTGACAATTCAAGAGTTGCAACAGTATATTAAGAAAATGTAATGAATGTATAAAAACTGACTACTTTTCCACCCTAAGCAGTCCCTCCAAACAGATTTCCATGCGGCTTGACAGCTTATGAATCACTCCGCTCACTGCCTCCCTTCCCTTCTCTTACATAACTGGAGTCGCTCACCGGCGAAAATAAAGTAGCCCAACCGCAGCTGCAACGCAGTTCTATTTTACCGTCAATATTACGTAGAGTTAAACAAACAGACCAAGCACACACATTTTAAGACATAGTCTCTGTCTTTGGAAAAGGGTCTGTAATTAAAATAATTAATTTTAAACAATCTATAATTCGCGTTTTCGCGATATTGTTAATAATTGTTAGTCCTTGGGTTGACATCGCCCTTTTCAGCTGTACATACCTAGATCCTAGAGACACATATATTTTTTTTATTATTTTTATTTTCCTCCGCGTACAATCCAGTTTGTTTCAGTGCGCGCAAGCTGTTGACGCACTTCAGAGTCGGTTTAAAACCAGTGCCTTCGCCACACTGAAAGTTGCTGGACGTGCACCAGACGTGTGGAACAAAATTCAACAAATTTGAATAATTTCCAAAAACTCACCTCTCATGTTGGCGGTGAAGTCTATCCAACTCTTCGGGTCATACAACTCCAGGTGGAGGCGAAGCCTAGAAACACGGAGAGCAATGCGCACTTATTCGCTCCAAACCGGAGCAGCTGAAAACTGTCACAACAACGAATCCTCATACGGGTTTTCTACTCTGTCTTCATTCGTGCCAAGCTTCGAAATAGACAAAAGCAACCTTTAACTATGTAAAGTAATGGCCTAAAGCAACGGCTCCTCCTCTCAGAGATCTTCCCTGCTCTGCGTCTCGCTCTAACCTAGTTTCGGCGCGTGGACTACACATGATCCTCACCCCGCGGACCGCCCGCCTCGTGCCCATTCGTGCCCCGTGAGTTGACGCGCGCCCCCTCCCCCTCGCGCGCGCTTTAAGGAGGCTCTCGCGTGCGTGGGAAAGTGTGGCAGTGTGTCAGTTCAAATTGGCAGTCACCCAGCGTGGGAACTATTTAATAACAAGCGCACATTTATTTCCTGCTAGATCGTTTTCCTTCAACTTGCAACTAAATGCTATTTTTCCTCTATGAAAACGAGTCGCATTTCATCAAAATATGCCAAGCACTAGGCCTCTTAGCACAGGCTAAATAAATGATTTAGTTTACGCCGTTGTGACATCCGTAATAATTAAGTAATAATACAGAAAGAGACTAACTAAGAAAAAAAAATACTTAAACGTTCTGAATTATTACATAAACAGTCACAGGTTTGAACATTCTCTGGAACTGTCCTTAAAGGTACTGGAATATGAATAGATTCTCTATATCAAATAATAACATATTCCTGTTACTTAATTTGCGAATTACACAGCCTTAAATGTCCTTAGCTAATTCTACTGCCTATTCTAATTCTTCTATCTATCTATCTATCTATCTATCTATCTATCTATCTATCTATCTATCTATCTATCTATCTATCTATGTTCATCATGTACATCTTTGTTCTTGTTGTCGTTTAAGCGTGTATTTACAAGAGAAACAGCAGAAATGCCCTGGCACAGTGTAGCCTGACACAAACCAATAACAGTACTGATGAAAATAATTGATTTGCAAGCGTGGGCAAGATGACGAGTGTATCATGTAACTTAGGCACAGTTATGAAATGAGGAGAAGAGAGAGATTATGGTAAGTAGGTTAGTGGAGCAATACAGAGCGTTCATAGCCCTCCCTTTCCCGTCTCTGTGCCGTGCATGCGTAGTGAGAGTCTATTTCCACTGTCAACGCTATTGTCCTGAATCACGTTGGCTCATACAATCTCTCGGCAGCACGCCAGCATACGTCTCTGTATTTTTTTTTTTGTCAAATCCGGTGTATATAAGGCCTTATATTTTCTTTTTTGTGCAACTCAAACAAAATGAAGTGATGATGTATAGATTTTCCTCAATGTACGGTGTAAAAATACAATGCTGGGAAAGTACTCTAAGAATGTTTTGCTTTATTATATTCTACAGATGTGAACTTCCTCTTTCCACCATTTAGATGGTGTTGTCATTCTGATTGGTTCCTTCCTGATCCTCATTTGTCACTTCTCTGTGGTTATATTATGTGTCTGTGTCGCCATGAAGCAGCCACACATCCATCCGGTGTTCATCTGCAACGTCACTGACCTCCTGACCCTGAATCTTACGTAACCATGGCAATACTCAAATTAGAACATGGAGCAAGGAAAGAAGGAGGCGCTTAGGGCTTCACATACAAACACGTAGCTCTCAACCAGCTTTCCAGATTAAGGCAGATGAATTGAATGTGTGTGTGTGTGTACTCAGTAAATGTGTTTGTGTATTATGTCAGAGAAATAGAAACCTGTACAAATCAAACACTTGAAAAATAGAGTGGGGTAATGATGCTTGTGCGCTGAAACGCTTTTCTGTATGTTAGAGTGTTTCGCATGAATGAAATGACTACAATTTAACAGCTTAAACTGGCCTCTGCCCCACACAGCATAAAGCCCAGCATACTGAGAGGATTATTTTAGGATCCAAGCTCTGGCTTCCATAATCCTCTCTCCTCTCCTCTCCTTCATCCTGCTAAACCCGCTCCCTTCTCCTCTTTCAAATGCCCACTAATCTCTGTCACTCTGACTCTCTGTGTGGCTGTAATCTGGTTTGTACCTATCTTTCACCTGAACCAGGCAGGTTCACATCAATAGGTCAGACCTGTTGTTCCACTGTTTTCATCTCTCCGGTCTCTTCAATATCCCAATGGTGTTCCAATCTGACAAGATTGAGTCTTAGCCCACGCCAGGTTGGTCAAGACGCTGCCACCTTTGCAGAAACTAAATCCACCCAGCAACAAATTAAAAAATGGGCAAAGGGGACCAGCATGGCTGGTGCTGCTGACCTGTGATGTCACCCACCTGTCACTCAAAGGCCACACCAAAACAAGCACTGCATTTTTTGGTCAATCCACATTGGTTTAACTTTTTACAATGTTACTGCTTGGACATCACTGATATTGATGTTTATTATGTTCCCAACTGCTTAATCTCACTTGACATAAAGTAGAGTCAGCTTAGATTTTGGCTCATCCCCCTCACAGATGTTCAAACAGAAAACTAACAGAAATCTCTTGGAATCTCCAGAGTTATCAGTAGCCATCCTATGGGGACCATGGTGGTTTTGGGACATTTCTTTCTTGATTAAAGGATAAAGCAACTTGCCTAAAAATCTCACTGAAATTCTCCTTTCATCTGAAGCTGCACTTATCCTGCTGCTTGAGTATTGCACTGCTTTCATAAAAGTCGTCCAACACTCAGCTACAACCAGCATTATACTGGTGACAAGGTGAAGTAGACGTGAGCTAGTGAGCCAAGCAAACAAAGAAGAAGCAAAGTGGAGTGCCCTTCAGTTCACTTCTGACTGGGTATTTGTTCTCCCTCAGCAGCTGTTGACACCAGAGATGGGTGAATTTATTCCCCTTAGTGCACATTAGCCTCACATCCTGTCATCAGGAGTCATGCTGTTTATTTGGACTTGACAGGCAAATTCAAATGATAGGCATCCAATTAAAGCTGACATTTACCGTGGCGTATCTGTCCATGCTGCTTCCGTACACACTGTCTGTCCTTTAGCTCGTCGATATTGCTCTGCTTCCGCCCAGATAATAATGCATCTAACAGTCATGTAAAGAAAGAAGCGACCGCGGGCGTTTTCAGAGCGGTGACAGGGCTTTAATAAAACGATAAGGGAACAAACATCACTTTAGGCAGCCTAATAGATAAATCTGGGACCCAGATGAGATTATGGCAGAGATTATGTCGGTGAGATAGAAAATGGAGTCTTAGAGGAATATTAAATAAGCTGAGGCTCATGTTTATCTTCTCAGGTTGATGTTGCTGATCCGTGCTCATGTATTTGGTGGGAAACACAGGTGAAAATAAATATATAAATCACTCTGAAAGAAGTGACACTGACACATACATTGATCTAAAACTACAGAGTGAAACCAAATCTGTGTATGAGTAAGTCCCTTCATTTCCACAGTCCTCTATGAATAATTACTTTGTTTCAGCTGCTGGCCTGCAGTGGCTTCAGTGTATAAGGCTAGGAAGTTCATTACCTCTTATCTCATTCCTCCCATCTGCTGTTTTTTTTTCTGCACCCTTCCTTTCATCGCTAATTAACTGCTAATCCTTTCCGCATTGCTATGATTTAAATGCATGCAAAAAACAAAAAACAACAACAACAAAAAAAGAGGCCTCACCTCTTCTTGTGCTTGTGTGGGTGGAAAAAAGAAAAACTCACCTTTGTCAACACCATTGTTGTCTGTACATGTCTCCACAAGCCTTTGTGTGTCCAGTCTCTGAGGATGGAAAATGCTGGGAAGTGTTCCACAGCATTAGTTAAAATGTTTGAAACCAGTTTTGTAGCAGAAAAACAGAGACACCAAGCTGATCTGTGAACAAGATATGGTCAAACATGTGAGGTGGGTCATGGGCTCTCAGTGTAGGTTGTGTGAGAGTGTATGTGGGCATGAAGTGTGAAATGAATTACAGATTCTCTGTGACAAAGACGATATGTGCATGTGAGCATGAGCAGAAAAATGGAAACACTGATAGAATAGAATAGTAGTTTAGAATGGAAACGGTAGATAATAGACACAGCAATAGAGATGCAATAAGGACACAAGGACACACACACACACACACACGTCAAGTCAATATCCCAACAATCTGAAGATGATACTGAAAGGAGATCTGCTGTTTCCAGTACTTGCTTCCATGACAACAGCCTTGCAGGGCCCCCGACCCCATGGCTTGTCTGTAATGAATCATCTGCCCTGAAGGCGAGGCAACACCCACAAAAACACATTTTGTGCATGCAAAGACTAAAACATGGCGTGTTGCAAGACCCACATACGTTCCATGCGAACACAGGTGTCTGTGTCTGTGTTACCGCCTTTGTGAGAAATTGATTTGACACAATTCCTTCCCCAGCCCTTTATTCCAACCTTACCCGTCACGACTATGTGTCATACCCTAACATCAACCTAATATTTACAATAACCCTGAAACTAAGTCTTGATCATTTAACAGTCCTCTTAAGCTCAATCTGGTCCTCACACAGACAGCTGGACGAGTATGCTCACACAAACATACACAGACAGACAGACGTGTGTGCTTGCTCACGTCAGACTGGCTTTCAGAGAATTCCTCTTTAAGTCCAACCGATAAGTGGAGTCTTCAAAACACACATGTTCTATCAAGAGGATTGTTTTTTAATCAACAAAGGCAGAAGTGGATTGTTCTGTGCTCAATAACAACTCTGATTACTGGGAGAGATCTGGAGTTCATGTGTGCATGTTTATGTGCAGTATGTGTGTTTCAGCATGCGTGCCCGTGTTTGTATGTTAACTTATACCCCTGCGACGGACACAGGCGTGCTTGTATGCATCTGTGAAAACAGACTGTGATCCATTTTCACTCGACAGCTGCTCCGGAGAAAAACACTGAGCGTGGGTGAGGACAGCTAGTTGCACCTTCCACAGAGGACCTGAAGTAGCGCCACCAAACCGTCGCTTGTCTTGTATGCATGAATCCGTGACTCTAGCATTTATAATGGCTCTATAATGTGTTTTAGCTTCGGTTTCAAATTTCACACATCTGTGAAAGACCGTAAATCACATCTTCTCTGCATTCTTGTCTTGTGGAAATCAAGGTGGTACACTTTCTCAAGTGAGGTTAAGGGCCATCCTTGTGCTCCAATGTACGTGCCTTTCTATTACATTGTGAATTAGTGCACTAAAGGATTTTTGAGGGGGAAAAAACTGCTAAATAGGGCAACCACAGTAACAGTGTGTGGAATAATCCAACAAAGAAGCTACTTTGTCAGCAATATAGCAGCATATCTGTTTATAGTCCACCCAAACAAACTCATTTTGTAAACACACGCAAAAAAAAAAAAAACAACTAAGAATCGTCTTTGTTGAGCTGTTTTCGTCCTTCAAGCTGCAATTAGTTTTCCACACAAAAGCAACAGCTTGTTTTGAATTCTCTGGTTTTGATTAACTGTCACGGCCTTGTTGACATTGTCTTTTCTGGAGCTGCTCTGCTACTCATTCAAGGGTTTTTGCTGTCATTCTAGTACAGAACAAACTGAAGACATCTTACAAGGTAATAACAATGAGGAATATATGCACTGAAATATGGAAGAAAGTATATTTTCATATTCCCCAAAAGTTGCTGTGATGTCTTTCAATGCCGCTGTGTACATTTTTTATCTCAACCAGCATCATGAGGTCGTCACCTGGGGCTTTTCCAACAGTCTTCAAGTACTTTTCAAGTATGTTGAGTTCTTGTTGACTGCTTTTCCAAAGCCATCTCTCTTAGATGACTGTGGAGGTCAGGTCATCTGTTGGAGCACTCCATCAGCTTATCCCCACTTATTTGAACAGGGCTACAGTGAGAATTGATTTCTGGAAATCTGAGCCTCAACTGCAATATCAGTTGTTATTGTGTACACCAGTGACACCGGTGGTTCTATTTCTATTTCTAAATTCTAAACTCTCCCTATATATTTCTTTCTATCTTTAAATTTTGTAGATATTTTTCACACTGACATGGAAAGACCTCTAGGGTATATATTGTTTGCCACTGAAGAAAGCAGAAGCAGTCCAAAGAAGAGAGGCAGAAGCTGCAGCTGCATTAGCTGGGCAAGGGGAGACGACCAGAGGACACTGTCCAGACACTGAACAGAGACGACCATTAAGTAAGTAATGCTGTTGGGGTTTTTTTGTTTTGTTTTGTTTTTGCCTTTTATATGTAAAGCTACTATATGTTTGGTCGACAAAGTAAGAACTCCTGGATCATGCAGATATCGCAATAACATCTAACTATTGAATACATAGACAGAACAGACACACTAAACATATCCCTTCAAGAGCTGGGATGTGTTTTTGTTTGTCCCACTGTTGGAAAACAGCCTTACCAAAACCAGATGGGATGGTGTGTCACTGCAGAACACTGTGGTACCCGCGGTAGTCATGGTAGTGTTACCCTCTGAATAAATCAACAATCACCACTATCACATCTCCACCTCCATAGTTCACGGAGGAAAATACATACCATCCGTTCACCTTCTGCATCTCACCAAAGCATGGTGGCTGGAACAATGAAGTTCATTGCATTCCTTGTGGTCCTTGTCTTTGTGGTACGGCCTCACTAAAGGCCAGATGTCTATGCAGACTTCTTTGAACAGCTTATGTCTGTTGCTTGACCTCTGTGCAGCATCAATGGGATTTGAGCTGTCGTTAACTAGAGATTTCTGACGCCAGCAACTGTAATGCATTTCTCAGCAGGACAGAAAACTCCTGATTTATTTTCCTTGATTGGTCCTCAGAAGAGGCAGTTTCGCAACAGCTATTCATCCTGTACTAGAAAAATAAATAAAAAAACAAAACAAAACAAAAAAAACACTAATTAAATGGAATAAGCAATCTTTGAGCAGTTCGTTCTTGGATCTGGTAGTAAGTCAGTATCTCATGATTCTGTTCCAAATTTTTCTTGTATATTTTAAAAAGTACATTAGGATGGTGGATTGCATGCTGGCCACCATGCTGTTGAGGATTAACTTATCCCTGATGAATCAGCATGATACGCCATGTGTTTCTGACCTACTTACCACAGCAGGACCCGTGTATAGATGAGCCCACGAGCAGGTATGAGCTGCACACACACACTCGACACATCAGACCAGAACACTGTCACAAAGCTTGAGCTGTTGACACAAAAGCTTTCGCTCCCCTTTTCCCTGTCTTTCATAAATACACCGCCACCAACATGCAAACAAGGAAAAGTATATTGCAAATGAGCACTTTTACTTTAACAGCATCCTCCTCGCTTTTTTTCTGTATTACAGACACTCTCTGACTCAGTGGCCTACTTCCTCTAACTCCATCATATACACAGAGACTTAGGCTTAGACTTTAGACTTAGAGTTAGACTTAGGCAGACTTTTATGATCCACGAGGGAAATCACTTTGTCACGTAACTTTGTTACATAGTAAACACAATAAAGGTAAAATAAAATGAGATTAGATTAAAGTAAAAGAAAAAGAAAAAGTGTAATCAAAATATTTACAGAATCATCATTATGAAGAAATATACAAAAATAGTTGGCAAAAACAGTGTCCGATATGATTGTTTGGTGAGTTGCATAGTAACAGCGGCATGGATTGTATCATTGAATGGTGTTTCTCGTCAAGGGTGTTTCCTTGTCAGGAAGGATGTAAAAGCCAACCGAGTAGTGTCATGCCCGTAAAAAAAAAAAAAGGTCCCTCCTTTCACCTCTATTCACGATGCCCAAGGTACTCACGAGTCCCGTCAGTTCAACAGTAATCATCTAATTATCCTCACCCCGTCCACTTGTCTTTATTAGAAATCAGTCAATGTCCATTGCTGTACAGATGCATGCAGGGCAGCAGCTAGGAATTCTGGGCCCCCCGCCATTGTATATGGATATCTTTTGAGTAATATGACCCTTGTCAGGCAAAATATATAAAATCATGCCAAAGTGTAAACTGTCCAACATTCTAAACTGTCTTTTTACTTAATTTATCTTTTTTTTTTGTATTTAGGATATTCAAATATCCCACCCATAACAAAGTTTTACAAGGCTACATTGGAACTCATCATAATAAAGTAATTGACCCTCACATGATACTCATAATTACTGAGTAGAAATGACTGTGTCATGATACAATTTAATGCAGCCTTGGGGCACTGTCCACAGAGATAATAAACATAAATACAGAGACCGAAGCAGATAGCCAAATTACTACCGTTGCTCTACAGTGAACTGGCGACTTATCCAGAGTGAAGCCCGCCTCTCACCCTACGACAGCTAAGCCCTGATGTCCTGGGTCTCTGCTCTGCTTTTCCTAACCCTGGCCTCCCTCTCAAGTCTTTTCTGGGGTCCAGATTTGTGTTTTTTGGGCGTCATCCTCTTAATTGATCTACCCCTCTGCCTGCTGGAGTTTGTTTGTTTACTTAATTCACATGAGCTAGAAGAAGAACTGTGGTCCAAGCCATTTTTAAGAAGGGGGTTACTGAAATTATTAAGATTAAAATATTGCGTGACTTTGTTTTAGCTCGGATTTATTTGTATGAGTTAAGTTTATGTATAACAATTTAGTCAGTTTAGCTTCTGGGCTCTGGGCCCTTAGAATTGTCTTTCCCCCATATGGAGGGATGCAGCATATGTGGTAAGTATTTTCTCTACACGTAAGTGTGTTTTATACGTGCGACAAAACCTGTCTAAGTAACTGCAGAGTTCAATCATTCATTCTTTTTTTCTCTTCTCTACAGGGAAACTGGTTGTCTCTGTAAGACCCATAAGTGCAGCCTAAAATTGGATTATTTTGTGACCAGTTTAAAATAGCGTTTTCTCTCAGCAGGAGAGAAATGTCTTTGTCTCTTTTCTTCCCTCCTTGGCTTTATTGGAGTCATGTGGCAAGGATTGTTTTGAAAAATAACCCAGAGCAGTAAAACAACGACCCCTGGTGATAAGACGTGTCAGGGCTCCTCGGGCTCCTTGCATAACAGACATCATGTCAGCCTTTTGGCGCAGCTGCTCTCTACATCACATGTAAATGAGAGCTCAGTCATTATAATGAAAGCATTATAATTCCATTTATGTGTGTTTGTGAACTCGGGCATTAATATTCTCTCTAAGCTAGATTAATCAGATGAACACACAATTAAAGTAGCTCCTATTATGTAACTGCTCTGGAGGAGAGGGCTCTGTGCAGGGCTTTACGGGTGTTTTTCATGCCCTCGGGCATCTTTGATAGACACTCACTGTTTGGCAACTCCTCACTAGTTTTACGAGCATGATTTGATACGTGACAATTTCATTCATTTTAAACAGGTGCTGGCATCCAATCCCCTGCAAAAACCAGTTAAAACAGATCTTTTCCTGGAGATGTTAAATAATTGATTTAATCAAGTGTGTTTTCATTTGTAAGCACAGCAAATCAGACTTTACTGTGATGAACAAGAAGAGAAAGAGAAAAGGTTACTGCAGTGTAACCAAGTGCATTTGATATAGTGCTTTTCTGAAAGCACACAACATGGCCATTATTCACTCATGCACACAGTCACGCTCCAGTGATGACAGAGCTAGAGTAATGCAAAAATCTGTCTTTTCATTTTTATTTTTATTTTTTTGTTCATATCGGTATCGTCTTAAAATGCACACTGATGTGTGATGCAGGGGGGCCGGAGCCTCTCCCAGTTGTCACTGGGTTAAAGGCCGGGTGCACCATGGACAGGTCTCCAGTCTATCACAGGGCTAGAACAGTTATGAAAAATTGTTTCAGGATTCCTTTTTGCTAGTGTACCTAATGACCTGACAAGCGAGAGTATGCATTGTGTGCGTGTGTCACACAAAAATGAGGGTAGGGCAGGAATCACTGTGACATGGAAATGAAAGGTAAGATGCCAGGTTAAGTAATGAAATGTGTGCGAGTAGGGAAAACATAGGAGACAGGAAGTGAAAGGTGAGGAAAGGTTGGGAACAACGAGACCTACTTAGAAAGAAAATACGCCTCGTACAGCTTCACATCGTATTCACATTCACACACGAGGCCATGACATTAAACGGCAGTAAAGCATTCACTGTGGTACGGTTTCCAGGCATTTGGAGTTTGTTGGTTGTGACTAATTTGATTATTGTATGGAAAATGCTTCTTTCAGAGGTGAATGGGGCGATGAGAATTCATCACAGCATTGTAGTGCAAAAATATAAATAAATAAAATAACGATCCAGGACTTATATGTTTTGAAGCTCATTGTCAATTTCGTAAATTGGATTGATCATGGAATCTTGCCATGGGTTTATTATTCCCTACTCAATAAACTCTCTGTAATAGTCTGAGACATCCCCAGGAGCTTTAATTTAATCTGGCCGAATTCAATATAGAGAGGCATTAGATTAGGCCAGGGTGACAGTTTATCTTTTTTCTCAGTTTAGTTTAGGTAAACCTGGAAAAAGGAATGTCTTTTAATACCATAGCCTGCACACAACCACCATATTAAGTTTGCACACATTATGAAATACTGTTAAAACGTAAAGGTGTTAAGCTTCAAGTGCTATATTCAAACACAAACTAAAAAAGAGACCTAGAACTATTAATAATACTTTATTTAAAGTCCTGTCTGTAATTGAATTTTGCGTGTTTTTAGGCGTTAGCCAGCATAGCCAGTCTCACCTCAATAATTGCAGGATCACTCATAAATAAGTACACTACTCCCATGTAGGCCTTACTTACTGTACACTTTACTAGTGTGTAGGATTTCTCGTTACATAACAAAGTATCGGTAAACAATCCCTTACGGTGACCCGATGCACATTGGAGAAGTTGTGAATAATAGATCAAACTGTGTCCCGCAACAATTCAACTGACCCAGATCTGGATTTTCTCCGTCGGCTTATTTAGCACATCTTTTTATTTTAAGTCTCCGGACCGTCAAAGACTGTTGACATGTACCTGGAAAACCTGGGACATTTGATTCTTGTGTTTGTGAGGCAAAATTAAATTAGGATAAATGTGGTGCAGTGTGACGGCCACAGAAGCGAGGCCACATAATAAGGCAACAAAGATATTGTTGTTTTCCGTCCTGCTTCACAGACATTGTGTTTGTTCCTCATCTTGTGATTGCAGCTTGTGATCAGTTGTGCAATCCATAGATGACAGCAGTAAATGGATTATGGTCAGTCGCAGAAAAGAGTGGAAAGCAGACGCTGGTTGAAGCTTATGATGCCTTGACTGTGAACGCTGTGAGTCATAATTACTTTTTTTTTCCTTTTTTTTTAATGTATTTATATGTAACCTGTGCAGGCAGTCTTGAATTAAACGTAACTCAGCAGTATGCAAATACATGACAGCTGGGGGCAAGGATTCTTAATATTTATTTTGGAAGTTTACAAGAAAAGACGATTTCTTGGTACACAAATGAATGACTTTGGTGTGTTGGGCAACGCTCAGTTCTTATATGCTCATATGCTGATGAAAAGCTTTTCTCCTTCGTGGGTAATTAGAGAAAAGAGTCATATCACTGAACACAGAGTACAGCGGAGAAACATTCACACACACACACATGCAGATAATCACACAAAGCTGTTAATCTATTGTCATGGAGACCAATTGTTTGCATGCAGTGTGACGTGGGTGTGGTTACAGGAAAAAGTGGGTCTTTTGCAGTGTGAGCGAACAAAAGCTGCGAAAGAAAATAGGGTGACACTTGGGTTTTCAGGAGAGGCAGTCGGGGGAAATTGTAAAATTACACCAGGAGCTAAGCAAATTACTTAGTGACTGTCATCAAGTAATTCAGTCTCTTTAAATAAGCCTATCCACTGAGCTTTATGTTTTTAAATGTGAAAATATATATTTATTATCTGTTATTATCACACAAGGAACTGGAGCTTTTAGAGAAGATGCTACCATTTTTGACAATATAGATCATTGGTCATCAAACAATGATGCACTGTGCAATGTGAACAAAGAGAGGTGAAGCCAGCACAAACCTATTTTGTTTCCATCTGAAGGTTAGAGTATATTTTCTACATCGAACACACAATGCGAGGCTGTGATCTCTTTCATCCTGTATTTTGTAAAGCACAGACCATCACTGAATGTATCACTGAGTGGGATGATGATAATGACGACGACTGCTGACAAAGGAGACACAGTTGTTTGTGCTAACGTATTGTGCACATGGGCACACGGCTAACCAGAAAAGGCCACACTGAAGGAAGATGCAAACAAGCCTCAACACACATTAAGACACATACACTACTCACAAAAATGTAGGGATATTCGACTTTTGGACAGCAAGTAATAACAAGTACTTCAACAATTTATTGAAACAGAAGCTAACAACAGCGGTGGGTATGGTCATGTTTTTGCCACGCAATGGGGTGTGGACCCAGGCAGCAGTGACGTCAATGCACGTCAATGCATGCCCTCTGTATCAATATGTCTGAAAACCACCCCGTCCCATTTGAAACTGGAGGATGACTACAGACTGAATGACGAAATATGAGTCTGAAGCACAAAGGTAGAGACAATACAGGGGGGGACAAACAAACAAAAAAAATAAATATTTGTCATTGAGGCGCTGAAAAAAGAAATCACAGGAGATGAGTTCCACAATTGCAACAGGACAAAATAAATAAATAAATAAAATAAAAGTGCAAGGCAAAACTTGAGTGCTGGTGACATAGGGATGTTGACATTGCATCTTATTACTGGTTGGACAACAGGAAGAAGCGAAAGAGAGGCTAGCAGTTAGCGGTTGTTATTGAGGCAGAGCAACTTATTGGTTTTGTCTTGTCCTTTTATTCTATGCTGTATTTTTATTTAAACTGTTTTCCTGATAAAACTTCTTAAATACTTTTCACCTAATATACAAATTAATGTCTTGAACTCGAATTATTTTGACAGTACTTATGCGCTGTCGTCGTATTTTTTGTGCTTTATTGAGCTCTCTCTTCCGAACGCATTGTGAAAAGTAAACTGAACTTGTGTTGTCGCAACCACGAACCGATCTCGCAGTCCGAGCTGAACGTAGCCGAACAAACAGGCCGAACATATAGCCGACCTCATCTAGAAGCCGAACGGAGCCGAATGTGCAGCCAGAACGTATCGGTGGTGTCACCTGGAAGCGTCGGATGCTCAGGGGAGCAGATCTGGCAGATCTGGCTCCTCCGCTGGCACAGGCAAAACACGGGAGCGAAGTCATGGCCAGCCTTAAAATGAGTTCATTGGTGATTGGCTGCAGCTGGGTCAGGCGCTCCACCAGTTTCCTGCCTAATGAGAATGACAGGGAGGGAGAACGCAGGGAAAACAAAAACAAGGCACCGGATGCACAGGAAACCCAAGACCATGACAACAAAGATATTTAGCATTTGTCATTAAACAAATGTTGACTAGGTCAGAGACAGAGAGTGCTGCTCTGTGCCAGGCCTGTCTGTCTCGCTTTCAGTCTAGCTGTGGACAGTGGACAATGGTAAGACAAGGACCGAGATAAGAAGTATCACAGTGAAGGATCTGTAATGGCATGGAGGAGAGTCAGTTTTCAATTAATCCGGCCCTCATTGGGTTACAGTACATCGGTGCGACAGCTAATCACCAGGGCCAGGCCTGACACACTGACACAAATTCAAAGCCACAACACGCGCACACTTGCCTTTGAACACTTACAGTGTTGCATGTGATGTGCCTTTGTGCTTTTGTTTGCATGTCAAGGCTTTAATATGGGTAGCGGAAGTTTGAGAGATGTCTAGGATACTGCGACTCAGTGCATGTTTTACATCGTCAAGAAACACTAAAAAGCCAATTAACTGTATTTATGTGTAACGTTTTTTTTTTTTTTTTTTAATCACACTTCATTAAACATATGAATTCGGTCAAAGCACAGCATTTGTAAATGGCATCCCATTTTTAAAAAGGGATTCGAACAAAGAAATCCTTTTTACTTTTCACACAGACGTGGGTTTCTTGTTGGGTTTTCATATTGTAACACAGGAAACAACGCAGCACGACTGCTCAGGATTCACTCCCAGCCCAGTCACGATCTTTACATCTCGCCAAAGTGAATCTGACCCCTGATACTGGTTTCCCGGGAGACGCCTGGTTGCCTCACCAACACGCTCAGCCGGATAAAGGCATAGGTAATCTCGAGAATCACACAAAACAGGTGAAGGAGCAAACAAAAAATGAGGGCAGTTTACTGGATAATGGGGAAAAAGATGGAGGCACAACGGCAGGCTGCATTGAAGAAGGTACAAAGCAAACAGAAAGGACAAAAGGACCCCGCTGATTAAAAAGTGTTCTGCTCTACTGCCCCAATAAACTTTGCCATCGACGAGTTGACCACTCGCACAGAAAGCTCAGCCACGTAACAATGAAAACCCCAGGTTGAAACATTTATTGCCTTACGTTTACAAATTTGACCAACTTTAGTAGTTCATGATATTTTGATTTAATGTGACCTAAAGCTAAGGTATCAATTATATTTTGTAAATGTGAAAAAAAGTACACAAAACCCAATTTTAGAAGCAGCACATTTGTTTTCAGCAACCTCTGACCATTAATAAAATCTCATTTCCAGAAACAAGATCAAATTTAAAGACGATTATTTTGGACTCTAGTGAAAACTATAACTTTGTAAATACACTCCTGTATGCTAATGATTTCATATCAAACTGATGGATAATTGGATGAATTCACTCAATGCCATGAGTATTGTACATGTGTCAAATTGGCGTCTCTTTGACTGTGTTGCTGCCACAGACACTCTGATGTGCAAAACCCTCTGTTCAAAAGCTGCTTAGTTTTAATCTACTATATCAACCTATGTAAAAAAGAATCACACAGTCATAGACTGAGAAGGTGCAGAGATTTTACTGCTGCAGTTAGAAGGAAAACGGTTTGGTCATTATCCCCATTATCATCATTACGTGTCTGTATGAAATGTATCATAGTCGGAAACATGTCGGATGATATCGTGTAACCATTAAAGCGCCAATTTCACAGGGAAAACAACACCAAGATGTTTCCTTCCTGAATTCTGTTGGATTTAATAGCCACAAAATCAGTGCAGTAAAGATAATTTAGCGTCCATGAGTTAAAACACCTGTTATAAGTTGTATCAGTTTTCCATATCACTGAATAGATTTAATTTCCAGGAGCAATGACATGCACAATTTGCTGCTACACTGCAAAATAGCCAACCATCCAAAACACCTGGTTTACAACCAAATGCAAAAAGAAGGTCAGTGCCTCTGTAACGCAGTTTTCAGAATGCTTACATGCTCACAGTGATGATGCTGTCCACACTGATGTTTAACAGGTATATGTTTACCCTGTTTAGCATCTTTAATGTTACGTTTAGCATTAAATTAATTAAAGCTAAACAAAAGACTTAACAGAAGTAGAAACTGAAAAAAGTTGTGACCTGATGTTGGTGCACGAACGAAGTAATGGGCTCAACACAAAACAACACACCAAATATCCTCAACATGATTAATAATTCACACACACAAATCAATGCAATAGATCCTGAGAGTTTTCCCCCAAAACTCTTATGATTGAGAATCTTATGTTGATGCATTGAATCAACGAAGTCATTAGGATTAATCTCCCAGGTACATGAATATCAATCTGTCTGGATCAAAGTGTGGGACCAACCAACAGACTGTGCCTGCTGTTACGGTGTGTGGTCATCAATGTTGGGCAAGTTACTTCCAAAATGTAATATACTTCATATTACAAGATACTTGCATTTGAAAGTACTACGTTTCTTTACAATATTACCTTCTGTGTAAAGTAATAAGTTACTTGTTGCATTTTAGTTACTTTCACCTAAATAAATATTTACGACAAGGCATTACAACGGGAAGGCGCGCAATATTTTGTCATGGCAAATAGTCCATTTAATATTTTCATTTGTATTCTTTTAATCTACTACAAGTATATGAACTGAAATTTACATTGTAGTTTTAAAGGTTGTCTTCCGTG
The DNA here is from genome assembly GCF_022458985.1 of Mugil cephalus. Classification (NCBI taxonomy): domain Eukaryota; kingdom Metazoa; phylum Chordata; class Actinopteri; order Mugiliformes; family Mugilidae; genus Mugil; species Mugil cephalus. The sequence goes on from NC_061775.1 coordinate 6,005,238, forward strand.
AATGATTTTCTTCAGACACTGAGACACAAATCTCTAGTGACTCATAACTTTATATATTTCTGTCCATATTTTTTCTTAGTTGGCGGTTTGTTCATTATCACCCATAGTCTCATTTATGAGTACTGTAAAACATGGAGATGTATTACTGTTACTGTTAAAGTATTCTGGCATGATGTGACAATAACAACCATCAAAATCCCTCTGCAAACACAACTGACTTAACAAATTAAAACAATTTTAATGGTTGAATCACTTCTAATACCAGCTGTAGTGTCTCATCTTAAATTAACTATCTGTAGAAATGTGTTTATACCTTAACAACAGGACTAACATTAGAGATTTGTTTTTACCTTGTCACTTGATCGAACAGGGATTTCGTCGACAAGCTTTCGAAACGCCGGCGACTCAACTGTAGAAAGATGCAGCGCATCCTCCACAAAACACTCAGCCACCAGCCTTCTCACTGCTCCTGGGTCAAACATCTTCACCTCTGGTCTGGAGAAATACAACTTTCGTTGTCTAGATTTGCCCGCGCCGTCATCTTCCGTCTGTTTGCTAGCAAGAGGTCGTTTAGCCTCTAACTCCAGGTGTTTCTTCAGGTTACTTGTACCTAGAGTACCTTGCTGTGAGGTTCTTATCCGTTTCTGTGACAAATTCAAAATAGACTAGTGCGAGTGTCGCCACTTAGAAAACGTTGACTCAGCTCTTCTTCTTCTTCTGTTGATTTTAAACCGTCTTCTTCTACTCTTTATTTACGGCTATTGCGCCTGTGTTGTTTTTTCGAAAACCTCAGCCTGGGCGACAGCTCGGATTGTAACGCGTTACCGGACTCGATAACTGTAATAATATTACTAAAATATAGTTAGAACTCGTTATATTACTCCGTTACTGCCTATTACGGTAACGCGTTACTTTTGTAACGCGATAAAAATGATAGGCAAGAAGAATAGGGCATGTTTTCAGTACAGTGATTTTAGCAGGGTGGTCCTGTACCATGAGGGAAGACAGAATAATATCATTTTCCTCTGTGGACCAATCAAATTCTCCAAGGAACAACAAAGTGAACAGTGGTTTGGGATAATTCTCCAGCATCTGAGGCAAATGGAGAACATCTTCTGCTTCCATCTTATTGCATGATTTTGACTTTCTTCTTGAATCCGCGGAGCTTCAGCTTCACCTTAAAAGCCTTCCAGATGCTTTATTACAACAGCCAAATCTGCATGTGCGTTGTATCAACTGGTCTAATTTTAATTCCCATTGGCTATTATGTCATGCTGAAACTTTGCGTTGGTGTGATGAGCCCAAACACAGAGTGCAAATTTGAACCATCCGCATTAAAACACCATGATGCTCCGAGAGACGTTTTATTTACAGCTCACATACCATATCCACCCCTGTAGTGATGAAACATCAGATTTTTTAATTTTTTTTTTTTTTTTTTTTTACTCATGTCTCTACATTAAATGTGGAAGACTACGTTACAAAAAGCAGATAATCATCAGTCAGATCCCCTTGGTGTTTGTGTTCAAGATGTTTGTTATGTCCTGCATGCACTGTTTGCTCAGGGTGCAGCTGCACACCCCGCTGACTTGCCAATTAGGCCTACACATTTAGTTACGCACCCTGCTGATTTTCCAATTATACCTACACAGCCGCAGACACTGGTGACTTTAATTAGGCCCGCGCGCTCCCTCTGCGACTCACAGATGTGCACATTATGTACGACAGCTGAGGTTATTGCTCATAATGTACAGCTGTCAAACTGCAGTTAGAAATTAGACAAAATGATGGCAGGAAAGTGGAGGAAAAATTATCAGATGTAAAGGAAATTGTAGCTTTTAGTCCTTCAAGAAGGCGGCGTGTTTTTATATTGATGCAAAGCTGGCCTGTTTCAGGAAAGCGAATTAAACACGTGGTCAGCGTAAGGTACAAACATCAGAGATTGCCAAAGATTGTTGGCTGTTCCAAAGAAAATGGAAATAGCAAAAGCAAAATACAAAGCCTTGCAGAGGTATACCTCATAACATGAAAATGCTTCAACCGTCCTGTAAAGGCCATGAGCTCATGTGAGGAGGTGTTTGATGCTGCCAACACTTGGCTCTGTACCAGCTGTTTGGTAGCTGTCCTCAGAGGGACCTCCATGTGTACAGGACATAAATAAGAACCGTTAATTACAATTAGTTCTACCATTCAGACCTAAGTACGTGTATATTTGACACGCTAATATACACAAATACATCTCCAGAGATTAAAATAGTCCCCTCCAGTGTAATATCTTTGTAGCGCAACACTTTTGTAAGCCTTTCAGTCCAGGTAGAAACAGTTAGTGTTTTTTAATTGAAGCAATAATGAGTCATAAACGCTTTGCCTTCTGTTTGTGCTTCTCTATATGTCCACCTGGGGGCTCTCTGCTCCCACTCAAACTAGCAAATCAGACTTTATGGCCCGCTACCTATCTAACTCAACTGAATCCTCCCTACCTCTCTCTCAACCTATTGTGCATTTTATTCCCCATTGTTTTAATTTCATTATCTGCCTCTCGCCAATGTTCTTTTCTCCAACGCATTATTCTCAATTGGTTATTGCCCTCGAGGCATTAGAGTAAAATATTTAAAACATTTCAGCATAAACTATATGAAATATGAAATGTCTCCAGACACTTATTAAAGCTGGAGGAGACAAAATTACGTAAAGGGAGTAATTAAATTTACCCACAAGGATTTGGTTTCGGATCAGCCTTTCCCCCCACCCCGGAGGCTTACACTGACCCCCGATGGTCGACAGCGTTAGTGCAGGCGTTTGAAATATTTTTCTCAGTTGGTGTGGGGATGCTGACTGAGCTCTGGCAATGCAGCACTCACTGTGCGTAACACTTGTTACAGATGTTGATGTTAATGTTAAGTCAACATGTGAAATCAATGTAATAAAACACTGTATTGAGGTTTCTGTGAGTGATGTGTGGTTTAGTGTGAGAAATAACGATTCAGTGTTACCATAAGCATAACAATGAACTCAGGTTAATCACATAATTCACATCCACATAAAGGAAATGGCACCTATACGCAGATTCGTGTGCTTTTGTGAAGAGATACACTCATCAAGGATTGCCTCCCTCCACCCTGCATTACTGTGGGCTTTTGTGTGTGTTGGTGTGGTCAGACAGGTATAAATGTTTCAGTGTCTGTGTTCATTGTTAGCGCCTGTGCGTCAGTGCCTGCAGTAAGTTTTCATTACGCGTTATAGTGCTTTTACACGTCTCTCACGCAGCCTAGTGTTGGCACTGACATGCGACAGACAGTCAGCCCCCTGTGTTGGTTGTTGCTGTGTTTTTTTGTTGTTTGTGTATGTAAATGTTTCTTGCTGTTAAGAAAATGTAAGTATTTGGAAGTGAGATGTTGAGACTGTGAGTTGAATGAGAGCTGGCACAGCGTGGAGCTCAGCTGCAGAGAAGGGAGTCAAATCAAGGAGAGTACCCACTGGCACTGTTTCAGCCTATTCATTAATCAGATTCATCATAATGAATGTGGGCATGTGCATGTGTGTGTGTGTGTGTGGGTGGGGTGTGGTGGGGGTTACAGAGCAGAAGATCCTCTCCTATCCTCTCTCCCCCTTATGTTTTGACAGGAAACGAACTGGCTAAAAACAAGCTGTAAATTATCCCAAACCTTGCACATGCAGTCAATTTTAATCTGCAGAGGAAAGAGGACAAGGATGCCAGAAATGTGGAACTGTGATCCACCACCCCCTCCCCTCTCTTCCCTCACCAATCCTATCATTTCAGTACTGCAGCAGTGGAGGGCTTCACTCCCATAAAACACCGGCGAATGAGAGATCCTGACAAGTCCTCTCGGCCCTGCACCAGTCAACAGATGCGAAATGGCCTGATAGGCTCCCCAGAGAGATGAAGAGCTGGATGGGGAGAGGTAGAAGAGGAGAAGAGAACGGTGAGGAGGGGAGGGCAGAAGGAGGGCGAGATGGGTGATGTAAATGTCTGTGTACACCTACACCTAATAAATACTGACAGATAAATGACAGTTCCTCTCACTTATTTATACTTTTTATTATGATGATTTTATGGTTGTTTTACTTGATAAGCAGAAGTTCTGTCATTGATTTTGCCATGTAATGATACAAGAGTAGTTCGTGTGATGGCGCAACAGCACCCTCTATCGAAGACTGATGGCGCTACAACAGCTGCTCACTGCAGCTTTGAGCTGTGCTGATGAAGTATGCTTCTCAGTCTCCGTGACGATCTCAGTCTTCACTAAAGTAAATATATCTACCTTCTGATTAAGACATGTTGGATTTTTCTCAGCCAATGACTATGTAGATTGTATGTATAGTATATATAATTTTTGCTGCTGCTCCACTTATGTTCTTCTTCAGTTGACGTCTTGCATCTTCATCAGTGCATTTGACGGAATGTTTTTTATTTTTTATTTCAGTTCAGTAGAATTGTGAGTAATTTATGGCTATGACTGGATACTGACTTTAGATAATAATGATAAAACCTGAAGTTAAAATCAGAAAAACTGCAGGTTAAAAACTATTAACTGTTAAAAGGTTAAATCAGAATAAAAAATAAATAAATAAACAATTCTAAAGAGCACACCGTGATTATTCTGAAATGCTGTAACAGTGCCCATGTTTTTGATGACAGGGTACCGCTCGAACTTAATGATGGATGAAGTAACTGAAAGGTTTATTGAATCCTGAATGAATGTCCAACGTGCCTGAAGTATTCCTCATGGCTTGCACATGAAAGCAGTCATTCTGCTTTTATTGAGAGAGTGATGAAACCGCGTTCAAAAGCAGAAATCGTGGTATTTAATATTTTATCAGCTTCTTCTGCATTCCACATCTTTAGCAAAACACTGGGTCGTTTCTGTCTTTGTGGAAGTGCGTGGGCTGATGGTAGAGAAGTGAAGGTAAAGGATATATTACTGACAGTCTTTACATTTTATAAGCCGTAAGTGGTAGAGAGGAGCAAGGAAAGCAAAGAAGAAAAACTTGCGTAGTCCCACGTCGTATGCACTGATTTTATTACAATCGCATGTCATGTCAAAACATAGTTTAGCTATTAAATTGTTGACACTGTTTGGGAATTCATTTTTTTAAAATATATATTAAAAACTGCAATAGTAATACACAGAATAGTAATAAAACTAGTTATGGAATGTAAAAAAGTATGTCTGCTCTAATCTTGTACTCTAAATGAATAGTCCACACTGTCTTGCCAGCTGTAACCTCTGGTTTCTTTAATAAAACATATATTACTACTATGATATATGCAGTATTATCAATTTAAGGCCCTAAACTGCCAAAGTGTCTATTTTGCAAAATAAATAAATTTATCGCCTGCTTCTTGCAGCCATTTCAGAGATATAATTACCAAAATATACTAACAAAAGTCATATATTAGCCACCGTGCTACTGTGCATTTTAATGTTAATCAACTGAGCTACTTCAGAGACACCGTGGTCAATGATCACAACTTGGAAAGTCAATGTCTGAGTGATTTATTAGAATAAGAAAGTTGACATAGAGCAAAGTCTCCATGCGGAGTGACAGGCAGAGCTCAGGACAATGTGGAGAATGGTGAACAACTGCTGGAGTGTGTTTGTGTATGCGTGGGTTTCAGTGTACGTGTGTACTGCGCAGTTGTTGGAGGTGCATGCATGTGTTGCTTTTTGCGTGACGACAGACAGATTTCTTCGCGGACACAAGCACACACACTTGCATGTACTGTACAAATTCACACATCGCTACTTCTGTACACAAACAGAGGCTGTGTCGTCATGCAGCTACTGCACTTAAATTACATGTAAGCATCAAGGTTATGTACACGTAGTAGGGGCATGTGTTGTCATCGGGTGACAGCCTGCCCCCGAGGACCCCGGGGTGATTGGGGGCCAGCCTCTGGTGAGAGCCACAGGACGACAGGGTCCTTCACAGTAGCAGGAAACTCCACTCTGCAGGAGAAATGTGTCCTTTTCAACTTCAGTCTGTAAGGGTTAATTCACTCCTCTTCCTCCCTCATTCCTTTCAAATTCAGCATCCAAACAGGACGCAACACCTCGGTGCTGCTCACAGTACTGCTCCATTAGAATAGGAATCATGATAGTCATCAGGTTCGTCTTCATTGTCGTCATCAAATCCAGCACACCAGAGAATTTAAAATCATATACAATAATATTCCATATAAATTTTAAACCGAATATCTACCACGGAAACAAACGATAGAAAAAACAAACATGACAAAAATGATCAGTGCCGACTAAATACATCTACAATTTTACAAAAATGCAAATGTTGATTCTGTTTTCGCCTCGTTGTTGTGCTTTTTCCTCTCACAGGTTGGCTTGGAAGGGAGTCGTTTCATGTCACTGCTTCCCAGTGCGTTGGTGGATTTGATACAGGTTTGTCTCCTCTCCTGGATGCTTGATGGGGCACAGAGTGCATACAGAGCACATACAGTTGGAGCACTGTAGGGCAAAGTGGCAGTTATTGGCTGGGGGGTGAGGGATGCGGGGGGGGGGGGGGGGGGGCAGCAACACTGGGCCACACGGCACGAACAACCCCAACGCACGAAGGCATGGTCTCTTCGGCAAGCGCACAGAAACAACACGATGAATAAAAACGCAGATGGACAGACTGGGTCAGAAAGGCTGGGTGGGAATTTTTGTGCATGCGTGTCGATACGTGCAGGGCAGAGATAAAGAGGAATAATGTTTGTGTGTGCGCAGGACTGGAGGCAATATGGGCTACATTTAACATACAAAAAATCCTGAGCAAAGGAAAGCAATTTACCGCTTGAGAGGCTTCCAAAATGTCCCCAAAAAATCCATTATTTAAGGGTTTAATGTGAAATAAAGTGGGGGTTAGTTTGATCTCATAAAATTAACCAGCCAACCTTTAATACCGACAAACACAGTGTGGCCCTGGTCTACGTTTGCTACGGATGGTTTGATGATGAAAGGGGACTGAAAGAAGCAGAAGAAGAAGAAGAAGAAGACGTGCAGCTGTTAAAAGGGGAGGAATGACTTGAAGTATGTAAAAGAAGAGGGAGGATGATGGCTTTCATAAACACACTGTCTTCCATGAGGTTACACCTGAATTCTTTAGCTGCCTTGTAATGCCGAACTAAGGTAATCAAATTTTGCACTCAGTAAGATAACATCATGCACAATACATTTCCTAGAAGCAGACAGCCTATTTCAGGCTTGAGCTCTGTTTCTGATCTTAATTCAATTGCATCCCGAATTTGGTTAAAGGGCCCGTTTGTGTGTGTGCGTGTGTGTGTGGGTATGCATGCTTGTGAATGTGAGCGGAGGGGTAAAACGAGTCGGTTGAACGTGTACCTCCCTCTCAGGCTGATGTGTCTGTAGTAATCTTCTCAGGGGCTCATCAGGCCATTAGGGGGCTGGGAATGTACTTTGCCTAATCAAGCATGTTTAGTGAAACACCGGAGGAGATGCGGAGCAAGGACACGGCTGGCTGCGTACGCCGGCCGAGACAGAGAGGCCTCACACACACACGCGCACACACATACATGCAGCGCTCAGGCCATGGCAGAGATGGAGACAGGGAGAGAAATGAGGGACTGGTGGAGAGCTCCATATCCTCAATACTAATGACCTGTTTCAGGGTGGAATGTGTAAAGAATACACTGTACTAATGTGGCGAGGCGGTAATGCAGTAACATCACGTTCGCCTGCGTGACCTCCTCCTCTGTCCTTGGTTTTATAAATCTCTTTCACTGGCTTGTCTCATATATTACCTCCAGCGCTGGCTGTACATTTGTTAGAGATGGGTATTAAACCTCAACAGAAATGTGTTCGTATCAAAAACTGTCAGCTAGCGCCAAATATCTGCTCAGATTTATGCTCTTGTTTACACCTCTCTGGTGAAACCGCTGATTTACATCTAAATCTTGACAAGTTGTATTCATCTAGAGCTGCGTTCAGATTGGGTTGCCTAACTTTAATGGACGTTGGCTTATTTTGTTAAACGGAAAAAAAGAGTCTCAATTCATCAAACTGAAGTATAAAATAAATATTATGTAGAAACAATGGCAAACAGATGCAGCAGAAACTAATTTTGAGAGTGAGGGTCCGTCCAAAGCTACTGCTAAGTTTTAAGCTAGGAAACCAAAACAATGAGCCAAAAGATGCTATAAAGCTCCTCTCAGAGCCATGGGGAACTTTAGAGTCGAGTGATGAAAGAAAAAAAAAAGATTATAGCCGCTTCAAATGGAAAACAGATTTATGTGGACAAACGTTTGTATTTTTCTTAACTCAAACTGTATTGTTTTCTATCTGAACTGAACGCTGTGAGTCTTGTGTGAATATGATATTATCTCTCATCTGCTGCAGCACCCAGCTTCTTCACTTTAAATGCCCCTCTTTGTGTGCAGTATAATGGTTTAAATATATTGTTTAGCACCCGCCGCTCCCACGCAAGGCTCTGACACCGTCGGCATGCATTTATGAATGCTAGGGATCCATTAATGCCTCAATAGATAAAAGAACAGAGTAGAAACAAGAGCAAGGGTGAGAATGACAGCAAAATTGATCAAAGTGTTGTCTTTTTTGTTATTTTCTTTTTTTTGCACTCAATATGAGTAACACATTCATGTATACAAGCCCTAAGAGAATTGACACACACAAAAACACCACCGCCATGACCCAGATGAACCAAAGCTATCTGCGCATCTACATTTGAATCAATAACGGCTGAGAGTTGACAAAAACATAAAAAGATCAGACGACAGAGTGAAAGAGTAACTCCACACCCAAGTACGCTCATGCCCATCTGTTTTCTTTATCCCGCTTTTGTGGGGAAACACACTGAATTAAAGAAAGGGATGGAGCCACAAGGGATGAGTATTGTGGCAGTTAAGCGGTGCCCCAGCCCTGGCCTCGGCCTCAGCTCCAGCCCATGGCTCCTCTCTGTCCTGGCAAACGAGTGAAATGCCCGTGTGGGTGAACTGCAAGAGATGGCCGGGCCTGCTTGGTGTATCTCACATGACGGATGGCGCTGCTGTCCTCTTCATTGATATTCTGCTAAGCTGCGGTGGTGGCCTAGGTCTTTGACTCTTAACAGCTATTTGTTGGTGCAGTCTCCTCCTGCTTCTGGGGCACAAAGAGGCTCAGTGTCGGGCAGAGGAGGCTGAATGGAGCTCCCAAGCGGCCGGGCCTCACAGTCTCAGTCAGATAGCCAGACAGCCAGAGCTCACATTCCCTCCTTCAAATGGACTGCGGAGCCCAGGGAGGCCTCAGGTCAGGTCAGACAGACCCGGGCTTACTGAGAGGCAGTGAGGGAGGGGAGATAATGTTCCTTTTCCCAGAGCCCTCCCTTTTCTGACATCTCAAAGGTTCAGTTTGCTTTGTTGAGAAGATTGTGATATAAAAATATCAAATCGAATTAACTTCGTCTTCACTCTTATGTGTTTCTTGTGTATTATTGCTCTCCTTCACTTCATCGTGACTCTGACCAGTGCTGGGAGTGACAGATATTACACTGAACCCCTCACTAGCTGCTGGTCAACCATCCGAACCTGATTGCCAAAAACACAGAGCTTCAAGTAGACACATAATAAAATCATTTTATCTCTCTGTGATTGATTATAAAAAGGAAAACAATGTTATCAGCAACTTCATTATATAGTTATACTTCACAGTTAAGACAGGACGCTGGTTGGGGTTGTTGTGGCCACACATTCACACGGACACACACACACACACACATGATCACACACATGATCACTCACACACACACACATACACACACACACACACTGCATGATTCATTGAGAGTCTCTGCCCTCTGGCACAGCTACAACAGATTTAGTCTCATCTGAAATCCAGTAAAGCACATTGTTGTCTGCTGGATGCCACTGGCACAAAAACAACTAAAGCAGAAACAAAATTTCACACTCAAAGAAGTTCCATGTCGTCAAACAGTGAACAAAATGGTGGAGGGAGACCATTCACATTTGGCGCTGCAAGCGAAATTGTCTTTTTTTTTCCTTTTTTTTTTTAAACCTCCACACTGTCCTTTTAAGAGGGTTCCTCTTCCTTTGTACCCATTTTTTTAACTTTGCTGTTTGTCCAGTGGGTTGAAAGTCACACTGAGTGGCACCACTGACAGATCAGAGGATCAGAGCACCTCAGATTGCGAACAGAGGAACTGAGACGTATGGAGAGTTTCCTCTCCTTTTTCAACTCTCTCTTTGTTTCTTTTCTCTCTGTCTCTCTCTTCAGTCAGCTGAATGACGTCAGAACATTGAATGACAGTGAGAGAGGACAGACAGGGTAAGTTTGGACCGGGACAGTGAGTCTGAGGGGTTGATTTATTCCAGTTTGTTGGAGGGAATGGGTTTTCAGAGAGAGCTGGGAGCCAGGGCTCACACACTTCACCTCACTGACCACTGGGTGTGCGCTCTCCCATGTTCTTTCCTAGGAGATGGCTGAAGTCAGCCAGTTCCCCCAGCCCTCGAGGCCCGGGCATGTCTGGCCTGACGAGGCCCTGACGTTGAGAGTGATAGGGCACTCCATTGTTGCTGTTGTAGTTGAGTGCCTCATGACTCCAGCGAGGCTCCCCATAGTCCATGTGGGGAGTGGGAGCCGAGACCACTCTCCTTCGGTCGGGGGAATCCTGTGGCGTGGCGGGGTAGATGTATTCTCCCGCTGAGTTCCTCAGGGTGCCAGTGGGGCGACTGCCACCATGCTCCCCTCTCTGGGTGGCTAGGATCAGGTAGCGGTGGCGTTCTGTGTGAGGAGGCAGCACCACCTCCCCTGGGTCCTCTATCCGGACCATACCTCCACCCCCTCCACCTCCATGCAGAAACTTGGAGCTCAAATAGATGACAGAGTTGTTGGGGCATGGAGTCCCCACAGCGGTGAGGAAGGTCTGGCTCTGGTCCCAGTCGGGATCTGGGAGACGCATGGACCGTTTCTGCTGCAGTGGAGTTTGCTCCGGGGTGGGCAGCAAGCCTGGGTCCATCTCTCCTTTAGGCCAGCCATTGGGTGTGACAAAGGGGTTGTCCGCCTGCGAACGGCGTCGCTCACCACCACTGGTTCTTGTTACGCTCATCACTGACCCACTGCGGCCCTGCCCCAGCATGCTCTGCTCTTTGTCGCTCTTGCGGCGGGCGCCATTGGCTCCGGAGCTCCGGGAGTGGCGGTGGCGGTGACTCATGATCCAGCAGACCGTGAGGCCAGAGAGGACGGCTCCCGTAGCGAAGGCTGAAACAGCAGACACCACCAGGAGGTTCACGGACACCAGGCCGTCCGGCTCCTCGATGAAAGTCTCTTGGAGCAGCATTCCTACACACAGAGATAAAATCATACACAAAAAAAGAGGGGCATCAGTTAACGCGTGAAGCCATCTAAGTGGCATGAGTATTTCCTGTATTAAGCATGTGGGAGTTATCAAACGGCCAGACAAAATGACCTATTTTTTCTCTCTCCTCTGTGGGTGGGAATGGTTGCCTGCTTTCCAGCCAAGGTAGCTGTGGCTAATTGCCTTCATTACGTAAAGTGGATGGTGATTTTAATAGCTGTAATAACTGTCTTCCTGATTGAGAATAGCTCTCAACCCGAACATGTTTCACAACATTAGCTTTATAGGGAGAGATTTCAAGTCTGGCATTAACAGTGAGTAATATGTTATATATTTCAAACCATAAAAATCTGTTATACGTCACATGCGGACGTGTTATGTACTATTTGACCTATGGACACCACCTGATCAGTGCTACCATGGATAACACCTAATTTTATTGGATTGCATATTGACATTACCTTAGTTGCATCTAGTTTTTACAAGGATGTCCTTACAACACCATGTTTCCAGATAAAACGGTAATATGTCTGAGACAATGGTTTTGTACATGTCTACATGAAGTACATGGAATGAACTCCCTCAGAGGGAACTGGTTATGCATTATTGAAGATATGAATAGAGCAAGACCACAGCGCTGGCTGCCACGGATCAATTAGAAAAAGGCCAAAAGAAAAGTTGTCCTTTGCTGCCTGAGCTCCTGGGACGAACACCAACAAATACAATGAAACTGTGCCAAGGGAAGCAGACTGGAGAAAAGAGGAGGGTGTTACACAGTGAGAGAAACACCAAGAGAGAAAACAAGAGAGAGAGAAAGAGATGCCTAAAGCTAACTCCAACATTTGAGGCCTTAGACAAACAGTAGTAATAGTTGTTAAATTACAACACTGATAGTGGCAGAGCGAGAACTGTCTCCACAAGGACAGCAAAATAAATCCTTTCTCACAGATAATAAATGGATGTCATTAATAGACACTGGGAGCCACTTACTCGCTTAGGCAGTGCACAGAAGAGAAGAAGGGACGAAGGATGGGAGATGTGGGGAACATGGAGAGAAAAGCAGTGTTTTTCTAAACAAACGTACTTTTAGTATGTGACAAATCCCTTTTTAATGGAGACAAATGAAGCTGGTTGTGGTGCAAATAGTGCAGTATGAGACAGTCTGGTGGTTAATTAATGTGGCCTGCGGCCTTGTATAGTAAAGTGTTACTCTACACACATTGACATTAAGCTGTGGAACGGCAGCAGAAACGCTGAGAAACACCGTTGAACTGCTGTGCTGTGCCGGAGGTCCTCTTCTGTGTATTAAGGGGGTAGATCACCCCCTCAAAAAACAAAAACAAAACGAAAAAAAAAAAAAAAACCTGTGTTCACAATCACAATCACAATTCACAATCAGTGCATGTACATAAGGGCAGTGTGCTTTCATCTTCACTCGTCACACAACTTACCTGTATCAGTTTTAAGTGCATATTCAAATACACCATGATTGTCTGAAAGTGCGCAGACTGATTTGAACACAAGTCATGAATTCTTAGACTTTAGATTCAACTTGAAAACAACTGAGCCGTTGCACTTTAGCCCTCTGAGTTTGGATGAATATCCTCCCTATTCCCAAACATTACAATTCACATTATTACACTCTGGCGATACAAACCCATGTCTAGCACGTATAGATGTAATAGCATTCACAACACCAGTCAAAAGTTTGGACACACTTTCTCACTCAATTCAGTCAGAAAGTGTGTCTAAACTTGACTGGTAGTTTGGGTAAACAGAAACTCTGGTCCTCTCTGCCTGCACTCACAGGGGAACAGGAAGCTAAGACTTAACTACGATAATGTTTTATTTTCTGAGATAACTACGCAGCTGTAACAACAGCCTGAACTGGCCTCGGTCAAAAGCTTTTAGAGAAAGTAAACTTTTGCCTCTAATAATTCATTACAAATACCATGGTGGCTTGACGAGACACAGCATAACACAGCTGTGGGATGTCTTAAACCTCTCACCACTGATAAACCTCAGACAAAGAAAAATAATTGAAAAGAAAAAATAAAATCAAACAGGCTCACCAGTTTGTCTTGGTGCAAGGAGAACAGATAACAAAAAGCCCAAGAGCTCTCTCAACACGTAATCAGCATCCAATCACAAAAACTCCAAAGCTGCACAAACAGTATCCGCGAAGAACCAGATCTCTAGTCAGCAGATGACTGAAATCTGTGGCTGTTAAAACTTCTCCCTGGGAGATTTTACTTGAGTACTCCGCTGCTCACGGGTCCAGGTGAGGGGCATATGAGTAATAACGGAAAATATAAATCAGTGAATCTAATGTAAATTTGTGTTATTTTCAAATGTATGCATCATTTTAAGGCACTACTTCACATTTATGAAGCAGAAGGACTTCACGATATTTTTTCTTTTCAGCGGGGAATAATTTAACCTGTATAAAAGAATGAACAGATATCATGCAAATTACAATAACAGTAATAAGGTCAAGAGTTTTTTTTTTTTAATTGGCATTCCAAACACATATTTGTTGTTAGCCTAATAGCACAATTGCCTAAGTCATTTTTTGAAGAAAATATCAATGTGCTTGCTAAAAAAAAAGAAAAAAAGTGTTTTTACTTGTTTTCAAATATGGCAATTACGCTGTTGGGCTAACGATATAGCAGATGCAGTACATAGTGAGATGAGACAATGTTCCTCCAAGACCATAGACCAAGGACTAAATATTGTAGTAAAAATCACACACACAGTTGAGTGATTTTTTTTTCCTTCCTCTCAGTTTTGCTTTTTACCAAATTTTCCAACTGTGATTGTCTCAAACACTTTCTCTTTTTTCACTCATTTTCAGCATCACAAGGGATCTAATGATGACAGTATGATGATTGTCAACAATGACATTACACTTCATCCTACAGGGAATATAAATGCCTGTCCCAAACTTCATGACAATCCAGGGAAGGAATCAATTGCTTTTTCTGTATTCAGATGATTTATTGCTTCACACCAGTGCAGAGCGTAACTGCAATCTGAAGAGTCAAGGTAACAGTGACCAGAATTTGATTAAACCATTCACTCATCCCTTGTTGCTTACAATTAGATCTTACAGCTTAGACAAGACATTCTCAGAGCAAGTCCATACTCCTGACAAGTTTGCCGTTTCTATAGATTGAGGGCTGCCGTTAATCAACTGGCCTTGTTGTTCAATCAATGTCCTTTTCAGCGCTAATTAGTCCTTTATCACCAATCCAATGAGCTCAGAGATACACAAGGACACAGGCCTTAGTTAAAGACTGCTAATTATGTGCCATGAATACTTCACTTCAGTTGATCATTTTTCTTCATAAATAACCCGGAGAGCAAATTTCATCAGCGGGACTGTGTCGGACTGAAAGCGAAATATGATTTGTATTTGTTTTTAATGTCTGGGTTTTCTAGATGTCGTGACCTTTTCTTCCCTCGTTTCCTTTCCACTTCCTTCTTTTCCATTAGTTCATCGCTGCGCTTGAATATAAATATATGATCTTGACGCAAAAAGAAACGGAACTGTTTCTTCTAAAGTGGGTCCTCACATGTGGCTTGAGTTATGCATTTTTGAAGTGTTTATTTAACTGAGTATTAAAGATTATTTAGGTGGGTCGTTTTTGGCCAGCGGGATACAAAAACTTGATTGCCCAATACATCAAAATTGCTCCGAACACAGATGGCAGCTCGTAATTTAAATCTCCCGGCGTATCTTTCTTCACTTCTTGCCTTCGCGTTGTCACGCGGCCAGCTTGCGGTTGCGCAGGTTAACCAGCACAGACGTCCTTTTAGTCTCTGTGTATAATTTTAAGCACCCATGTTCTACGGTGTTTACACCGAATTTGGCATTTGTTGCCGGGGAGTTCTTTTCTCAGGGAACATGCCGTTGGCATCTTTGTTGCAGCAGCCTAAACACAGGCCTGATTCTTGCAGTATTTATTTTCAAATTTCTGGCCAATATTCGGTTCTGGAACCGCTGCCAGTTTCAATCACATTACTGCTCCTCTCCTCAGAGGAGCTGGCTTTCTTGCGGCCGCAGATGCGACACTGACAAAGACGTTTGGAGGTTACCAACAAACATGCGAGCAGTTTCAGAAATGAGCTTATGGACTGCTTCATGGCTGGATTTATTTTTTTATTGACCCACATCCTTGATGACTTTGTAAACAAAAATAAAGCGCAGCAACCACAGAAAAATTGAGAACAAGGCAATAACCGCAAATCTCATCTCTCCCTCCCTCTTTCACACACACACACGACACATCTGGAATTGTTCTTTCTGCATTTAGCTGCAGGTTTCAGATGGTTCTTTAACGTTTACCTCAGCTGTGGTCCAGGGTTGCTGTGTGGCACTTTAGATTAAATTCTGCATGGTGCAATAATACTGCTGTCATATTCATGCAGAGGGAGAGGCCCTGACGAGTGTGTGATATTACTGTACGGCTGTGTGTGTGTGTGCAGACGTAGCTGCAGACAGACTGGCTTCCCGCACATCAAATGTGGCTCTTTTTCTTTGACGTGGACACTCAGATATGGTAATTATTTTGCCAGTTTCTCTTATCCTTCACACATGTCTGTCTTGGATGCACAACGTTTAGGAAAAAAGTGTTTAGCGAGTGAGAACACGCTTAAAAGGGATTACGATGAAAATGAAAGATGGATGGAGTTTTGGTTTGTGACAGTCGACAGGTTTCCCTGCATCCCGCCGAAGGTGACAGTGGAAGCAGCAGCTTGTGCACACTCTCCTCCCTTCATCTGCTTCTCCTCTCCGATCCTGCTCACTTATTAAAGCTTAATAGAAGCCAACAGGCCTGCCTGTCAGCCTGACGAACACTGAGCCGCTTGTCTCGAGGCTTCCAGCTCCAATTACAGCGTAACAATGAGAGAAGAGGAGAGTGGAGGGGAGAAAAGAAGAGGAGAGGAAAGAGATTTCACAGTATGCACGGTGGAGAAAAGAAAGGACCTGGGAGGAGAGGCGAGGGCACGAGACAAAAGAGGGGAGAAGATGAGAGGAGGAGATGGCTGCAGAAGAAAGAAGAGGAGGGTGTATAGAAGAAGAGGCCTAAAAGCAACATTGATAGCATATTTGTGTACGTTTGAACCAGATAACTGTCCAAAGTACAAAGGAGCCCACACGTAGTTTCAATTTTTTAGATGGTATTCATCTGTTCCTCCATACCCAGTATCGTCCTCCCCTCTCCCCAATCCTCTTGTTAGCCATTAATTCTCTCTCTCTTCATATCTCTCACTTACCCACCTCTCCTTTGATCAGCAGGGGTGGCGGCATAATCAGAGTTATTCTTAGTTTAGCTTAAAAGTAAAGAAACCTTTCCTCGCGGACTTTAAAATCAAAGGTTCCTCCTGCGAAATCAGATTTAATACGAAAGTGACAAAGCGTCGGTGGCCGGCCGAATGTGACAGATGTGGTCAGGTCGGTGATTCATGTGGCTACCTATAAATTTTCCACTTGTCATCTGCTCTCAGTTCTTGCTTCCTCCTTTCTGCCAAGCGAAATTATTGAAAAGCCCCGCTAGCTCCGCGCCAGTTGCTAAACATTTCCCTTGATTAGAGCCCTGGCAGAAGACTGCATCTATCCGCTCAGCCACGCTCACAGTTTGGCTTTCGGCAATGTCCTTCTCAACATGTGTGAATGAGATAAAGACGGACAGTTTGATGGAGGGAAGACAGACAATTTTCAATCCACCCTCGGTGATGATCTTGATTACAGACACGCAGCCAAAGCATAATCCGTTCATAACAACTTGGGTCTGATTTCCCTCATTCTGGCCATCTATTCTGTAATTAGCAAGGTCACCACTGGATTTCGGGAATGCTGAGGCTCCTCTGAAACCGACCTCTCGTAAAAGAAGCGCCCAAACTTTTAGACAATCAAGCCAGGTTATTTATAAAGGGCCACCACAAAAAGTCGAGAAAGAAGAAAGCCAGGTAATACTACCTGAAATCATATTAATTCTTTCAGATATGTGCTAAATAAAATCCTTCATCTTTGATTCAACTGTTCTCACCTCTTAGACACAGCGGAGACCTTGTGATGAGGGGGTGTGAGTATATAATGACTTTATGTAGTACATAGAGTATGTTATGATTACTGATTGTCATGGTGACCAATACTAGCTAGGTCATAATAAAGTGGAGTTATTCTCTGAAAAAAAAATTAATAAAAAAGTAATGCATTGAACAGTAAAACCACCAGGCGACATGAAGGTGTATCATCTCGTGACCGGTTTCAGTGCCTCTGATGAGAGCCTGGATGCGGTGGCTGTTTTAGATGTTAACTAATTAATGTGGGAACCATTTGAGGCTGCCAGTAGTTCGATGTTCCTTAATCAAAAGCCAGGAAGGGAAACTTTTACGCAGTTTGAGAAGTGGAATACATGTATTAGAAATACGGCACATCAAAACAGAACAAAGAGACTTCACAGCGTCCCAGTGGACCTGTCGATGCCACGAGCACACACTTCTGAGCCTGATAGGTTACGACTGTGTCAGCGTACAGCCAGTGATCTGAAGGCCTTTCATCTCCAGAATCCACCATTTCTCTGCATAATGTTCATGTGTTTATGTGACGGCGGGGATGCACGCGGCGTGGCATGTGCACCGTGCCGCAAGTAAGTGTGTATACATGTATGAATATGTGTGTGTGTGTGTGTTAATAAGTAACTACATGCGCTGCCTGCACCCATGGCTCAGTGGTTTTGCTCATTATCCTCCTTTTCTTTTTTCCCCGTTGAAAGACTGCAAGCACTATTTTGTTTCTGCTTTTTTAGGACATCCTCTTCCTCCTCCTCCCCGCTGTCTAACTCCTTTTTTAACATCCGCATTACTTTTCTTTCAGTGGGTACCCTATATGTCACCCCCCTACTGCATCTATCTCTCTTTCACACAAAAACACATAGCACACCTCATGTTGTGAGCTGTGAAACTAACACCAGTGTGTGTTCAAGGATGGCAGCAAACTGAGAAAGAATTAAAGCCCTTTAAAAAGAACCATAGCTCCTTATTCGGCCTAAAACTTGCTTGCTCGTAAACCGTGTTTACTCTTGGGGATGCCTGTAAAAGCATTTACAGTCCCTCCCTGGCAGCATTTCCAGAGCGTGGCATAGGAAAGCTGCTGAAGGATTCTGCACGACTCCCTGGTTTAAAACCTTAAAAAATACGGAAATAAAAAAAGTTAAAAAATTTTTTTTTTAAAAAAACCTTGGCTCCTGAGGGCCAGTCAGACCTGAAAGTTGTGCTCTCCGCTGATCGATACGTTAAATCTTTCATGCACACTGACCATGTGCTTGTAATTAAAATTCCATAAAATCTCCACCGAGAAAAAAAAAAACACGCAGTTGATAGATTCAGGTCTTCAGCTGGGTTTATTAGGAGGAGCATGATCAGGCTTTTGGCTGGCTCAGAGTCAAGGTCTGTGATGATGACTGCATAATTACATACCTGCACGATTCTCCTGCTGCCTATATCCCTTCCTCCCCTCCCTCCCTCTCTCTAGTTCTCCAGTGCATGTTATTTTTTTAAGGCTCGCCCTCATTTTGTCATGTTTCTCCCTCTTTTGTATGTATAGCAAAGTCTCTGCTTGTGGTAAGTCTACAGTTGCTTTGGGGAGCGTTGCTGTGTGTTAAAATCATCAGAGGGAGGCCGACTCCCTCCTGCTGCCGTGTAATAAAAAGCTACAGGACTTCTTCTGTGTGTGTGTGTGTGTATGTGTGTGTGTGTGTGTGTGTGTGTGTGTGTGTGTGTTTCTCAAAACTGTTTCTTTTCACAGTCCATGCACACATGTTGCTATCAGCAATGTTCCTCAATGCATTTGTGAATTCAATTATATCTGGAGACCTTGTTTTCCAAATGTGGTCAACCTTTAGCGAAAGGCAGCTTAACAAGGGCGAATCTGTTCGCAGCTTCAGCTGCATTCAATCCAAACAAAGCAACTGGGCTGTAGCCGACGCCGCGGTGAAATAAATTGTTTTGCAGGGAATTTTGAGAGCGCGAGAGTGCACGCGTGCAAACGAACGTGTGCGGCGCCCGCAGTCGGATGCACTTTTTATTCCTTTCCTCTGCATGTGTGTGACTTACGAGTTGTAGTTGCGTCCGTGCTTCCCTTCGGTAATTGATATTCTCGTTTTAGGTGCAAAGCCAATACACTGCAGAGAGCGAGAATAAATATTCACAAACATGTCACAGGCAATAAATTGGAGAGCAGGTCCGCATAGAATTAGTCTAACGATCTGCCCGGAGGGTTCATATCTCTCATTCCCAAATCAGGAACCAGGCAATTTCAACTTAATCTTTCTCACATGCTACATCCATATATCACGCCAAAGCCATACTCGGTGCTATTCTATACTCCCACCAGCTGAAAACACATGCCAATTTGTTTTTATGTTAACACCCCCAGAGCTGAGGTGTTGGACTCATTCCTAATACAAATTTCCGAAGGTTTAGCAGAATGATTAAACCATCAGGCCTCGTGGTGGTGTGGCCTGCCATCTGGGTGCTTGATTAAACTGCTCTCACCCCGTTCATGCAGCCACCCGCCTGTTCTGTTAATTTACAGGTCGCCTGTAATGAATTGTCTCCACTGTGACACGACCCAAGGCCTCGCAAGTGGACACGCGGTGACGACACGTCCTGAGCTGAATGATGGCTCACACTAACAGCACGCGCGCGGCCCCTGCCCTGAGCTTCGGCTGATCAATAACAAGGCGCCGCAGCAAAACCTGGAGACGAGAGACGGAAAGAGGCCGAGAAAAGTGACGGAGAACGAAAGAGCTCAGAGAGAGAGTGAAACGGGGAACATACTGTAAATTAAGTGAAAGCAAATTAGACTGAAACGATGGGTGTGACTGTGCGAGAGAGAGAGTGTGTAAAAAAAGTGCCGTAGTGTTATTGATGTGTTGCAGAAAGGGGAAAAGTGTTGTTTGACGCAGGGAGCTCATTGCGGTTGATTTTTTATCAGAATGACACATAAACGAGCCCCAGTGCTGAGTGGACTGTACAGCAGTGCTCTGGATGTCACTGCTGATGTTTTACAAGGAGCTTCCCGGACATACAAACGCTTAATTGGCAACTATTGCTAACACGGCCACAGTCTTTAAGGCCAGACTGACGTAATTGTTTAAATGCCATTCAAATACAAACAAATATATGTTTGGACGCAGATGCTCTGCAGTTATTTTGCTTACCAAGACAAAGTGAAATTACCGTCACGTAATGAATATACGCCCTTGAGGTGCTAATCTGAGGGTTTATACAGTACTTGAAAGATGTAGATGCTATTTTTATACACACCACTATAAATATACCTAATCATAGAGGAAATGTTAATTTTTAACACTTTATTGAGAATCAATCACAGGCTAAATGATGTTTCGTCCCTTTGTGATTCTTTGCCATGTCTTTACTGCAGCTTCTTTTTAGTGTGTCTGTGCAACTTTGTGTTTGTCTTCATCGAGAAGAATGATCATCTGATCATCTATCAGATTTGGCCGGTGCCAAAGGAGATGGCAGGGAGGAATATCCCATATCTGTCTGTGAAAAAACTCTAAAGTGTCTAATGACTTTTGAGCTCTTGAAAACAGGGGACTGTGCATAAAAATGGTTCAAATCCCTTTCCTCAATGTAATTATCCGTTTTCAATGTACAGTATGTGAAACTTACACTTAACAGTGTGCGTTAAATGTAGAGACAACACATCAACCTATCACTGCACACATGTTCACATATTCCTTGAGGTCATGATATTTCTTATCTTACAAACTAGTGCAAATTATAAAGTATAAACAACAGTAGTTGTCATGGAGAACCCTGACTATGGTAGAGTTTAGTCCAAAGTGCAACCAGCGCGAGACCTTTGAAAGAACCTCCATCATGTGTGCATCATGAGTCTTTGCAATCCTTTCATTTTCATTTGTGCAATCCAGTTATGGTTTGTCAAGGTTGTGGCCTCAGATATTTGATGAATAAAAAACGCAGCAGCATTAGTGCTGGAAACTTGATTTAAAAAAAAAAAATTCTCTATAAAATGAGATGAAAAGGTGAGCACACAATGACACAGATGCTGTGACTGACGGCAGAACCATTTTCATCTTTCTTCTGCTGTAAGACCAAAGTTTCACTGAGATGACACCTTAAACCCAAGTTTACATACAGGAAGATTTTGCGACCTCACATCTAGTGTGGGGGCCGGCTGGGTCCAGAGACGTCTGCAGCGCATAATGAAAATGGGTCTTGCATTGATTTCAGTCATTTTGTGTCAGTCTTGAAGATATAAATGCATGTCTGTCAAGTCCCTCTCTAAAGCTGGATGAGGTAACACAATGGTGACTGAGCCTATGGAAGAACTGCAGTATATACAGTTGTATTATTATGGACTGTGCTGTATTGATGTACTGCTAATGTAATCTCTCTATAAATACATATTTTGATATGAGTGCAGTGTCGATAGCTGAGAATAAATAGCTGCTAATACAAACCAAACATTCCCAGTTGCTAACATTACAACTGAAGCATTTAACTGGCAAAACACAATTACTTTTATTTATTTATTTATTTTCTTGTATTATAGTCAGAGGAAATGCAGTGTGCTTTGTCACTGAGTTCAGCACTTCACACTACGCTGCTCAGCTAAGACACATCTACAAGGCACATTACGGAGTGTAGTCATTTTTGGCATTTTCTGAAATACCACAGGTCGTAATGGAACAGGAGCAGCGTCAGTGAGCTGCAGGCAACAGGCGGCACACCTCCGTCTTCTCAGCAGGCTAACCACCTCCTTTCATTGTGCCCTGCTGTTCGCAGACCCGTGTCGTGTGTGGCACAGAATCAGATGACGATTGCTCAAAGAATTACGAAAAAAAAAAGAGACTTGAGATTTAAGAGAAATATTGGATTTTTCATAGATTCTACACGGCTGAACGGCATAGTTTCAAGTATTTTTTGGAAGACTTTAACTCTCCATTACACATCCGATCTGCTCCATGAGGAAGGAGGTCAGATTAGATGGACCACGACCTAACAACGGCATAAAAACCCACGACTGTCATTATATTTTGACAAAACAAAAAGATATAGAATCTGCTTTCCATTCGCCCAGTTTAAACCAGCAAGAAACGCACACAGTAAAAGACAAAGATAAGACATTTAAATAAGCGGATTGAGAAATCACGTTATCAGGGCCTTTAAGAACTGGAACAGAATAGAAATATTATGCAATTGACATGGTATGATATCTAATTATTGTAGAAAAGTTTACAAGGTCAATAGACAGTGCGGAGGCTACAATATATAGTGGGGGTTTCTTTTTTCTTATAAGCGCATGATGCTGCAGATCAGGGTCACAAGCCTTAACCATAGGCAGTGTGTGTACTGCCCAAACAATTTTCAACCAGTCCTTGCAAGACAGAAAGCACACACACACACACACACACACACACACACACACACACACACACACACAAACACACACAGAAGAAAACATCTATCAGTGAGGACTCGTGGCTTGCCTACGGGTCAGCAGGGCCCCTGCATTTTTTCAAGCTCCACTGTGGAGACGGAGATGTGGGGAGCGGAGGGAAGACTCAGATAAAAGATCCGAGGCCCTTCAAGAGTCCTTGAACTTCCCCAAGCTTTGCCAAGGCTAAAGCTACTATTTATCTCTTCTTAGAGATCTCCCCCCAAAAAACATCTCTACACCAAAAACTGCGCACATACTCCTTTTTCCTCACGTCATGCCCAAGCACATACATATACTAACGTAGGTCTTTATGAGGCCAGGAGGTCCTCCTATTTCATCAGCCACACCTCAGCATTCACGGAGGGGATGGGCTCTGCTCTTCGTGCCTCTCGAAAACTCCTTGGGGCGGTTGGGGATGTGTGCGCTAGTGTCTGCTGTCTGAGGACGCACAGCTACACACTGCACTTCCTCTATCACTCCTTGTCTGTTCCCTGCCTCCCCCCTCGCTCTGCCTCCGCCTGAGTTGTGTGACTTGCAGGAGTGACAGCAGAGGGATTTAAGATTGGAGGACGGTGGCATCAAGGTTACAGGGCCCTCTCCTCCTTCTGTAAGAAGAAACCGCATCAAACAAAAAAAACACTGTGGCGAATGCGCCACCTCTTTTCCTGTCTCTGTCTCTAAGTTGAGGTTAAGGCTTCAGGGGAACACATTTATCACCAGCAGACTTAAGACCCCGTGTTTTAACTAGCTGCCATGTAAATACAAAGAACTGGGCCGGCTTTATTGGTTCCCCTTCCTAAGCCTCAACTGAGGCCCTTTTCCAAGCCACAGCAATTAGAACGGAATTAGATGAGACCACGGCCGGCAACAAATTATCCTTCCTGCACAAAGCCAGAAAGTTAGATACCGTCCTATGTCTACGCTGATCGCTGATCACCGATCACCCACTCTAATGTGATGCCACAACAAGGAATCTCAAATTCACCTTCGCCTCATTGGTGCTTTAGCGGACCCCAATTACTGAGTGACTGCATCCCGCTGTTGCACCAGTCAAAACACTGCCTTTCTTTAGGAAATATTTTCACAGCACCATAATTGCTTCCATCTGTAGCTACACTGTGGCAACACTAGCTAAGCCATTACGGTGGAGTGAGTTCACAGAAAAACGGGTGTCGAATGTGTGTGCGCAAGCTTTCGCGTGTCCGCTTGGATGCGTGCACCCATTGGAAAGTTTTTATCAACAGAGAGGAAACGGAGATCTGAGAGAAGCGGTGAGTCGGAGCGACGAGGGAATGATGCGACGAAGCAGGACGCCTATGCAGCTAAAGCACCACGCACACACACACACACACACACACACACACACACACACATCGTCTGACACTCCCATTTGATGGCTAATTTAACAGAGTTGACTTTAGGTGATGAGCTGCCTGTGCAAACACAATTTGACTCAATCCCCCAGAAGGCTCGAGAGGAGCAAAATAAAATGAGGCTGCGTTTAGCTCACTGGCACTGGAAGATTCAGGTGTTGAGGACAAAATGATTTGAATGCAAGAATCTTCCTTCTGGACCCTCATGGCAAATTTAAAGAGTGACGCTGGCGGGTTGACAGACTATTTACCTAGTGTTTACACTGTAGCTGATTGGCCTGTCAGCAAAGGTCACGACCCAGAGGAGCTCAGGCCAGCCCATCGACACGTCGCGCCAACCTGCCGCAAGTGGGTCTGGCATCCGATACGTCTGTCGACGCTTGAACCAAATCTGACTCACTACACTGTTTACAGAAATGGTTTATACTACCTGTCACATGCATGTTCACACATACTCGTCCCTCACACCCACACGCCAACTCATGTATGTGCCCAAACACACTCCAGCAGCTCACAGCTAGTCTGGTGGTTTCTGTCCGCGGAATGTGTTCTGCTCAAACATCATTAAAACTAAATCCAGCGTAAATCCAGCTGCAGTTTGTCACGCTGGCTGAGGTGTCCACTGTGAAGAGCCCGCTAATATAGTGGGCACACAACTGCTCACTCACAGATATTAATGGCTCTATTTTCATGCTGGCAGGATTGTAAGCGTAAACTCAAGCGCACAAATGGGCGCGACCGACTGATTTCGGCTATTTTATAGTCTATAGGCCCAAGGACAGCTCTCGTGAAGCACAAATCCAACTGATTTAAAGAGGCTAAAGTGGAAATTAAGAATTTATATAGAGGTGGAATAAAATAGCAGCAGGTGAAGTCAGGGCAGGCTTCACTAATGGTTAATCACAGGAAACACCTTCTCTGGAGAAGACAAATCATGTCTACGCAGGTTCAATAAGCAGGGATTTTTACATATAATTAGCGACTACTATTCTTAAGAAATCCCAATTAAAAATGTATCCGAATTCTTGACAAACCTCAGGAGCAGCTTTTACACTATATTAATAACCATTTACATTGATCCAAGCAAGTGCTCTGTTTATAAAAGTTTATCCTTTTGTTTTGTCAGAATTTATTGAATAATTAATGAATGCACCCACACTTAGATACATAAGTAAGGCAATTACACATTGCTCAAATTACTGAAAACCAGATGGAGCGAACAAGTCATTACTGCTGTGATGTGAGCATCTATACGATTAAATGCATTATGGTTGATTAAAGTCATTTATTCTGCCTTAATCAAATAGAAACGGCAGTTTATTGAAGCATATTTAAAAATGGGTACAACATTAAATTGTATATAAATTCAGCTGCTTAACCCCTCTTTGCGCATATGCATTGGTTTGGGCCAGAGATTACCAAATTGCCTGCTTAAGAGAATGTGGAGCCAAAAGACTAATAGACTTATGCTGGACTCACGCACAGGTATGTGCATGTCCGCGCACTTAATCAAATCCAGATATTTGTTTGACCTCATCTCTTTCATCAAAGTGTCCCTCCCACAACACACCGTCTCAATTAGACGCTCTGCTTCCAAACTGTGCTTTGATCAAAACCGGTTTAGAGGACAGGCACATCTCTACATGCTAATGTTTGGTGTGTGTGCGTGTGGGCAGGGGTGATTTTTTGTTTCTAATAAATGCATAGGGAGCCATGCATAACCACAAGTCAATACACTGAGCTACACTCAACTTCCTCAGAGTTTCCCATTATGAAACCGAGCTCCTGCGGTTTCTGACACTGCACAAAGCCATTTCTTTAGTGGGTATGAGGAGAATAACACCGATCAGGCATAACATTACGACCACCTGCCTAATTTTGTGGTAGGTCTCCCTTGTGCCTCCAAAACAGTTGTGACTCATCAGAGAATGGACATGTGTCTTCTGAGGGTGTCCTGTGGTGTCTGGCAACAGAATGTTGTTAGTGGGGGTCTTTGGGTCCTTTGGTTTGAGGGGAGGGGCCTCTGTGGATCATCTCACAGATACTTGATTAGGCCAGGTCAACACCTAGTGCTGTTTTTAATATTTTATTAGTGTCTGTGTCAGGCTGCATCCTGCTTGGAAAGGCTGCTGCCATCAAGGAGTATCATTGCTATGGGGTGGGGGTGCCTGGTCTGGTGTAGATGGGTGCTACATCCACACAAATGCCAGGTCCAACAGTTTCCCATTGTATTGTCACAGGATGGTCAATGTAATTTATTTCTCCTGCCACTGGTCTTATTTTGTTGCTGATCTATGTTTTTTCATTAGTTTCACTTTGAAACAGATGAGGAGAATTTTACTCCAGTAAAGATGGGTATACTCATGCAAGGTACGGAGAAGGACGGCCGCTCTGTTATATATGAAAAGAAAAGATTAGGAGGATATGAGTCAGCTGGTTTATATCACTTTGGCAGAGTTACAGCTTGGCCACAAGCCTGCTGAGGAGGCCAGTGACACAGGAGACGTCGGTGGCACGCTCAGTCTATTTGTCACACCGGCCCTGGCCGAGCTCCCATGAAAGCAGAGGCTCCTTTCCCTTCCACACACCGTTCTCCATTCCCACAGCTTTCGCCCACCCTCGTCTTTTTTTTCATTTCCTTTCATTTCTTTTCTATATTCACCCTCATGACTCCATACTTCGGAGCGCCTGAACCCTTTCACCCGTTCCATCCTCAAGGTTTGCCTTCTTCCTGTGATCTCTCAATCCCTCACTCATTCTTTTTGCTCTCCTCTCTGCTCCTTGATCTGATTTGCCCGGCCTACCCTCCCCGTTCCCGCTCTTCTCAGCCACATTCCTTTTCCCCTTGCAGAATCACCCTTGATATCTATTCGACCGCCATCAGCCAGAGTAGAGATGAAAATCGATTCTCCTTCCAGCAACTGCTTCTCTCTGGTTAAGGAGAAAGGGGGGGCAGTTAGCCGGACTCTAAGTAAGGCCGTCCATCTATGTCCCTTTGACGACGAGCCTGCTCTGTAATCGGTGCAGCACTGGCTGTGATTGGAGAGGGATGAGTTAGAGGAGAGGCACTGAAGCGGCAGAGGAGCGGAGGCTACAGCCGCAATGAATGACTTGCAAAAACTAAACAAGCACAGGCATAATATCCCCTGAATAAACCCAACCAAGCCCAACCTCGCCTAAAGGACCTATTTACAAAAACAAACACAGACATATTTTCTCACTCACAGTACCTCTGGCGGTGTATAGTCAAGCAGAAAGAATTTTTTGTGTGATATGCCCACGGCAATTAAAAAATAAATGAATAAAAAGCAAAACAAAAAACACACAATTAGGGTGTAATTAGTACCTTCAACAAAGAAATCGGTGCTCACATAGGGCAAATACTGTACAGCTAAAAGCCACTGTATCTAATGGGTCGATTACTCAAGACAACATGTGTGTTTTGGCTTTGTTTAGGACATTAGAGTAGTAGCAGTTTTTTTGCCTCATGATTGACCACTGAAGATAGTCCTGATTTTGACTGTGACCAGAGGCCAAAGAGGGAAAATTTAGTTTGATATGCAGCAAAAGAACCTGACTCCCCCTCAAGCAAAGAAGTAAGCAAAGGGAGCGAGGGGAGAAAATGAGTTTGCTGAATTTCCCCAAAGAGGGATAGATAGGGCCGACCATATCACACCTCTCATCTGCTGGATCAAGATCCAGACAGGTGGGATAAGTCCAATATAGAGACATGAAATATTCAGCAACCAAAGGCTCCTGTCATTTCCACCGATCCGAGTCCCGGGGGGGGTCGGTGCATGCGTGCGCAAGCATCTGTGTGTTCTTGTAAGTACACAGATGTACAGTACGCATGAAGAATAAAGCACATGGAGAGAGGCCCGAAGGAAAATGCTGATGGACACATATGGAGTGAGCGCGCAGTCAGTTTTCTAAGTCTTACCCGTGTCAGTGACAGTTTGTCATAACAAGCCCATTGAAGCTGCGCCTCACTGTCTTCCTCTAACTGAATATTGCGTTTGCAGATGGCTGAGGGAATCTTTGTCTCGCAGAGAGACAAAGAAAGATGGACTCTGCATTAACGAGACACGGGATGGGAAACGGGGGACAGCTTCCACATCAGAGACAATGGAAGTGTTAAATAAAAAAAAAACAACAACAACAACAAAAATAACACGATGGAACAATAGGCCGTGACACCGAGTTCATCACGATATCGGAGACAAAGTGCTGTCTGAGTGTTGGTGGCAGCCGTCAGACAGATGCTGGCTCACGATCCTGCCGAGCCAGCCCAGCGCCTCTTGTTCATCCAGCGACAGCACAGCTCAGCTCTGTCAACAGAGCTCAGCGCCGGCATATTTCACGACGGGATCAGACGCTGGACCAAACATGCCTCAGAGCTCAGAGATTCCTCAACGGCAGGGCCAGCGAGCAGGACAGTACATCTCTATGTGACACGGCTCAGAGACCAACAGGCACCAGAGCACCGCACAATGTTGTCTCAGTGAGCAGCTTGGTGCACAAATCTGAAAGTTAATACTCTCCTTTATACTCGTGACCCGTTTGAAGGAGCAGCCCACTAATTTAAGACGTCAAAGTCAATTTGCTCAACAGTTAAAGCTTGTGAAACAGATCTTTGTTGCCTTTTGTTGCTTTGGGAGAAGCTCATCTTTAACTGGAGTTACACTGTCATTGATATTACTCCCAATAAGCAAATGGCTGTTTGAATACGAGATTGGAAAGGTATTTAGTGACCGCACTAGCATAGTGGTGTCGGGCTCAATTATGATCAGAGTAAGAGTACGGTAACACACCACTTGTATTTCATTATTATGTTTCAGCCAATATGGAGAAAACCGGTTAATCCTACAACCAATCAGAGCCGTTATGTTATAAACAGATTCAACTCGACTGCCCTCAGATGATGTGAATAACTACGCTGGCGCCTGAATGATTTAACTGGCGCGGCAGTTATTTGCCAGGGCATAATTAGCTCCCAACGGAACGACTCCAGACCAACTTTCGCAAACAAAAACGATGTCGACGGGAAAAATTCAGGAATGCATCCAGGGTAGGACTGAAAAGGCACTCCAGAAGCCAGTTGGCATTAATTTTCAAATGCTCATTCTTAACATTTACATGAATTCATTTTGCTTTTGCCTAAACCGGTGCACGGAAACGGCACAACGTTAGAAGCACATCGAGAACAAGTGGTGCAATTGTCAGGTTCACGTTCGACATGACACAAGTTCCGGGTTGCAGGCGTGCAGGAAGACGTTAAGGCAGAAAATATTAGGCGCACAGAAAATGACTAGGGACAAAGGTTAGGACATCTGCTGCAATGTGGAAATGAAATATTAAAATGCTGGAGTGCTTTTTCAAGGAACAGATCCAACGGTGCTCCCAGGAACACCTAGTAATGATCTGGTACAACTTGTCTCTCATGGAAAACCTCCGCCGTGCGTATACTTTAATTATCAGTGGTCATAATTATTGGATCTGACCCCGAGACCTTGCACCAGATCTCCACATAAAACATACAGAAGAGGATCAAAGAGTGGAGCTTGTAAATACTCCATTAGCTAACTCAGCAGGAGTAATTATGTTCATCTCTCACCCACTGGTGTAGTACAGAAGTAGAGTAATGATCAGAGAGGATGCACTTTTTAATTACAAGCTTCTCCCATGCCACAGTGAAAAAAAAAAATGCATCTCATATTTTATATCTAGTTTATGATATTTAACCAAAAATATCTTTAAGATGCATAGTGCGATGTGTTAAATAAAACACCCCACGTGGCTCAGGGGCGTCTGTTAAGGAGTAAGACCAGCAGTCTGACTAAGGCGCTACACTCGGGCTTCATGAAGACAAATAACCAGCTTAACATCGCCGTGCACCGAGCGAGCATCAGCCATCAATTACGGGGCCCATCCCCTGTGGTCTGGCGGTCAGAGGACCTGAAGTGAGAGAGCAGCATCAAACAGAGCGTCCGTCTGAAACAGGATTAGAGTTGTACGCAGGTTCAGATGATGCAATATTCATCTGTTCTCTTCACGGGGAGCACGGCACTTGAACTCGGGGAACTTTCACCAGCAAAGGATTAATTTGCACGCATTGGAATTAGCGCATACATCAAAGCGAGAGAGGGGGGGCCGTCACGGGAGTTTCCAAAACCTCTGTGTATCTAGAATAAAGATTTTGCTTTGCTGGTTACCCCTTCTATTTTCTTAATGATATGCAGAGAGAGAGGGGGAGAGGAGGAAGACATCAAGGAGCTGGAGCTGAATCTAATTAACCGCATGTATATGGAACAAAAGCTACCAGACCAAAGCAGAGCTAGCACACAAGTAGAGGCAGAGTAAACACAATGAATGAACAAAGTTAGATAAAACATACACGGTGATTTTCCTGCCAGCTCAAAGACAAAATGAGACTAGCAGACTGTCTCTGTGCTGGATCTCGGTGGTTACTCCAGGGAGAAGTGAGATACTGCAGAGCACCGAGGTGGATTGGGACTGTGTCTCTGTGTTTATTTGTGGATTTCCTGTGTATAAACTGAAACTACCGGGATCTTCCTCTCTTTTTTCCCGTATTGTTGTTTACCCTGAAGACACACAAGTTATGTAAGGATCTGGGCAGAGGCAAGAGAGCTATTTGCTTTAACACTTGTCGGCAAACACGCAGAAGCACGCAGACTGAGTAGCACTCCTCTTACCGTCACAGTCACCCAAGTGGGCCACGTTTCCCTGTTCAACATCTTGCTCGAACGGCAGTCTGCGGAGGAGAAGAGACACGGCCATTAATCAGAAGACACAGAGGCGCAGCAGCTCGGCCACTGACACATAGCACTGATCAGTGATCTGATAGAGGAAAACTATCTCAGCGTTACAGCCTAGGACAAGTGTATGAAAGAAAGAAAGAAATGATTCAAAAAAAAAAAGTCAACTCAAGAGGCCCTTGAGCTGCCACAATGATCACCATTATATTTAAAGATAAGCACTCATGCCTGCAGCGTCAAAAATTAAGCCAACTAATGAATTACAATAATGAGGAGTTTCAAGAAAAATCTGTTTTACTTGCTAAGGCGCTGCATTTAAGATCGCCATCTCGTCTTTATAAAAAACTCAATTC
This sequence comes from Mugil cephalus, assembly GCF_022458985.1. Lineage (NCBI taxonomy): Eukaryota > Metazoa > Chordata > Actinopteri > Mugiliformes > Mugilidae > Mugil > Mugil cephalus. The sequence goes on from NC_061775.1 coordinate 6,036,586, forward strand.
CTGAGAAATGATGACATCTTGTATTTCTATAACTCATTTCCCATTGGGGCAACAGGGGAGCGTGGAAAACTCAGCGGACAATAACATATGATGAACTCAGGAAGCAGAGAGGAAATGAGAACAGCACACAGGCCAGGTGCTTACAAAGACAAACACAACTGCTTTTAGTTATGGCTCATGTCTGGGGAAACGGCACCAAGTTGTAACGGACAGGCTGAGCAAGTCAGCTAGGTGTGTGTGAGCGCATGCAAACGTGTTGGCCTGCAGGCTCCATTCATTACAGAGCACCTTTATAATGAAGTCCATGCGAACGGAGAGACTAAGTTCAGGTTAACTACACATATGAGGAAGTCCCATTCTGACCTTTTTTCAAAAGTGCAACAGATACACTCCTGTTGAGGAGAAATTTTAAATGGCAGCAATTATTGGCTGCAATAGTGACAAGAGAAAATCATGTTGTAATTAAACAATATTGAATCGATACATTTTTCAATCAATTTGCATTTCAGTGTATGCATCTGGGAAAAGAGAAAACACATACTGAGTAACCTCTGTAAGTAAGTGTTGACAGTGACTGGTAATTTTGGGACACTGACGTCTTTCCATCCCATATCCAGATTTACACAGACACATCAGAGGATGAAGAAGATCAATGACACGCTTGCAACGCCAAATGTTACACTACAACCAGCTGACCATGTGCTTATCTGACCATGAGAACTGGAAGAAGGGATGACCAGTGAACTTCGATACACCAGTTAGCCACAACATTAAAACCACTGAAAGGGGAAGGAAATAACATTGACCATCTTGTGACAATTCAATGTTCTAGGAAACGTTAGGGAAACCTTTGGACCTGACATTCATGTGGATGTTACTTAGACATGTACCACCCACCTAGACCAGACACCCCCACCCCATAGCAATGACACTCCTTGATGGCAGCAGCAGGATGCAGCCTGACACAGACACACACGCAAAAAACGTTTAGGAACAACTAAAAAAAACATGGAAAACAGCACAAGGTGTTGCCCTGGCCTCCAGACTCACTAGATTCCAAATTGATCAGGTATCTGTGGGATGATCCACAGAGGCCCCTCCCCTCAACCCAGAGGACCCAAAGACCCCCACTAAAAGCATTGTGTTGTCAGACACCACAGGACACCCTCAGAAGACCCACGTTCATTCTGTGAGCTAGGGAGACCTACACAATATTAGGAAAGTGGTCATAATGTTATGCCTGATCAGTGTATATGATTCAGAACTACACTGTAGACATGATGTAGCCAGCGCTCTTAGAGGGGTGATGCCCTCCAGCACATACAGCAGTGCTGCCACTCCGCTCCCATTAAACCAGGAGTTCTCACGAGCAGTCCGGACCCTCTCCTGTTGATTCATAATGGCACTTAAACTACATTACCCAGGGATGTACTGTGTGTCGCTTGCCTCTTTCTGCTCTCGTTGGCATCGCGCAGCGCTCACTTGTTTGTTCTCATGAAAATGTAGTGTCACACGCCCACTCCATTGCAGGGCTGATGACTTCACTGCACCACACAACACAGTCACTTGAAATAGTTTAGAAGGGAAGGCTGAACACAATATTCATGTCTGACACGCTAACTTTGTTGAATAAACATAAACTATCAAAATCAGCATTATTGTCTAGTATACTTTAGGGCTGTAGCAATTCAGAATGTGATATAGAATTATTTGCTGATAGCAACTGCCCGCTGCATACACCAACAGGGGAATCAGGTGAGTACGGACACACATCTCCACTTAAAGCCGTGGCCGTAACCACGTATTCAAGGCTGTAGCCTGGGGTGCAGCTTCACAGTAATGTAACTAAATTTGACAGCAATGCAGACCGCAGCAACTGTGATTGGTTCAAATTGCATTTCCTCATCCTCGTTCTCATCGCTCCGATGCCAGACAAGTGCAGAAAATTCTCCCTCCCACTGCCTCATAACACCAGCTATTCAGACGTCTTCTCTCTTTTCTGTGCTGCAGTGCGTAGCTCTAACAGCGAGACATGTTTCTGGCATTGTCCTAAGAAACCATTTTAGACTGTTTTTGTCTTGACCTTATCTAATTTGCTGCAAGAGAACAGCTAACTATTTCTTTCTTACTCACACTTGTAACATCCCTGAACTTACAAAAGAATATAGAAATAATTTGAAAACAAAAAAGTGCAAACTTGAGCAGATGTTATAAACACACATTGCTGTTTTTTTTTTTTTTACTCTGCACTGAAGCCATATTTGCCCTTCAAAGGACCTCTGAAGAAGTAGACGCTGAAATGAACTCCAGTTGCTATCCTGCAATTAGCTAAAGGCTAAAGCAGCAGCGCAGCCAACATTTGTGCTCTTAATGCCTGAAAGACACTGTGACAAATGAGTGCAAGACCGCTGTGAACATTCAGAGGTTGTCATCTTAATCAAGAATAATGTTTCGTGTTCAGCCGGCTGCATCTCACACACTGTGGGTCGTTTACTTTGTGTATATTAGCTTTGCCTCTGGGTCTGTGTGCATGCGTGTTTTTTTTTTGTTGTTGTTCTTCATAATAAAATACTAAGCAATGGAGAACATATGTGAATGCGTAGTGAACCATGTGGACAGTCTCACAGCAATGATTAGGGTATAGGGTTGGGGGGGGGGGGGGGGTACTGCTACAATGGGAAGAATTAAAGACAGTGTATTGGAAAAATTATGTAATTCAAATAATTTATAAGTACATATTTATATAACTGAACTCTTCATTAACTAAGCATAAATGGACAGTTAACAGAGTGCAGAGTGTTGAAATAGCCTTAGCTACAGTATATAAATGACTCAAATGCGTTAAAAATGAACCTAAATGTTGTAACAACCCTGGTTGGGACCACTCTTTTCATTAGTTAAATACACCCACTTCAGAAATTAATTCAAATAAACACATTTCAAACGTGGCGTTGATGAATGGGCACTTGAGTTCCTCTGGCATTGCTGCTGGAAACAGTTGGTTTACAGGGTCTAAAGAGGTGTTTGCTACATAACAGTGTCACATTATTCTCGCTGGCAGTAGCTGAGGAGTAGCCGGCGCTGGGAACCACATGAATCTGAGAAGCTGTGTTTCTTTTTGCTCTAGCAGAATACGCCCGGCTCCCCCCAGTTCAAATGACTTCCACCTGGGCTTGAGTGCCGCGCCGATCCCAACCATGATACAGGTTTGATACGGTGACTGTACAGAGGACCCTGCTGAGGTAAACTACAGCGATGCCTACGCCCCATGTTTCGTTGATCTGACTGGTCGTAGGTCTGTTCAGCTGCATTTAGGTATAAGATTGAAAATGAACTGAACGGTTACTACGTGGCATTTCTTTAGCACTGGTTGATACTATAAACACGAGTATGTTTCGATGCAGCAAAATGGCCATAAGGTCTACCTTCCTTAAACTACGAAACTCTCCTTCCTCAGAAACTGTCCAAATTACAGACTAATGTTAGATAAGGTCGAGTGCTGAGCTCTCCTTTGGCATCAGCTTGCAAAGGGAGGTTGCATTATTCCGCAAGGAGGAAATCCACAGTAACTCAATGCACAATCGATTGCCAAGTTGACTGCCCTTGGTAAATCAAATCAAGAGCAACATAGAGGCCTTTAATAGTATATGCCGGCAGCCTGAGGTGGTCTTTAAGGTCTGTGTTGTCTGTTTGCCTGGCACTACACCTGTGTTTCAAGGCCTAACTCAATAAGCAGCTTGACTAAAGAGAAATTTGATTTCTCTGGAAGGAAACAGCCATGGCTGGAGGAGAACTGTTACAAGCTGCTGAGTTTCAACAGCAGGAGGAGAGACAGAGGTCACACAGACACACATGCTTACAGTACTAACGCGCACGCGGATGGATGTGCATACGTACACAGCGAGTCAATGCGCTGTCTGGGTATTTGAGCAACACGGCTGGCGATACTCAAGAGAGACGCAAAAACTGGCTCTCTCACACACTTACGGAATGTTTTGTGTACTCGATCACAAGTAAAGCGAAAGCGAAATAGCGTTTTTTAAATCAGGTATCTTGAATCAATAAATTTACAGCCTACTTAGAGGGCACAGATGTTGCTTCAAAGCTCAGATAGCCTCAGACAGAACCAAGGACTTCTAGACCAGATAAATAATATATGGGATGTCTGTGCGGGTGGTCTGCTAGGTCTGCTGTCAGACAAAAAAACCTTGAGAAGAATGATAAAGGAAGAAATAAATCAAAACAAAAAACTGTGTGATCAAAGTGAGAAAGCACATGAAGGTGATAAAACAACACCTGCAATTTCGTGTGGTCACAAAGTCAGAACGAAGAAAAGAACCGACAATCGACGTGTCAGTATTGTGACACAGAGCAGAATACCCCATAAAGAAGACGGGTGTGTGTTGTGGTGATGTGAATAGGAATGGAAAGGAGTCATACCTGGTCCCAGGTCTGAGAAAAGAACAGGTGCTGCCTCTGGTCCAGCCGCAGTACGGATCCCTGGAGGCGATGCAGTTTCTGCAGAGAGACAGAAAGAAATCATTTAACTTCCACCTAAATGTGATTTTATTACAACTGACAGGTGCACAACACACCAAGCACAACAAGTTTTATACATGAGGGTTACAATTAATAAAATGATCAGTCTAACTGTCCATTATCTGTAGCTGCTCATCCTGTAGAGGGTCGCAGGGCCCTATTCTATCTCAGGTAGATGGCTAACACGGAGAGATAAACAACAATTGACTATCACATGCACACCTAAAGCCAATTCAGAATCACCAGTTGGTCTAACAAAGAAAGGCTTTTGACTGTGGGAGAAAGTTGGAGCATCCAGAAGAACCCCACACAGGCAGAAGGAGAACAAACTCCACATCGTCTTCTTACTTCTCCAAGTTCTTCAGTGGTTGATCTATTGTCCACACCAGGAACTAACAGTTAGGATAACTTGTCTTTAGTATCTACTGATGAGTTTTACTTGTTTACTTACAAGTACACATAATTAGTAATTATTGTTGTAATGAAAGTTTAGCCATAATGACAGTTGTCAAATGACTTACTTTGCCAAAACTGCAGAAACGGAAAAGACGCAAGTTAATTACAAATCCAATTTGAAAGCTCAATCTTCACTTTCAAATAGTCATTACTTAGAAGAAACAGCCTTAACAATGTTTTTCCTACAAAATGTTATTACCGTTTTTGGAGCAGACACCTGAAAGTTGGTAAGTGGACCATGATTTATTCATTTTCCTGAAACTAGTTGCAGAACATTACCAGCCATCCAACAGAAGCCTTCACTGTAGTTTTTCTTTACAGAAAGACTTTCTCAACAGCAGCATTGCCTGGGGTTTGGCTTCTCAGTTTGGTTTTCAGAAAACGTGCATCATAAATTAAAGATACATTAACTCTAAAATTAATCTTTTACACAGTGTTTTCTTAAGCTCAACTTCGAAATATAAATTGCCAAATTGCACTGTCCTTGAATGCAGCACCGAATCCTGCTGCACTGCTACACGTCATAGGTGTAATGCTGACAAAACCACAAAGCCACTGAAATGACCCCAGGCCAATTTCTAGAAAATTAAAGTCTTTGTAAGTGAAATATGATACTTCATATGTGCCAAGAATAAAAAACACGCTTGGAAAGAAGAACATAAATCTAAATACATGTGGTATATTAGGAAAAACGTTTCACATGCATGTTAAATGTCCTACAAGGGATTAGTCATTACCATAGACTCTATAAATATATTTTTATACTGTCCTTGGTCATTACTGACCAATAATTCAATATGCAAAACTCCCAAAATGGTCTTTTAATGACATGCTGTGGTCTTACTCGCGGTTAACATGAGTTCTTAATGACATGAGCTTAAATGAGGTTAAAAAGTCAAACTCTGTATGTATGCTCTGCATACACTGGAAGGTTGTTACTATAAAATGTTAACTCACTAAGAATTTATTTAATAGTTTAAGGAAACCAAATCAAAGCCAGAAGGAAGGGTATCTGTACATCAAAATTCTGCGCACTCCTGAAAAACTCTTCAAAGGTTAAAAAGCCAGACCTGAAGTTGCTGAAGCATGACTAAGAAATCTTGAACCTACTCGCACCCAGAAAATGAACTCCCCTGCTCGCATCTAAACACATAGGCGCGCACGCACACACCGCACACACCCCCGGAAAGCGTGTGAGCTGTTTCTTAATGTGCTCTGGCTTACACGCTTGTATGACTCACCTGGTTCAGTGAGCACGCTGCACGCCTCATGTGCTGGTGTGCGTACCCAGTTTGCGTTAGTGTGTCAGTGGACCCTAACGGGCCACAGCCGCAGGCATTGGGGCTCAGTGAGCGCACTGGCCAGGAGGAGCGTGTGTCGACGATACGGCTCTGAATGCGGATGAATTATCATTACATTAAATATATGTATCTTTATGTTTAATTAGAAGGGGTTCAGGGTTTAGGGGGTTTGGCCCTTTTAGCTAACAAAAAGCAGCTGCAAAAATCGCCAACTAAGCATTTTGTTCTGATAATATAATAAGCACTGGATGAACTGAGAAGGCAACAGACATCAACTACTGCTTATAACTCATTAAAAACTCATTTCACTTGATGGTGTAATAAAATCCTGCAACCAGTGCAGGATTACAGTTTTCTATGCTACATTGTCACAACTTATTTTGAATATTACACTGATTAGTCAGTAACTAATACTACTATCTACTATGAGTCAAAGGAAAATAATGACATGTTACGGCTTTTATTAGATATTCTGCAAATTAACTGAACTATTTGTTGAAGTTTGCTTCATGTCGGTATTATGCAGCAGTTAACAAATAATCCCAAAGGGCTGAGTGACAGATGTGATCAAGCTGTTCTCTGTACTTGGTTTCTTAGGAAGGAAAAGTCAGGTCTGCTACAGCTGCAGCAACAGTGTGTCTCGCTCAAGGAAACTTGTTATGCCAGATGGCTCCTCGCTGGGCACCTAACTTCTTATCCCGCCCTGCCGTCCTTTTATCTTCCTGTAGGCACACTGTTTGGTGCAGACTTACTTCAAGCATCTGGAGTAGAGCTGGCATCGTGCCACCGGTATTCTGACCACGCAGGAAGGGAAGGCGAGGAGCAGCGTATGGCTCGCCCGGTCCAGAGTGAGGGACAACAGCTGCCTGGCCTGCGGAGAGTCCTCTGCACACCTGCAACACACACACACAAATAAATGCACACAGACAGGCACACATAAAAGAAAAAAAAATCCATTAGGCAACATCAATTATCAGGCCGAGTCGGCACATTAAACCTTTGACCTCACTTTGAGCATTACGGCAGGAAAAAGGCATTCTTCATGAGTTAATGCAAAACACAACCAAAACAGCCCTATATATGAAAGCCATAACAAAAGCGACGTGAGGCCATCCGTCTAGCCAGATGTTACAGTGTCAACCAAAATATGCACTGTGCTGATTGTAGAAGTTTGAGGGGTCGGCAAAAACAGCAGCCAGGAGCTGAATTGCCTCTAATTGGCACTTAGAGCTACGATAGCTGGCACCCACCATGCTCTCATGCGGCAGATTTATACCTTTTTATGCACGTGTGCACTCATGCATCAGTTGTATCTGGATGGTTTATGGTAATAACATTGCGGCGGGCCCACAGTCATTAAGAAGAATCTATCATTCTGCTAAGGCCAAGCTGTGAGTCATTTTTCACAGGCAATATCACAAAAGGCAGGGGAGAAGGAGAGGGAGAGAAGTGGAGAACAGGTAAAAAAAAAAAAAAATACAACGGCTAACAAATGCAAGAGAAAGGTAAAAAAGCAAAGAGAGACTGGTAAAAAAGAAATTAATGACACAGAACCGAGATCAGGCAGGGTGAGGAGATACAAGCTCTGTTAGTACTACATCTCTTTCAGGTCATTTCCTTGTTCATTATGGCGACCAGGCCCATCACAGATCAGTGATTTCTATCTGCGCTGACTTCTTAAAAGATGTTAGTGGCTCTGTTTCTGTCTAACCTGGGCTTCATTTCTTTGTCTGTGAATGTAAGGTGAGGCTGAAGGCCGGGCCTGGAGCCAAAAAAAATGATGTGGCCGTGCTCTGTCTCTTGATTAGCTGGGGGCCTGCTGCATTAGCTGGACTGTCACTGACTTCCTGGTGAGCCCGCCATGCACATCCAAATGACCCCTCACTCACTCCTCCCTGCCTGCACCAGTTTATTCATCACCAGCCATCACTATGTCTCATTTTCTCACGCAGCAGACAGACATTTATGCGCCTATTTTTGAGAAGACGGAAAAAGAAGGAAGTTTAGGAATGAGAAGCAATGTGTTTTTACCAACCAGCTGGTTGGAGAAATAATACAGTGTGTCCATTTATTGCGGAGAAGAATGGAATATACTGTATATATATCAGTGTGTGCAATTACTGCAACAGAAAGCTAGTGTTTAGAAACATGTACTTTCTTTTTAAAATGCCTCTAATTAGCCTTGGGGAAAGATAATCACCAGCCAAATCTTCCAGCATCTGTGTGACAATTTTCTACTCCCTACCCTGCAGTCATGCACCACGCGGAACAGTGGATCTCGACAAAGAACAAACCGCAAAAAAGAAGATGGCAAATGCACACTACCCACTGTTCATTACATAATGACGGGCATCAGTGAAGCCTCAAAGCTTTGAGCATCGTGTAAAATGCTAATTATAAAGACACAAGGAGTCCAATCCGCTCCGATCTTTTGTCTAGATCCCGATATGATTCAGACTGAAGATAACGGGGTCAATTTTTCTGGCAGTGTGCAACTTTAGTCATGATTAATGTGATTTTATCATGATTTCATTACATTCTGATGTTTTCCACTTAATGCTCTTCTGTGGCACGTCTCAGACTCATTAAAAGATGTTCAGATTTCCTGATAATGGTTATTAGTGTGTAATCCCATTCATTTGCCCAATTTCTAAATTCTCTGCATGGGCCCAGATCCCGCACAATTATACGTCTGATGCAAAGAATAAATCATCCTTTCATAATTCAGGACACATCACGAATCCAGAACATGCTATTTGTCATATCCTCTAACAGTTCCTCTGAGCACATCACACCAGCAGCTTCCCTCACTGTGTATATGGCACATCAAACTGAGATGTCGCTTAACCACTTCCTGCTCTCTGTGAGCTGTCTCACATCAAACTATCTCACTGTACAGATTTGTGCTTTTGAAAAAATAATAATTTTGCCAGATAATAAAAGAGAAGATAGATGCCACTCTGATATGTATACAGTGGATATGAAGAAACTTGGATTATCTTAACACACAAGAGTTATCCTGACTCAATGTTCTACAGCTCTCAACTGTTATTAACATGTCACACACAAACCTCATAATTGATGACAAAATTGTGCAATTTTTACACTTTATAGAAATGGAATATAACGTGTTGGCTAATGAGCGTCGGAGGCATTAGCATCTGCTTCTTTTGACCTTTTGTCCAACCTCAGTGAACCGTCTCCTGGCAGTCGCTTCTCGGTGAACCAACATGATTTTACTCTCAGCCTAATGCTCAGAAGGGAGATAACACGAAAAATGTCAGAGCTATTGTAACGGCATTGTGCTTTCGTCTTACTTATCGGGGTTGAATCCTTCCAGTTCCTCCAGGAAGATGTTGCTGTTGGTGACGCTATTGTCCTGGTTGGGCATAATGAGAAACTTGAGGATGGTCCCTCTGCTTGACCCAAGGAACAGGACAGTGCGGTTTCTGTGAGGCCCGGCCTCTGTGTCCACCACAATCTTATTCAGCTGGTATCTGAAATGTAGAGAAAGACAGGGAGTGCTCCATTAATGCCACGCTACCACATGGCTCATCTTGGGATTTTCCCTCAATGAAAGCTAAAAGCACACTCAAGTAGTTCCTGGAGGCGAGTTTATGATTTAAGTGCATTACAACTGATTGGCCTAGGTGTAAAATACAGACTCTTGCGAATTTAAATCATAACATGCCATTTTCTCTTGAGTCGCTGCAGAAATGAAATTAATTCCACAGAGAAGAGACTGCTCATCAAATTTACATAATAAACTAATTATGGCAGACGTTTCATTCATTAATAATATCAGTCAAGTAAATGGGCTAGTCCTGGAACAATAGCAGAGTGCTGCTGAGCTTCATGCAGTCCTCTATGTGAGTCAATAGACGAGAAGAGAAGCCATGTTGTGTCGGGTGTTTAATATTCCTCATGTAGGCAGCCTCCAAAATCCCCTAGTGGCTGGTAGCACGGGGACTCCATAGGGTAGATAGTGGAGAGAGACAGACACACAACCAAAGAGAGAGGCAAGCATATATTTATCAGGGACCTGACTTGCACTACCGCTGCTTGCCCCCTACCACAGGCTTCAACACCAAATCGGGGCGAGTCCACAGACTCAAAACACACGCAGCGCATGGGTTTGCACATACAGCACATCTGTATCTGTCTGTTCCACTGTCCACCGCTACAGAACATCATGTAGTCGTTTAGGAGAATCGACAAGCTCTACAAGGTTTCCAGACAGTTCTCATTAACATTCTTCTTCTTCTAATTTGAGTGATGTGACTTGAAATTAATTAATGTGTGTACTAAGTGTTCACTAAATCCAAATTAAGGTTGCAAAACAGACAAACAATAGGGTGTCCTTCACACTGTGAGCGGGAAATGTTACAAAACATTTCGCCTATTGTGGCCAGCTACACTGTGGGCGGGTCGGGGTTGAAGTGTTGCCCAAGCACTCATTGATGTTCATGGAGATTGAAAAAAAAAAAAATCATTGGTGACCCTGTCACGTGACTGGTGGGCGCATCACTGCATAACTGGAGAGTAAAAAAAAAAAAAGTTAAAGGCATCTCAACTTCGATATGTTTGTTTCTTCATTATGTCTTCTGACAAAGAGCTGAAATAACCAGAGATGTGTCAGTGTCCAAGCGTGCATCATGAACCCGACTGTATATCCAGGACTGTTAACTGCTACTCTGAGTTCAGACTCACCTGACCATGGTTCTGACTATCCAGGGTCTTTGCCCGAGTGATGGCACTGCTTCGTCCATCAGAGGGTGGGTCTTGACAAAGTTGAGCATCTCGTCAGGGAAAGAATTGGAGGAATTAAACCTTGATCCTTGAACTGCACAGCCACCAGGTCTGCAGACATCAAAAAGATAGATAGATAGATAGATAGATAGATAGATAGATAGATAGATAGATAGATAGATAGATAGATAGATAGATAGATAGATAGATAGATAGATAGATAGATAGATAGATAGATAGATAGATAGAAACAGACTATACTTATGAATTCTTCAGTCCTCAGTAAATATATAATACAAAAAGCAAGTCTAGACTGGAAAGTCTAGAAAGTCACATTCAGACAGATAGTTTCTCTCTCTTTGTCAGACAGATATATTTTTTCTTTGTGAGCTTTGATGTAGTCAAAAGTATCTCACATCACAAGTATTGAGAAAGACCCAGAGAACTGCATGAGGTCAAGACATGACCTTACATTGGAAAATAACTCTGTGTATCTTTGGGAAAATTAACAAGATAAATTACTGATATGTGAATTTCATTTTGCACAACATTTTCCTAATGGCTGCAATAGTATCTTCCTGAACTCTTCATTATATGTGGGGATAATCAGTTACTAAGTTACTAAACCATTTACTTAGTACAGTATGTCTTATTGTTTACATTGTCTATATTTGGTATAAAATCATCATGGAATCATGGAACCTGCCAAACAAATTTTCTAGATTAGGTCTAACTTAAATAATAATAACTGATAATACTCATCTCTTCCCTTATTTCCCTGACAACCAGAACACAAGAACATAAACTGATAACTATCAATTGCACCTTGGCTTTGGGATGACTTCATCCGGCACAGGCGTCCAAATGGACTCTGGAGATTTCTGCTCTTTGAACCTTCCGTCGAACACCGTAGCCAGCTGCTCCATGTCAAAGGCACACACAGCCGAACCGGGGATGCTGAAGAGACAGGGACACCGTGGTGAGACAGAGGTAGACTGAGACGGAGACTGTCATTAGAGGAAACACTTTGAGCAGATATAAAATGAATGTCAGCCCTATGTCAAGCAGGCTTTACTTTCCAACAAGGACGCAGAAAGAATAAGTGACGGAGGGAGAAAAGGTGAGGTAGATTACACGGAGGCTGAAAAATAGACTGTGAATGATGACAGAAGTTAAAATACGGAAAGTCAACCGCAAGTGTGAGACAGGGACAGACACCCAGTGAAGAAGACAAATTGGATTTAGGCTGTTCATATTTTGACATCCACTGATGGAACACAAAGGAAACTGTTACGAAGACGGAAAGATAAATGGAATAAGACAAGCGTTTTCAACTCAGTGGCCAAAGAACAGATGTGTGGTGGATGCAATAGCTAGCTTAGCCCCATGAAAAGATCTTTGCTGGAATTCTTGCAACAAAAACTACGCAGGAAATGAGTCACTGAATATTCTGTCTGTCACAGCAGAGTGGGACGATTCTCGTAAAGGAAATGAACCCAACAACACATTCCCGTAAAAAGCCAGGTGTACCTCGGAGGCGGTTTGACTGCTCATGAACCCAGCAACGGGGAGCAAAGCATCTGCTCTGGGAAGTTTCCAGAGCCCCCCCACACACACATACATACAATTAAACACACTCAGACACAACTATCAAATACAGACACACAAACTCAGACTATCTGCTCTGGGCCTGATTCTACATCGCTGTGTTCTGGCTAGAGAAACGAGGCACAACAGAGACAGAGGAATAAAGAGAGCAGTGTCAGGATGAGATAAGAAATGAGTTTTAAAAACCATCCCTGGCTTCCTGCTCCCAGAACTCAGCTCCGTGCTCTGAAAGTGTCCTCATCAATGACTAATGGTGTGCGCAGTGTGAGCGCTAGTGACTAAGTATTAATACTTAGATATACACACACATTAAAACAACATGAGACACTGAGTCACCTGCAACCTGCTGCTACACAAATCCCCACACAAACCCTGTCTGTTTATTCACTTCTTGCACTCTTTCTTCCTTAAAAACTAAAAGTGCAGCTGGTGATGCGAGGGTCTGCAGAGCCAGCCCCCATGAGTCGGTATGGAGCTGTGAGGTGTTTCTATGGAGTGCCTTTTTGAAAAGTCACAGAGGTGTTTGTTCATGAGGCCAGTGCCTGAGGGCTGGACTTTGGTGGCAGCGGGGAGCGGTGGTATCCTGATGTGCCATTTGATCAGGTCACGCCACCTCCCTCAGTACTTATCATTCATAGGCAGGGATGTGACTCAACCCTGGCCAGCATGGCGGGGTTGCAGGCGTATCTGTGGACAACATGGCGTCTCTCTTAGGGCTGCAGGCAACAGATGTTACGTGTAGCATATCTGCCAGCTCTGCACCAGTGCCAGCTTGGCTTTCTTTTCCTACCTTCGCACCCCCCCAGCTATTGCTTTCTCTGTCTCTCTGCAGGTCACTGGATTTGCCCTGTGTCGGCCTCTGTGTATAGTGGAAGCGAGTCAAAAGGCCTCAGGCTGTTTTTCTCAGAATCCTCTTAATTATTCTCATTTTCACTCTGGAGTAGTCTCTCCCGCTTGTGTTTCTCAGTCCATGTGGATTTACATAAATTTAGTGTTCAAAAATATTCCTACTGACTCTCCACATCTCGGAAAATTTTCCCATGTTTACGCTCTGTCCATCTCTGTCTGTCTAAGGGAATCTGTCCTTGCGTCCTCCTAGACCACAGTTGAGTGACAGGCCGTCCGCTGACAGCTTGGGATAACACACCTCCCTCGTACACAAGGCGTTTTGCAGGAAAGGACGAGAAGAAGGAGAGGACGTCAGAAGTAAGGGAAGTTGTGCTGCCTTTAAGAGTTGTTTAACTCAGCTGAACTCTATCTCATAAATTATGGAGACTTGGAAATTTGCGCATCCAACTAGAGTATTAAAAATAGTGATCACTCGAACTGAGTAAACACATTACGGGTACATGTCAAGTCACTCGTTTATTTTAAGCAAATGCAACTGCATATTTTCTTTTTCATAATTTTGTAAATATGAAAAAAAGAAACATGATTAACCGTGGAGAGTTTTAACCAGTCCTCTCGATACACCAAGGAATGGATGCTTCACATTTCTCTGACATTTAAGAAGTTGTACAGATCACAAAATTGTGAACTGTTTGAGCTTTTATTATTTTTTTATTGATTTTTATAAAACCTGATATTCAAACTGTCATTACAACTATATAATTTAAAAACATGTTCTAATTGAGCCTCAACTCCCAGACCCCGTGCAACCCCTGAACTTCTATCCTTATTCCATCAGCTTTTTCCTGGAATTTGTTCTCTGGTCTCTCATTTTGTATTCAGACAGCCTAGTTTTTCATTGACCTTTTCACATCATGTCCCTGTGGGTTTTTTTTTATTTTCTGTCTAACCTGACTAGCTGTGCCCATGTGGACTGGCTAGCATCTCTGGAACAACTGTATTTTTTGCTTAACGTGGCTCTGCTGTCAGCTCCATGCCGTGTTCCTTCACCGTACCCATTTTTTCAGGTACAAGTTAGCTTCCTTATTATGTACTCCCTTTCCACCTCTACTTGCTAACCCAGGGGGTCTAGTTCCAAATCTGTGCATCCTTCCTTTGTGCCACATTTCTTCTTGCATTGCAAACCCGTTCTCCTCTTGCTCCTTGTCCTCCTCATTCCCCCTCCTCTGCTGCGTTTTCCTGGAGGGGCACCCTGCTGTCTGATTCTGTCACATGGGATTCTTTACAACCAAAACTGAACAGAGCCTCCTGCTCTCAGGATGCACCAGATTTATTTTACTTTGTATTGGATGTTTTCTTTCCATTCCACCACAGCTCCATTAAACCTAATGAGGTCCTGCCCGTCGACTCCAGAAGCAACACACATTTCCAGCTGACTAAACAATAACTAAGAAAAAGAAAGGAAAATCAAACTGTCCTCAACACAAGTCCACTGCAGCACAATGATGGCAAGGCTCTTCTTTCAACATGTACCCAATTAACTGATACGAACTTACTAACAAAAAACAGAAAACACTTGTTGTTGCTCCCTTGACCTCTTGAGTGCATTAGGTGACCGTAGGCAATCTCACTTGTCTTTCATCCCTCTTTGAGAGAAATGACCCTGGGCTTCCTAGGTAGATGCAAAAAGGAAATGGCAGCTGGGGGCATTGTTATACTTTCAAAACAGAGACTGGAGAATTCCAAAAAATGCAACTGCATAATAGCCAAGGAGCTGGTACGTGTGAAAATACCCCTGGAGTATGTGGCCGCAGTAGGAGATGAGTAACTTCAGATAAAACCTTGACTTAATCCCCATTCCCATGCTGTAGTCCAATATATGCTACGCAGGGCCAAATGGCAGGAGAGAATAGCTATTCCTCCACTCCCAGGTCCTGCTTCACACTGTGTTCACTGCACGCTGCCAGCCAAGGCAATTTGTCTGGCAAGCACTTAGCCAGTGCGCCGCAATGGGCCATACGGGGTCGCAGAGACGCAGAGGGCCTCACACGTTCTCTCCCTCTATTTGGGTTCATTTTCCTCCATCTCATATCTCCTTATCTGTCCATCTAAACCGCACTTTCTATCTGTCCTGGCTGGCAGTTACTTAAAATGGGACCATGCAGCAGGTTAGCCAGGCGGGGGTGTGTGTTCAGCTGGTTCTATTCAGTGGTGAGCTGTAAATGCTGTTATCTGGGAACCATTGTAAGTGTTTTTGAATTTGCGCGTTTGTGTGCAACTGTGTGCCTGCGCCTGTGTGTGTGAAGCATCCATCTGTCTCTGCAGGCAGGCCTCCTCTCGGAGCGCAGCCTTCCAAACAACGCAGATAAGATGCAGCTGATGAAACAATTTCAGATCTCTGAAAGGGGAGGGGGGGCACGTGTTGTCCATTATTGACATCCTCGTCCTTGAGTTTCTCATCCACCTCTTCCCTTCTGGTTCACCATCTTCCTCTTTGTGATAGTGCGACGGACAGAGATAGCAGGCAGTTTAAAGTGTTTACTATAATGTGCTTGAAATACCAGACAAGGTTAATGGTATCCAGGCTATTCAGGTAGTATAACATGAGTGGGCCTTCAAAAAAGATTGTACTGAATTCTTATCTAATTGCCATTTGAGCCCACTTTTTTCCCCAATATTATAGCAAATATAGCAAAATGTTGCTGTGGAGTATATGCTGAGTGTTCATCCATTTGCATGTTGGAGGATTTTTGCACAAACAGAGGGCTTATCAAGCAATTTTGTCTCCCAAGTAGCCTTACATCTTACATGCGCTGAGAAAACTGGCATCCAAACTGCTCTGTGCAAGTATCTTCAAACAGATCGTGTTAAGCAGATTTCTACATGATGAAAGAGTACAAGGATTAAGGAAAATCATAAAGCATTTAATTCGGCATAATTCTATATTCGCCGACTCTGAAGTATTGGTAGTGTATTGTATGTGTGGTGTAAAAGTATTTTTGTCACGTTCCCTTCTTTTATCTTTCCTTCCGTTTCTCTGCTTTACTGTTTGTCTTGTCTTTTCTTCCTCCGCAAATATCCCCCAGTCTCCAATAATCCCCCATTTACCAGGCCGTATCGCTCCTCTCCTCTCACCTTTTTTCAATTTAATCTCGTCTTTCAACAAATCACCCTTTTGTCCTGAATGAAAGCATCCCATGTGTCTTCAATTACTCTGTGCCTCACAATCTCGACCTCTGCACCTCCACGCAGCCACTTTCATTCTCTGGAGCTCTGCTCGGCCCGCAGGAAGCCTTGCTCTTTTCCACTTCACAGGTGAAGGAATAAACTGTGGTGGTCCACTAAACTCTCGGGGTGAGCCGTGCCGGTGCTGCTAGCCACCGCGGGTCTATCTCAGTCTCCATGGGGAGGATGTCAAAATGTGTTCTTAAGAACCAATGAATACTCTTTTCCCAGGACACAGAGGACAGGACTAAAGTCCTTCCTCTTCAAAGCTGCACACACGCAAATAACGCAATGAAACACAAATGAAGCAATTTACTTGAAGAGATGTCGACCGATAGGGAGCTGATTCCCAACCAGGCCATTTGCTTGGGGGATGTGGAAATATGGATTAGTAATTTGAAAGCAATGAAATATCAAATAAATGGTGGAAATAGATAACAGATGGTCATGTGAGCATGTCGTATAACGGGGCTATGGGCTACAGCTGCCAAAAAAGGGTTTGATCTTGAGTGTCCTCGTGTGCACATTTGCGAGAGAGTAAGTCATATTTGTGTGTTTATGCCGCACCTGTTAGCCGGTGTGGAGAACACCCCCAGGATTATGTCCCTGCCGTGCATCCTGATGACCGGGCTGGTGGAGTGGAGCAGGTTGAAGTAGAAGTGTGAGTCGCCAGGCACGGAGCAGTTGAGACGGGCCTTCAGGAACGACGTCCACTGCTTCTCCAGAACTCGCTGCGAGCCGCCTTGATCACGTTTGCATACGCGGGCCACGCGTGAGACCACCACCTGTGATTAGTTAGACACAGAAGCCGGTGTAGGCATGGGGAATGATATAATACTCCAGGTCATGTAAACCTCACATTCGCTACAGGTCATTCCAAAATAATAATAAAAAAAAGGGCCTTTTTGCAAATGTAACATATTCTGAAGGACATATCAGATCAGGCTGATGTCATTTTAGGAGCATTCTTTAGTCATATTCAGCTCATCCACATCTCCACATCCTCCCACATGTACACAAATCCACACTTGGTTCAGTGCATTGTGCACAAACCAACTAGTAAACAGTTGCAAGGCTGGAAAGATGTGGAAAATGGAAAAACTCCTGCTTCATGTTAACAGGAATATTAGTGGAACAAACATGTGCATTATTAATGCAAACTAGATAACAGGAATACTGTCTTTTTTCCAAATAAAAGTAATAACAAATACTAGGTAAGTGCAAATGTAGTGATTGACAATATACTGAGTGTATGAGCTCACATATAAGTAATGATTATTGGGGAGCTGGGTAATATTTCCTGCGCTTTGGGTTTGAGCTTCAAAAGGCACATTTAAAAGATTTTCAACTCCAGCTTGATCTCTAAAGAGTCATTTGCATTCTATTTGCAATGTGGAAAACCTTGTTTTGACAGATCATTGTTTTATAATGGTAAATATAATATCAATTATTCATGAAAATGTCAGTGCTTCTCAAAATTGCTACTTTGAACGCACAGCAGTGATGCTGTTTAGTGTCCATTTACTCTGATCTCTGTAAACATGTCAAAGCCAGAAGACCTTGTGCAAACACTTCTCCACAAATGGGAATTGCTAATTTATTAGAGAAATGGGTTTCTTGATGCAGAATTTTATTTTTTTAAAACATGTATTAGCTCTCCAACTGTGGTGAAGGAGAAAAGTTACTTTTCTCAGGCTAATGCAGACAAGAGATATGCTTTGTTGGATGTAGGATGGAAGGTCAGTGTAGCTGTGGGAAAAGGTTCGATATTGGCATTCAAATAACAGCAACAGAAAAACATTAGAGTGGCGTCTCCTGTGGTTGCATTTTAAGGACACATTCACGCATTCCTCTGCAGTCCGTCCACCAGCCACTTTTCTTTTCGAGTAGTAAGAGTCCAGAAGGAAAGGAGGATATCATTTCAGAATGACTTCTGTACCTTCTCCAGGTAATTGAACTCCATGGCTATCTCTCTGAAGAAGAAGTAGATGTGGGGCCCCCACTCAACAGCACTGACGAAATATGGCTCTATATTGCAAGAGAGACAGAGAAAGTTAGAGAGGTAATGGAGGAGAGGTTTAATGAAATATAGATGGACAGTGAGAAAGCATAGAGCAAACAGCATCTCCCGTTTGTGAATGCATCATTAATTCCCACAACAGAGAAGTGGCATGAGGGCAGTGAGAAAGCGGCACAAGCCACGCTTAATTTCATTACATGGTGAAAGGGGATTTCACAGCAAACAATAAGCGCATTATGACTCCCTGCCGTTTCTGAGAAATGAGTTTCATGCTACGCATTTTGGCGCCATTCCACCCAGGACCTTGTATAACCTGTGTCAGCCTGGAGTTTGACCCTGGTGTGGGCGGTCCAGACTCTCGTGTCCAGAGACCTGAACACGCAGCTGTCAGCCTGCTGACTCAGACCCTGCCCGAGTCCCTGTACTCTCTTTAAGTAACGTGGACGGTCACTCAAACCGTCAGATGACAACAGATGAGTACTTGAGAAAAGCAAGCACACACATGCGCACGCAATAGCCCACACATATACCTCGGAACCACTTGGAGTCGTGCTTGACGGTGCGCAGAGCTGGACTGTCCCCGAGGCTGCGATAGATCACCGCATCAATGGCCAGGAAGTCTGTCACTGTGGCTGTAAACAGATTCCCCTCTGAAACGCACACATAAGGAAACACCAGTGAGTCGGACTGCCTCCCAAATTGACAACATAACCGTAACATTTCAGTTAATGTAACCATTATCTGACAGTCCTGCATCATAAACCAGATATGAGTGACCAGTCAACAACATAATTGGAGGAATATAATAGAAACTTTATAGGCCTCTCCCCCCCTCTGTTTTATTTGTCTTCTCCTAGCTGGTAACAGATAAGGGGCTATTGGCTGAACAGTAATGGCTCCCCACAGTTTCAGCCACAGATCACTGATTTGATTGTTAACGTTTAAGAGTTTAAATCTGATGAAGTAAACTGGGGAGTCAAATTAAACTGAAGAATCACAGCAGCTCGGTTTTGTTGAGCATCTACAGCACACACACAAAGGGTGAAAAATGTTCCTCATCGCCTCCTCGCTCACGGCTGTCATCACAGCACACGGTGTCACAGCTCCATGTGCATGTGGTAAAAGTGAAGACAAAAGGCGAGTCTTACCTGCAAACACAGCCACGTTGGCGTGCTTCGGGTCATAAGGGCACCTCGCCATCCCGCTGACTGTGTCTCCAACCATCTCCAGAGTGTCCCCCTGTTAAGTCACACACACACACAGATGCATACATCAATCAGCGGTCCCCACACAATATAAATGCATCTGCAGCCGCATCATGAAAACAAGCCACGAGAGAATGGCAATTAGGGAGTGTTACCGTAAGTGCAAACTAATGATTCACTGGCGGCAATTAGCCACAGCAGTAACAACAAGAGAGTCACATTCTCATGCATAAATAAAAGAGACAAACACACAAACTCACAGACACGCAGGGATCCGTACACCCCCACATGAAGCCATGTTAATAATAATCTACACCGAAATCTCTGTGTCAATTACACGTAAGGTAAACACGAGCGAGTATTTCAAGGGAACAACAGATTTGAACAGTCTAGTTCCCATCCGCTGCCGGAAGTGTCATTTCATTAAAACCTGCCTATAAATAAAACATTAGCTAGCATCACTAACTAGTCCCCAGAGAACCGACAACCTATCAGGCAGAGACAGGTGTGTTATAGACCGCTGTAGAGTGTCATTAGTGGCTGACAGATAATGGGCCAGGTACGTCTCAGTGTCCCACTGTTGCTCCATGTTTGAAATGTGAGAGACTGAAAATAACACTTATCTGAAAAAGCCTTTGATAGTGAAAGGATTTTTCTCTCAATCCCTCTCTCTGTCTCTCTGTCTCTCACACTCCTGTGCCTTCATTCCTCTTTTAATATCACTCCCGGATGATGTGAAATCTGCCGAGCCCATGATTAATATTTATGTGCAGTTTTTCCTCCACAAGTTCGGAATTGTTACTGTAATTGAGAGAGACGGGGATTGGCTGGGAAGTGGAGCACCCTCAGACACATGCGGAGGATTCAGGTGAGCTGCTGCCTGATGGATACAAACCTCAGGATTCTGACGTCTTTTGGTACAGATTAGTTCAGATTCAGCACTTGGAGCTTCTGCCTCCACCTGGGAATAGCTCTTCTCTTCCTTCCTCCTCTCCGATACAAAACGGAGAAGGGGGAAAAAATCGACCAGGCAAACAAGTCACGTCTCTGAACACTCTCCTCTTCCTCTTTCCCCATCTTTGCGTTGGTGTTGATTTTCCGTCTCTGACTCACAATGATAACAAAATCGGCAGACCACAAAGTTTAACCACCGAGAAATAACAAATGTTGTATCTCAGGAGAACAAGGCGCTGGAACTGCCAGACAACAGGATAAATAACTCCAGGGGAGGAAGCTAACGCCTCAAGAGCCGAACAAACGTCTCTAATCAAGTTGTACATTTTCACCTGAACACACACACTAATTGCTCTATGGAACTGAGAAAACAGATAAGATATTAAATCCATTTTGTCAAACCAAGGATTAATGCATGCTTGGTCAGGTACTGTAGACCTGTAGGTGTGTTTACTCACAGTGTAGTTGGCGCATAGTGGGTTGAAGGCATTCGTGCCGCACAAAAATAGGCCTCCTTGTCTGCTGAGGAGCACCTTCATGAAGTTACGGCATTCATCCTGCAGCAATGACAGACAAGAAGAAAGAGATTAATATGCAAGAGGTGGTACAACCAAAGAGAGAAAAAAAAAGTCAAAACGAAAGGAGCAAACAGGGGAAAAGCTGGGTTTATTTTTCAGAGGCTGATTATCCAAACCGCTCTGTGAAATGAAGCTTTTCAGTTGCCTGATGTGTGGAATTATCACGCCATTAACGCTGTCAATCATATTGATACAGTCTGAGCGTAGCCTGCAGAGACTTTAAGTGTCTACCGACACCACACATGCACGCACGTACACACAGACGCGGCCGCCGCTGACTGACAGACGGTAATCCAAACCGGCCTCAGGATTTTAAAACAAGCACCAGATTTAAGGCTAATTTCTTCACCGTGAGGCGTCAAACTACATGAGGCCCGCCTCATGACTAAATAAAGTTGAGTTGCAGTCCCGTTCCTCCATGCGCATTCTTTGAACTGAGAAGTCGTGACTCGTGTAAGCGCTGCATAATAAATGCTCTGGTCCACGGTCCCAAATGGTAATAAATGTTGGTGTAGTGAAACACTGAAAAATGACTTGGACATTAATTTCCTGCCTCAACAGAGGTACACTGTTAGTTTTCACACCTGTAGCCTGTAGAATCATAAAAATCTGCATTAACACAACATTTACTCATTCATTTCGGCTCATTTATAGCCATCTGCCTACATGCTAAGTATTTAACCATTTAACTAGCCTGCTGCTAAGGGGATTAAAGCAGCTGTAAAAATACATGAATAATAATAATTAAAATAAAAGTCAGAATTCCAGGAAAAAACGTCAATGATTTTGAAAGTAAAGGCTGTATTTTTCTTTTCTTTTCTTATCTATCCAAGATGAATAGTCCTTTGCAACTGGCTGTCCCACATTCTTTACTGCAACGAGTAGTATTTCCTTTAAAACAAATCGACTGAGCCACTTTATAGTTGTTCAGCTGACCCACTGTAGTGGCCAAACTTTTATGAGATTTTTCCACAGTTCATATAAAAAAGAAAGAAATGAAACAGTACCATAATTACATTTTTAAGCTGTTGCTCCTGAACACTTTGGCTTGTAACCACTTCAAAATGAAGCGTTGTGTCTCTTATCACTACTGATGTTTCATCCTTACTGTGCACAGAGCTGAGACCCATTAAAAATGTATCTTTCCTTCTCGGATTAACTCGAACTTTGGGGGTTTTTACAACACTTTACAGCCTGAAGAAATATGAAATATATCAGATTTACTGTATTTCGTGTCCTGACCTCCACTTACAATCCACTATCTTAAGAGCTAAACATCCATGATAACGGAGCAGTGGACGTGTGTGTGCATTAATCTGCATTTTTCCAATGGGTATTAAGCATACATTCCAGTCGTGACCTTTCACTTTACAAACCCAAAGGTACTCACAGCTGTTGGAAATTTCAGAGGCAAACAGGCCACCTGTGTGTGTAGACTGAGTGGTGATGTACAGTAGATCCCTGCTAGATGGCAGCCAGCAACCCCCTCCCCAGACTACTACTGTCCCAGCCAGGAAGGCACCAGCTCCGACACACACACACACACACACACACACACACATCACACACCATCAGTTGGGGTCTACTTCAAGACCACCAGCCGCACTGATGTCATCGGAAAGAGAAGCCGGTCCGAAGCCGGAGCTGTGGCGGTGGTGATAGCTGGTATGTCAGATGACAGTATGTACGTGTGTGTGCAAGAGATCACAGGGAAAGCGGTGATATGGGAGATGGGGTGAGTGTTATTCCAGATGCTCCACCCCTACGCCCCTCATCCCCACCTTCCCGCTTCGATCCCCGCAGGGTTCTCGTTTTTCAACAGGGAAAAAAAAAAAAAAAAGAAACAGGAAAGACGGACATGTTTTTATGGGCAAGTGTACAGTGTGTGTGTGTGTGTGTGTGTGTGTGTGTGTGTGTGTTGGGGTGCTTGAGGTGTGTCAAGAGTGAGGTGTAAGTTTCGAGTGGTGTAACCCTGCGTGACAAACTGAGGTGTGACTGAGAGAGTACATGGCACACTCCCCCGCATGCAGCCTTCGCTAATGTGTGCAAATAACCAAGTACTCCACATGCATAAGGGGGCATGGACATTTATGTGTGTGTCTGCGTATCACAGCACAGATGCATGCCTGTGTGTGAGAATCATTTGCATGCTGTTTGTCGGTAGGGTTGCAGACTGTCAGCTTGGCCAGAGCTGTAATCACAAAGCCAGATGAAGCACTCTTAATAACAAACCAGTCCCACTGCCAGTGTCTCAGAGAGGGGAGTAAATATTAAGAAGAGCCAAGTCACTTCACAAATGTGTCCATTTGGAAGTGCTCGTACACATAAAATGAAACATTTTTAGGACTGCAGCTATTGTGTTCTGATTGCTATTTGCACTTTACGGGCGCTATCAGAATTCATCCCTTGGTGCATGCACACATTTCATTAGACCTTATTCAAATATTCCAGGAAGTAATTTGGCACTTCCAGGTAGTAGCCTTTTTTTAGTCAAAGCCCAATACAATTATCAGGATTAACGTTTTACTGTGGTTTCCGCATAAAAAAACACTCACACACACACACACACACAAAAACCAATTACAAAGGATCAGGCAGTGAATCACTGAATTAAACAATTATATATAAATCCAAATTCTGTACGTCCCGAAGTCTCCCTCTCCTCCTCTCTGCCTCGTCTCCGCTCTCTGAACCCCTCATTCCCTGGGCAGAATCCAGACAAAACGCCACCTGTGCTGGCTGGCAAGCCTCCCCTAGACCCACACGACTGCAGCCCTCCTCCTCTTCTTCCCCCTACTCTTCCTACTCCTCCTGCTCCTCTTACTGACACTGGCAGAGCTGCCTGGGCTCTGAAAAATGAATCTTCAGCTCAGATGAGTTACACAAGAGCACACACCTCACCGAAAACATGGACAGAGCTGTGAATGAAACAGGGGATTTTTCACAAGTAGATAAGGAGAGATGGTGTCCAATTGTTGAACATGTTTGCACAAGTAAATACTTAAGTTTATAGGCTATAAATGCAATCCTCGTTTATATAAACTAGACACTGCACAGGCAGCGGGTCTTAATGAGTCCCACGCTCTCGAGGCAGATGTTTGCCAGGCTAGCTCATCTTTGCAGATGTACACTGAGCAAGTGCATTCCTCGCCTTGGGAAGTCTTGCACTAGCACAGACGTCATCTTCCTTACACACACGGAGACACATGCACATCCAAAAGCATTCACAGACAACATAAATGCGAGTGATCGCGCACACAGTCGAGAGGACAGACAACAAGCTGCCGGTTGTTACAACACATCTGTTCCAAGAACAACCTGCTGCAGTCTGACACCATTAAAACGGAGGAGGCTCCACCTTCAGCATCTGCTTTCCATCTACTGTCCAGAACTCAACCTTTAATCTTAAATGATAAACAACCTTTTCATTTGGCCAAAGCCTGGGCTGCATGTTTGTTCTAACGATGAATAAAGGTAACGACCATGATGTTTTACCTCCGGCTACAATCTGCATTCCGTGTTCGGTCTCACCGAATTACTAAACAGGTTGAGGTCGTAAAGTCCTGCGCTCATTTTCTTGCTTTTGGAGCAACCACAGCATTTCTTGTAGTCTCATAAAATATAATAAGTTATCATGATGACCTGCTTTAGCAATGCTTTAGTAACGCGCACAATAGGAGCCATCTAAGGTAGTACATCAGGGGGTCGTATTTAGCAGGCTCCTCTAAATCTCCAGCGTTTCCATTACATGCCTGGATGGTCCCCTGATGTTAGCAACCAGGGAGAAGAGAGCGCTGCTCTGCCAAGAGCTGCCATTGAGCCAGAACTCCCCAACACACAGAGTCTCACGCACACACGTACTGTACACACAACACACACATAAAGCTTTGGTGAATCCTCTGCTCCACTCATTAACAACAGGTCTGTCATTCCCAGAAAAAAAATTCCCAATGCGCAATCTTGACTGAAAACAGAGCGACACTCCATGGCAGGAAGAGGTGTGTGTGTGTGTGTGTGTGTGTGTGTGTGTGTGTGTGTGTGTGTGTGTGTGTGTGTGTTTGTGTACATGTGGGTGGAGGATAAATTAACAGCGGTACCGAATTAGCAGCAATGTGCCGTTCTGAGTGCTGCGGTCTTACTCAGCATGTTAAAGCTAATCCGCATCCCTCTGCAACGGTTCCTCAATGTTTGATGGTAATTCTGACTGAACTCACCACAGGCCACAAGCAAACAACAGACGCAAGACGGGTGAGATAATAGAGACACTGGGATAAACGAAGGGACAGAGACAGAGAAAGAATAGACATAAGGGGAAGGGAAGAGAGAGATTTGGAGAATTTTCCAGACCACTCAGCCATGTGGCAGCCTCGGCAGAAAGCCCTGCAGATCATGGGGTCAGCTGAGACCCACTCCCTGGTGGAAACATACACACACACACTCCATTCAGTCCTTGACCACAACACTTAACCTGCATCCCCTCTAGATAGCTTTCCATCTGATAACTTTCTGAGCTAACAATGGCCAACTGTCACTTAAACTACTGTAGATTGGGATTAAAACGTGTATGACTGGATGTAAGACAGCTGGCTTCATGGAAATATGTTCAATTCAAATCAGTTCATTTATATAGTTTATATAGCTACGTCCATGTCTATAAGGGGTCTGTGTTCACGATGATCGGGACACACTGTTTCGCACTTATAAAGACATCAAATATGGGCTTTGTTACGCAGCTATGTATGGAAAATCCAATACTCACTACAAAAACTGAAGATAAATCAGAGCAGAGAGCTGCTGGGAAAACAAAATAATGCCAGTGTATTTGTGTTCTGCATCCCCTTTCAAGCAACTGAGGAATTAGGTCATCAGCTGAGTCGTGAATTAGCGGTGCACGACTTGTAGGGGATTTGAAAATAAGGAGCTGTGGTTTGAAAGATACAATAACAGTTAAATGAAACTTGTTCCATATGTGGAGCTTCACAGTGAGTGGTACAGAATCGAAAGGCAGAGTAGCTATATTTTACACGCATGTAGCATTTGTGTGATTAAAAAAAAGCCTCAACTACAAGGAATTAAAGTGCCTCCACATGTGTGTGGCTTTTTTAATTGATTAATTTCCCAGCCATAAAAAAAAAAAAAAGCAGTGAAACTGAATCTTCCTTCGGTCTAACCAAGAAAAGACATTTGGTTCGGACGACTGAAACCCCAGAGCTTCTCTGAGGAAACTATCATCACACATTGTTTGATCAATAAACAATCTCGCTAAGTGCTGGATATAACGATGCCCAACCGCTCTTTTAAAAGCGCTCTATACGGGATTGCCTTTGTTTGAATGTACATGCCATCCTGTCATAGCCTGACGTGCTGGCATGAAGCCACCTCTGGGGAAGGCCTCCTACTACATCCCTCCTTCTCCTGCTTTCAGAAGGGGAGAGAGGAGAGAGTGAAGTGCGGGGAGAGAATGACAGCAAGAGACAATCAAAAGGGCAAAAACACAGGAGAGATAAGGAGGCAGCGAAAAGCAAAGGACAAAGGAAAATATCATTGCAATATGCAAAGTGAGTGACAGCAGGGCCGACTGTTGCATACGTTGCAACAATCGCCCGGTCAACGTGGGAGAAGGAAAAAAAAAATGAATTGGGATATTGAATTTTCAGCCTAATTAAGGAGAATTCTATGTCCTTTGTGATCGACCAAGCAGAAACATTTAATTACAAAACCAATTATGAGGTGGTGAATGTATCACATCTGACACAACCATCCCCCAAGCAGAACAGGACACTTTCAGGAGGTGAAGTGGAGGAGAGGAAGTGGGAGGCGCATAGAAAAATGACTGCCTGACAGATGTGTTTGTGTGGATTTTCTTTTTTAAATCATGTTCATGTATGTGTAGGAGAGAGACAAAGAGACAGAAGGCTGCAAGGGCACTTGAAATTCTGAATATGTATGACTATACAGCTTATATAATGTATGTGAGGGCTGGCGATCCCACATACATGTATGTAAAAATTAAGATAAAACTGTGTTTCACTGTGTAGATGTGTGTGAACTGACACGTATTCTGTCATTTCTGTTGACCTTGTGGTCAAATTAGCAACACGGGTTAGTAAAAGAACACCTGGAACAGCCTGACGCAATCCAGTGCAAAAGCCCTCCAGTAAGCGCAGCAGTCAGATGCTTCGACGTGAAATTCATATTGTTTGCGCAGTGTAACTTCAAAACAACATTTCAAATTTATGCAGGTCTGAAAGCCTGCAATAAGGCCAAATAATCAAATCAAATGTCACAAGAACTGTGTTCACAGCTGGAAAAATTGTCAGAATAAAAATATATTATTAACACTGATGTGCATGAAATAAATCACAGGCCATTCCTAAGCTATTTCCTCTGCTCTCTGTTGTCACGTAATTGCTGGAAAAAGCTATCAAACTAAACAGCATATCTTCCATGTGGTCCCCACACACAATGACACACCAAAGTTTATTGTTTATCGTTATCATGATATTCAGTCTGTGCAGCTTCTCTGTCTGTCAGGTGAAAAAGACAAAGCTGCAGCAAAGGTATCTGGACTTTTTTATGAAGGTGTTTTGAGAACAGAAGTGGCTTCAAGTGCTCAAGTGATTTTTATAATAAGAATTATAATAATAAACGAGAATATTTCTGTTGCAGTTTTGTTTATGAGGCTCTTTTTGACCAATAGCCGTGCTACGGCAAAATGTTTTAAATAGTGGGTCCTTACTTTCTTCTGTTGTCGCACACTTTCCTGCCAATGTTTTCATACCACTTCACTGATCCTGAAAACTGTTGAAAACTTCAACAGTTCAATTTCAAATAATTCAACTGCATGAAACCAGACAAGAACTAGATACACACAATCCATGTTTCCCTTAAAATGCTGCATTTCTTGTTGCCAATATTTTTTATACATATATTTCTATTAGTAGTCAGATAAGTCCAGCTTTTTTTGTTTGTTTTTTGGTAAGCAAAATTTAGGATGAAAACGATCCTACTGTAACTGTGGATATTAGCATATAATAGAAATAGAATCAGTAATTCTCTGGTGAGTGGGAGCATGTGTGACTGAATGTGCTTGCGAGTGTATGCATACACACGCACGAGCGCAGTCATTCAAAAGCGTCCGAGCCGAGAGAGCTGACTGAAAGGACCTGGCAGTGTTTTTATCTTCCTCTCATTGCCGTGTGACTCACAGCATTACCAGGCAGCACAGTCATTAGGGGCGAGAAGACCTTTCATATCTCAGTCAGCCCCGCAGCTCTCCTCGGGGCCGGCCAACAGGGACCCACACGCTCTCCCTCCTCCCTGGTCCTTGCCTAGCTTTTTGTCTCTGTCCCTCTATTCTCCATTGTGTTTCTGTCTAGCGCTGTCTCACACAGATTTAATGTCAGGTGCTCTCTCTCTCTCTCTCTCTCTCTGTTAAATAAGTCATTTTTTTTTCCTGTGCCTGCAGGGGACAGAGCCCATGCCTCCACCGTCAGCCACAACCATCACCACCCCACACACACACACACACACACACTGAATATGACTGTTTGTGTGTGGCAGACAGCAGCCAGAGAAGTGTGTGTTGGAGATATAAGAAGTATTCATGCGTGGGCTGCTGGTGGCTGCTGGGACATTTCACCCCTTCCCTTCCTCGGTTTCCTGACGCCCACCTGCATCTTCTGAGGCACAGGCACTTGCTCACTCAAGAAGGTGGAATAAGTTTTATTACTGGTAGGAGTGTCTGTGGTGTTCTGATCGATGGGCCTGTGTCTGTGAGTGATGGCTTGGATGAGTAGGGACAATAATACGCGGTCATAACCCTCCTTATGGCTGCGCCGGGGGGCCCTATAGTTTGATGCCGGGCCCAGTGAAACCAAGGCTCCAGACAGAAGTGTGCGCATGAAAGAGAGACAGACGGAAACTTTTACGTTCAAACTCTCTCGGCTGCTGCAAAAGACATTGTTCACTCAAATTCACGGCAAATGTGAATATTGAAATGAGATCATAAACAGCTGTAGCCAAGGGAAATTAAATGCTTTTCAGTTGCCTCAGCGTCAGTCAATGATTAAACCGTAGAGCTTGTATTGTGCCTGTGATACTGCCAAAGTCTGCTTTTTATTAGCCATTAGTATCCATATTGACCAATAAAGTCCTATTTTATATGATAAAGCGTCTCCTAAGTTCAGCCCTTACAGCTGCAATAGTTAAACTGTTTTACACACCAATCAGCCACAACATCAGAACTTCCATGTCCATTCTCTGATGAGTCACAACTGGAGACCTGCACAATATTAGGAAAATTAGGATGGTCATAATGTTAGGCCTGATTGGCGTATCTAGGCCTACTATGGGTATGAGAAAGGGGCCTCTCAAATGACAACCCTGTACACCGCGATCACCTGGCCCTGCAGCTCTGTTGAGCTTTATTATGTCTTTCAGTAGTCGCAGTATTGGTTTTCTTCACTGTTGTGATTCAGTGTCACTGCTCTCTTCAGTGTTGTTTTCAGACACAGCAGGCAGCTGTTTTCAGCAAAAAAAAAAATGCTCTAAGAAAACTCCACTGTACTCAGCACCAAAGAGCAGACAGACAGAGTTACTGACAGGCTGGTGAACATAGTGGAGCACTTAGCGGCTTAAGAGCCAGATATTTGGCTCGGGAGTTGCTGGAAACAAAAAACGGAGCTACAAGGAGAGTGAATAATGGATTTAATCAGGTAGGTACAAAGTTGAACCGAGTACTAATGGTGCTCTGGATTTTCATTCAAGAGACAGAAAGACGCGTGTGACAAACAGACAGTCTCACCTCGTGTTTGCCCTTCATCCTGCAGATCCTGATGTCATTCTTGTTTGACTCCCATGTTCTTTTCTACACGTTAAATAACACACAAATAAATGATGCTGATTAGCTACATGCGCAACTCTCCGCAGCAGGAAATGTCAGTTTCCATCGTAAAGAAAACACCTCCCCATAAAGGTTGCAACAGCTGTGGGTGTCTGTCTGGATGGAGCTTACCTTGCTGTAAAACATCTCGTCTCCTGCAACGATGTCCAACTCCACACGGAAAAGGTCATCCCTGGAGAGAGGGACAGACATAGAGAGACGTAATTAGCCAACACAGCACAATCCAAAGCTTAAGGTGAGACAAGACAGAGTAGTAAGCAAACTATGAATATCAGTTCCTATGCATGAGTACAACTTTTATGCCACCTCAGGACGGCGCATCTTGATTCAAAGCTTTTGGATGAAATCCAGACCGCAAACTGCATATATCCTCTGTCTACTGAATCCCTGTGGCTTTACCACTAAATAATTCTTTACCTTCGGTATAATCTCCCCACAGGACACTGCAGCTAATGCATACACATTAGAGGCATTTATTCATTTAAAGTTGATCAGACCGGCAGAGATTAGGTAACAGCTTTACAATGTCTTCCATTTTTCCCAATATACATGAGAAATGGAACCCGACTGCATAATCAGGTCTCATATTTCCCGTTCGCCTTTTGCCTCCGCTCATTAAACCCGACTTGCAGCGTGGAATTTTCAGCAATGCCTCGAATTCGGCTTGTCATTCTTATTCAAAAGCCTGAAATTGAATTAATGGATGATTTAATCGAGTTGTTCCGGTGATGCTTGCGCGCCCCCACATGCTGCCTACATGTGGTCCAAACTCTAACACCGCGCATGTATTCGTGATCTTTCAGACACTGCTTTTTGTGCTCTTAATCTGCTGATATTCTGCAGTAACCTTGGAAGTTCCTGAGTGAAGAGTGTCTCGTAATGAGAGCTGGAAAAGGAAGTTAACAGCTGATGTTTGCATATTGATCAAGGCCTTGGTATCTGCTAGGATGGCTCTGGAAAGTGGGCTTCGTCTAAGCAGAAGAATCACACTCTGAATAGGCTAATCTGCAAATCTGCCATAGCTGTGTTAGTGCCGCAATATCGATCCCATCTCTGATCCAGCCCTCCCTCCCATCTGTGCTGCGAGTTCTCTCTTGGTTTCACCTCTTTCCTTGACAGATGGAGGGGTTATCCTGTGTGCGCCAAGTGAGTGTTCACACCACCTGAATGTGTGAATCTATGCGTGCCTTTGCATTTTTGCTCAGCGAGAGCTGCGAGGATGTGTGCATGATGAGAACACAGTTAGGCCAAGTGCCGTCAGGTTAGTCCTCTCCTGAATAATTTATCTTCATTTCCTGTTGCTGTGTCAGAGGATTCCTGCCCTTACTCGGCCTCACGGAGCAAGAGAGAGGCAAGGAAGTGCAGAGTCACCAATCACTGGCTTGGTGCACCTCTGCTTAGCGAATCAAAGTTTAAGCATTCTCAAAACATTGGAGTGGGCCAGAGTGTGAAGCGTAATCTCATCCAGGCCGCTTCGGCATTGTCTCTGCATTAACATAATGAATATAGCAACAGGCCTCCTAGTCGGAGCGGCTGACAGCCAGCCCTGTTGCCTCTGATAGTGCAGAGGAGGGGGAATTATTCACGCTGCTGCTTCTCTTTCCTTCTCCATTTCTTCTCTCGCCTGCTCCAGGTTGTTTGAACAATGCAAATCCCGTGGCTTGTATGTTTCCTTTTGTTTAGGTGTGTATTTCAGGGAGTATGTCATTTGAGTTTAGGATTAAGGGTGACATGATCAACATGTGAACTACGTAAAGATTTCATCATATGTCTCAGGTTATGTATGAAGCCTTGAACTCACTGGCTAATAATTTATCCTAAAGCCACACATCTAGTGTTGTGTTTTGCTTTCTTTTTCCGGCCTTGTGTGTATAATAAGCGTGTGCCTGAGCTCACATTTCATAAATGCCTCCGACCCCTTGGACCTGGTTAATACAAAGTCAACACAGGCTGAAGAGTAACTGTCAACATTTCCTGAATTTCTTACTTGACCAGCTCATGAACCCTCTCCTGCTAAACAACAGCAAAATCAAGGTCAGGACCTCTTAAGCCTCCAAGTTTTCCCATATTTCTTTTCACTTGTCCAACTCTGCTTCCCGAAAGCTGCTGCATTGTGGTTTAGTGTGAGCGGCGCTGAGCCTTTCTAAGCCTGCAAATCCAGGAGAAGTGGGTGAAACTAAAATGGGAGACTTGAACTAACCATGGAGTTACCCTGACTCTGCTGCTGAATGAGGGAGAGTGCTCAGTGTGTGAGAGAGAGTTTGTATGTTCCTGGATGTCTCCGAAGACCACGGAATAAATCTACAAGTCGGTCTGTGTGGTTGAGAAGCTTGGTTCTAAAATCACTGGCATCGTAGAGAGAGAAAAATTTTGGTCAAAGACACTGAAAATTGCAACTTTGACAGCCAATAATGTCAAATAACAAACAACTGGTTTATGTGCTGTGGAGTCTGGAAAAACAAATGCATTCTGGGACAGAAAAATGCTTTACAGCTACATGTCAACTTACGTTTACTTATTTATGGTTAGAAGCTACACATTTTAACATAGTCATGCTGCACCTTTTTAGTACTTTTTAAGCAGAAATTCAGTAGCTGCTAGAAAGGAAAATAAAACATTTTTATGTTTTGTAAATACAGAACTGAAATGATGTGGCGATACTTGACAAGAAAAATATATCAGCTTTGATTCCTTGGAGGCACAGAAGAGTGATGGTTAGCACTGATGCCTCACAGCAAGAAGGTCTAGGGTTTGAACCCACCAGCCAGCTGGGGTCTTTCTATGTGGAGTTTTCATGTTCTCCGTGTGTCTGTGTGGGTTTTCTCCGGGTGCTCTGGCCCTCTCCCACAGTCATAAGACATGCTCATTAGCTTAATTGGTGATTCTAAACTGGGGCGTAGGTGTGCATGTGAGTGTGACTGTTGTTTGTCTCTTTGTGTTGGTCCTGCGATAGACTCCAGGGTTGGTAGTTATGGCAAATGAATGAATGATTATGGTAATTTAGAAATCTGTCTCCAGATACAAGATATCAAGAATTCCCAAGTTCCCAAGTGTGTTGTCAAAAAAACAATTGTGTACTTCATCATGCTGTGTGGGACTGGGCTTAGTGGTGTGTGTCCATGTGGGTGTCCACACTTGTGTGTCTGCGTCCCTCCTTGCACACACTTGTCGTCTGCATGCTAAACTTTCCCTGCCAGTCTCAGTAGGCCTCTCGCTGTCTGTGTGCCATGAGGCATCTGTCCTGACTGTGGCCACCACGTGACCCCTCTTGACCTCCGAGGTCAGCGTCTCTGGGCTAATAAACTGAACACCTTCCAGCCTGGCAGTACACACCTTCCACCTCCAGCTAATACCAACAATTACAGAGCACACAGAGTTAGGGTCCTTTACAGTTGGAATACTTATTAGATGGTTAGCTTCATTCCCTCCACCATATAGTCAATCGGTAAACACTCTCCAATTGGTTTATATTTGGGTGGATTATCCCCTTGGATGTGACTGAGGGCCGAAGATCCCAGGATCCACATCTGCTCATCTTAACAGCAATGAAATGGGGCTTAACACAGCAAGACGCTTACTCCACCTGGCACCAGCCAAATACAGAGTTTACTTTCATTTAGCAAGGATGGAAAGAGGACAGGGAGAGGTAGCTGTGCTCAGCAGGTGCTTAGGGCAGGGATTTAGCTGTGCTTGCAGTCTGAGGAGCAGCTATGCTAATGGTGACAGGATTTGGGGATGAGTGAGGCGCCTTATCAGGCCATGCACTCTGTAGGAGCTTTTGGCATACGTACCTGCCACCACCGGTACTTACATTGTACATTTTAAAAACTCTGTCTCCCTGCTGGCTCATGCATACATGAACACATGGATCGTCTTATTTCTATACTGATCATTTTCTGTCAGGAAGCCACAAACACTTTTAGCCTCTTACAAGAAATACATAAATATATTGTCTTTCTTTATATTTTATCTCTTACTTCTCCTATTCGATTAAACATTTCTACAGTTGTAAATTGAAATTAACAATTTTTTAATGTGTGTTGTGACTCTGGTTATAATTTAAAGCCAACCGACTACAGACTACAGTAGCTCTAGTTGTCTGTAAGTGGTTTTATTATCAGGCTTGTGCATGTTATAGACCCTCTCAGTGCAGACAGAATGGCTAGAACCACGTTACATGGTTTGATATATTTACTACCAGGTCTCAGTGGTACGGTTAGACCAGCTGGAGGCCAGGGACTGGGTCATTTCCTGGACCACAGTGGCGTCTCTTATTGGAAACCACTTCAATCTTCCTTCAGGCTTCCACTGCAGCAAATAACCAGCACCATATGTGGAGACTAACTGTGTCCCTCTTTTTTTTAGCATGTTTCAAGCTAAATTAATTTTTGGACAACACGGGCAGTAAATCTTGGAGGGAGGGGGGCATGTTTTCTGTTAACTCAGTCTGTTTCAGGTCGGCTCCTGAAAGACTCCAGGGAGCAGCAGATGTAGTTTTACAATGCAAGCCAGTGTAGCTGAGTAGACAGTTCTTGTCTGGCCGGCCTGACCACCAGGGCTACTGTCTGTCCAGGATCAGCGCATTCACCAAAGTGACAGACATATGGGGGCCAGCATTACGTAGAGACCAAAGTAGACCTCAGTGACTTGGCACATCAGCCATGCAGCTCACAGATTTGTTACAAAAAGTCCCTATGTGTTGAGAAATATTTGTGATCTAGCATGAAAGATTTGTCAAAAAGAATTTTTCTCTGTCTTTCAGAGGAGATAATGACACTTCACAAAATATGTGGCCAGCAAATAAAACACTTATAACACTGTCTCAACCTGTGAGGTTTGACATTTGATGCTGCACTGATGGTTCACCAACATATATGTAGGTTGTTTCCACGTGACTACATAGATAAAAACAGTACAAATTGCATCTCCATGAATTTTGCTTAATTTTGTTGTTTCTATTTAGGCAAGACAACAGCCTTACGAGTATGTTACAAGTAGGTTAGTATGACAGACACATTATGGGGATACATTATAGAGTATTGATTGGTGAAGAAAAATTTAAGTGGTAAAACCTGGCTGCATGGAGACTCTCAACAGAGACCTGAAATCTGAAACATTGAGAGTCATGTAACCAAGGGTTACTAGGATTATCACTTGCAAGCTAATCTTGCTCAACTAAAATTCTTTTGACAGTGCGAACTATGCGGTATCTACTAATACATAATGGCTGTGATTTGTTGAGAATTATACAAGAGACATATTTTAGAAGAAACCTGTTCTAATCACAGGTTCCCATACCTCCAGAGTGCTGAAAAATGAAGCAGCAGGTAGATTATAAGTTTTGCTGCATTTTTCTTTTTGTTGTAGTAAAGTAGGTGGGATGTTTTTTCTTTTTTCTTTTTTGCTGTTTGCATTCTTCCGAGGTGACAAAAGCAACAAAAGGCATCCTCCTGACGCCTTTAACTGCCTCAGTAAGTCACCGATTGCTGCAGACAATCGAGCGTCTCTCAAAACTTAAGAGACGCATTATATTAAGGACAGGCTTATGGTCCAAGCAGGTCCCACAAACTGAAAAGCCTGGTGCTGTTTTTCATGGGAGAAAAACTATTGGCCTTGTTTCTGTGTTAATGCTACATCTGGGTGTACTTTAGCTTCAGCTGCACTCATACACAGGTCCTTTGAGATGAATGCTAACATTAGCATTCGCTCAGACGCTGCAATTCCTAAAATAATGTCCAATGAAAGTGAGTAATCTAGCTTGGCAACAAATGAAGCAACAACAGAGCTTCCAGCAGATATTAAAGCTCTATGTATACGCAGTGCGTGCAATCAAAGACATGTGTCCCAGATTTCTCTAAGCTTATGGCTTTAATTGAATTGTGGATATGTACTTAGTAAGTATGTGCTGCATGTGTGTGTGTGTGTACCTGGCTCCAATGTAGAGCGTCCGATTGACCTGGAGGATCCTCTGGATGTGCAGAGGCTCTTGTCTCATCCATGTTCTGTGCGGTCGGCCCAGAAACACCGGGTATCTTCTCACCACTGTGGGCGAATGAGAGACATAAATACATGATTGCTGATCTCAAACTGAGAGCCATATATGATGAAAGCAATCAGCTTAAAAGCACTTTTATGTTAAGTTTGCTTTGACAGTTCAGCAGCAGTGAGATGTGTTCAAGGTGAAGTGGAGATTTTGAAAGAGAGGAACATTTTTCGACGAATTGTTCATTTATATGCTGCTTTTAGTTGACAAGTTTGGCAATTCAGCCCACTGGCTCTGATAATTCAAAAGGGCAGACAGTGTTCAGTGTTTCAGAGGACACGCTGTTCATCTGTCTATTGAGGAAGACAAAGCATTAAGGCAGAGAAATCAGAGATAAAAGTGCTGAACCATTTTCCGTGACTTTTGATCTTGTTGTATCGCAGATGTGCAAAAATGCAGAGGACAGTGAGAATGAAGATGGAAGCAGAAAAAACAGCTTCATCAATAAGATGGATTACTGTAGAAAACCACTATGACTATAAAGCTATGCCTATGGCCTCGACTTGAAGTGAATGTTTTCATCTGATATTCTCTCTTAGGTTCTCTGCTACGCTACCACTACTTCTTTATATTCCACCCTATTGTCACCCTATCTTCACCTAAGTTGTCTGCTTCTCTTTATTCCAGTCCTGTATTGTGTGATATCTCACTAAAGTATTTGCATTCCCTGGCCACACTGGGAACCTCTGAAATGTTTTCTGTCCTCCACCTGGATATTTCCCTCTATTTATCTTGTCATCCATATGAAATTGTTCTGTAACTTATATCTGCTGTAAACCACAGCAGTTGAGACTAATGCTGCCAATCTGGCGTCGCCCTCAGTAGCACAACAACCTCTACACTCCACCGTTAGGTATTGATAGGTGGAGAAGGGTCTGGACTTAGCTGGGAAACCATCAGTCGATATCATTGAACAGCAATCAATCAAGGTCGAGTCTGAGCTGGAGACTGAGCTGATATGGAGACGCTGGGTCTGAGTGTTCAAGGAGCTGCGTCTCTCCTGAGGGTCGGCGTTCTTCTGTGGGAAAGTCATGATTGCGAGAGCCCCTTCCTACACTCTGGCCTCATTCCTGAGTATGACCTCGCACCTCCTGGCCTGGACACCAGTCAACACCCATTGTGTGAGAACTTGTCTGACCTCCACAGCCCACACCATGACCCTAAGCCTCCTCTATACCCTACCCCACAATTCATCACCAAGCATGTTTGGCTGCAACCCAGCACTTCACACGTCAGGGCCTGGGTGAAAAGCACGCGAGGGAGTCTATAGGGTGAGAAAGCCAGGAGGTCGTTACCTTCAGTGGGGATGAAGTTGAGGGGCCCGGGTTCCTCTGGGAATGCCGGGCTGGCCGTTCGGAGCAGCCAACACAGCAGGAAGAAGGAGGGAAGGGCCACAGCTGCCATAGCAACACAACTGTGGAGTCTGTGGAAAAATAAAAAAAGAAAGGAGTGAATAATGAGACACATTCACTCAGTCAATCACCTACTGACTAAGTGGCAGGCCGGTTTTCTAGACTGGAGCTCTATCTTTGCATTCCCACAGCATCTCTGCCTCTTTGCCCCGATCTGAGGGGAGATAAATAGCTGCTGGGAGTGAGGGATTAAGTCATTCACTGTGGGAGAAGTGTCCGGTCAGCTCTGAATGCAGCCAGATCATTTTGGCATCACCACATCAAACATCACACCACTATGACACATCTAAAAGCTATGGGAAAGAGACACCGGAGGTGCAGAGGGGGTGACATCTTGGGCGAGACACGGGGCAAGATATCTGCTATACATGAATGGAAGACAGTCTCTTTCTCTCTCTTTCTCTGTAGGCACGGAGTGAGTGAAAGGTTCAATAATGCTCCAGACATCAAGTGTTATCCAGGATATGAAAGAGAGAAGGAGAGAAGTGGTTTACTTAAATTAAATGCTTTCCAGCGACTCAAATCACATCTCTGCTGTCTGAGCTAAACTGACGGTATTTTTCATGGCGAAGTACTGAGGCACATGCAGCACTGGAGTGGAAATACAAATGATACCCAAATGAAGTTACCCCACACAATCCATCTAGGAAACGAGTCCAGCACTCAGCTTCACGAGAGAAAAGCTCTCTGAGTTGCTATCGACTTAAGCCACAAACCTCAGAATGCTTGACGGGGCCGGCCACAACCGCTCCGTGCTGTTTGTGATTTTGCCAGCAACCGTGCTGACGTGTGCGTCAATCTGCTTCCATCAGCCACTTTTAGAAAGTTGTTATTGTCTTATGAGCTCTGACTCATCTTTAATTCTCAAACATGTTGTCCCTCTCCATGCTAGCCTGGTGTGAGATTGTGTTTTCATAGAAAACACGCAAACACACTGTAATTTAAAAAAAAAAAACTCATGATGCCACTCACACACTTATCTTATCCCAGTGAGTAATTTGCTTTTAAAATCCAGTGGAGGGAGGCGTTCCATCCCCACAACAACAAGCACAAAAACATTTCTTACAGTCATGCACCATTGCAACATCTCAAATTTGAATATTAGCTCTGGTTGAATGCAAAATGTCTGAGCATTTAACTGTGGTCACAGATGTGTGTGGCAATGCAAACTGAAACACTGACTGTATCATTTGTCCTCCTTCTGTGTCAGTCGTCATTTCATAACAACATTTTAACTCTAATATGTAATATAGAAAACGCAGCCGAAAGGGGAAATGCTACACACAACACTGTATAAGTCGGTATAGTAGCGCCCTTCCTGCAGTCACTTTCAGCCTTTCTCTCTCACGTGTTTCCTCCCTCCCCTGAAGAACAAATAGCCATTGTGCAGCCCATCTCTTTAATGGAGTCCCAGACATAACCTTATCGGCACACATCATCTTTATGGGACATTTCTCAAATTCCCGGCTCTGACATCAGAATAAAAGTGGGAGGCATGCTAATTACTCACCCACAAGCAACATTACAGGAGGTGAAGGGGAACGCGTCACACAGAGAAGAAAGGAGGTCATAGGGGAAAGAGAGAGATGGGGAGATGGAGTGAGAGATATGTAAGAAAGAAGAGAGAGAAGATGAGAAGTCGGGATATCCAATCAGAGATCCTATTGTTTCTGCTCTTAATAATGTATGAATAAATGTCAGGCGGTACGCATTCGATTAGGATAATTAGACACCCTGGGCTATACAGTTTCATGGGACACTAGAATAAGTAGATATGCCAGCACTAAACCATGTGTGTGTGTGTGTGTGTGTGTGTGTGTGTGCGTGTGCTGAGTATTATGTATGTATGTGTGTGGACACACAAATGGTCCTCAGCCAAAGCATCTCTGTAATTATGACAAATGGCTACAGCCGAGTCCATTCAGAGGCATCGCTGCATGGCACAAGCTGTACAGCAGAATGCCGTTATCATTGGACGAGGTATACTGCAAGTCACATATACATTTTGCCATTTGGAGGAGACACTAATGTAAAATATTCAACCCCAAGGTGCTATAGCACTGCGTGTTCGAAATTGAAATGGCAATAGATGTCAGTAGAGTCATATTGAAGTTGGCGCACTGTGTGGGCTCCGTGGATTTGCAAAAAAAGTGTTTAAAACGATACTGCAAGAAGCAAATTGTCAGTTCTTTCACTGGGAGGGTGACAAACCTATTCAAGGACTGAGCTCAATTTTGGAAGCTATCCCAAAAGCCCTGTTTGGATGCCAAGTTAATACAGATGGCTAGCGATGACAGTGAGGGAAAAATGCAGGCGATGACTGGTCAAGCATAACTTAAAGTCAGTCTGAGCTTCAACATCCTATATATGTTTGTTTTGTTACTGAGACAGGGCCTCTGAAGCTAACGGCATGATCCAACTGTGATAAATCGGATGAAGGTGATCAAGGTAATTTCCTAATCAATGTCATTGAGATCATTTAGCAGCCAAAAAAGTGACAATGGGGTGGGCGGGGTTGATGTTACAATATCTTCCTGCACCTCATCGATGATCTCAGACTGAGCCCCACTGTTGCCAACTAAGATAACAAATCAAGAGGCAATCAATGATGTCTAGTGTCTTAAGCAAAGCCCTAATGAAGACTGATAATATAATGATCTGAGGCACCGGTCTGGACTAAGAACAGAGAATTCTGTGTGAAGTGGTCTGATGGCAAAAAATACATCTGAGGAATGTCTGCAATGTTGAACTGAATGCTGGTTATAGACAGTGACACTTTTTTTTTCTGGGGTCTGGCTAATTTGCATGCAAACAGGTCACCTCATCATCAAATGAAAACGCTAATATGCTCTGAAATGCTTTTGTCACTTATTACGGTTGCCATGGCTCTCCCCTTTACCTCTCCTCAGCGTTTCTACCTTCTCCCTCTCACCATCTCGTTATGCAGCGGTTTCTAACATAGCTCTGCCTTAAACCCAGTCTTAACGGTGTGTACACACTGTACGTGTTTCTATAACCCAGCCGGGAGGTATACTTGCAACTGAAATTGGACTAAGGGTTGAAAGAAAACCAAGATTATGCATGTCCCAGATGTAGAGAAAATGGTAATGAAATTGTGCATCATTAATAGGGACACAGCAGCGGCACTGGTGGTGGTTGGGGTATTTGTGATTAAAATATTTAACAGGGTGGATGTAGAGTATTATGCAGAAGCGTCAGAACACAGTACTCAAGCAATAGAATGGAAACTAATCCCTTTTCACACCACTCAGTCAGCTTCAAAAAGCAGAGGAAGAATGAATTTAAACATAATCTATTTCTACCTAAATCTTTTTCATAAAGCGCATTCTACTTTTCCATTCACCAAAAAAATAAAAATAAAATAATGTTTGCTCTTTCACTTGCAGATACAGCATGTATTAAAGCTGCGCTCTTGAATATAAATATACTTTTTATTCAAACAATGGCTCACACTTGTGTCACGTGACGCACTGTGAGATACTGTAACTCTCCTCAGCAGAGTCATTTAGCATCTTAATACTTATTGTTTGAGTTTTGCAGCCTCTAACGCCTTCATTGCTCTTGAGCCCTGCTTCAAACTGCAGCACACAGCTGTCTGAACGGAAAGATCACGTTGGACACAACTCTAATCGAATGTTAACATTGTTCTGTAACTGCTAGGTGAGTAAATAACCACCGCTATGTTTACATGCAAGTCTTCAGGATCTTGTCGGTTTTATTCTTTCTAGGCTGTGTACATGATTAATCAAAATAAACATTCCTCTAATATTCCCCTTGCACATGCAGCAAGTTTTTCATGGTGGCGGACATATTTGAACGTGCAAACACAGCCAACCACCTTCTGGAACTGGGATATTTGCACATACCCAAGAACCTTTCGATATCCAAAGGCTTTCATAGTGTTTTAAAAACAGCTTCTCCTTCCAACAAGAAATATGGACTTTTTTGCCATCACTCAGTTCCACAGCTTTGCAAAGTGTTGGCTGGTGGATTATTGCAAAGAGCTGTGCACTGGAACTGAGCAATGTGTCACAGACTGCAATTGAAACCTGACATTTTCTGAATGTGCCGTATATAAGCCCAGAGTGTGCTCTTGAATCTCCACTAACATCACCATGTCCCATGTCTTAATCAGGAAAATGCTGCATTCAGAAAAAGGCCCCAATCGTTATATTCAAATGGACTAGGCTGTTTGAAGCATATCAAATTTGGAATTCTGTCATTTATGAAATAATTGTGGTAATACAAACACATTTCCATTTTGGATTTACAGCTTATTAGGCTCCCAAGTAGCTGATTGAATAGTGTGAATCATCTTAAAAGTGCCGTTGCTCTTGGCTGGTTGTTGGTCAGTGGATTATTACATACAAGATCCTGGTAGGGACATTCTCCAAGAGGGCTAAGCCTGTTTGAAATCATCTCTAATGCGTTGTTTGACCTTTGTTTCAAAAGTTCTATACGTAGTAGAAGCTCAAGTGGCAGTGGTGGATGATAAAGTATTACCAGAGCCTTGTTTTGTTTCAATTCAATTTGCAATTTCCAGTAAATCTCTGTGGAAATAAAGCTCTGCAGAAAACTGGACAGCAGTAACCCGAAGGCTTTCACAGTTAAATAACCTTCGTTACACACTCAGCTACCAAAAGACTGAGCCCGATTCTTAAAACACTTGATAACTCTTAAAGAGAGAATTAACGTTCAGAGAAATAATGCTTTGCTGCAGGCACAAGGATGAGCTCCGCAGAGATGACCTTCAGGATCTGTAAAATTTTATGATTGTTCTATTCTCTTCATGTGGATTTAAAGACACATTATAGATTTCTGACAGAGTGGCCTAATTGTTATATTAGTTAGAGAGGAGAGGCTGCTTTATGGAGTGTGTAGAATCAATGGCAGGTGATGGCATGATGATGTTTGGATCTCCTTCAGTGAGCAATAGGATAAGACACTGTGAGGCAGGGATGAGATGAGGAAAGGGAGTACAGAATGAAGACTGGGAAGGAGGACAAGGTGGGACAATGAAAATGACAAAAATAATGGACCAGAGGGAGTGATGAAGAGAAACAGAGGTGAAAGAGAGACAAGTGAGGCATTCAAATGGAGAGGAGAAGCTGCACCGGAAATATAGACAGCGAAGCCAAAGAATGCCAGGAATGAGAAAGACTGAGAGACAAAGACACAGAAGAGAGGAAAAGCATTGCCAAATTTATCTTTACGCTGAGCCAAGATTAGACTAGTGGGAAGAACCTTCTGGCTCTGTACTTGCTTGATTTGCAACTTATCTAAACTGATGATATTTTTCCGTGTCTGTTTATGTATGGGA
Organism: Mugil cephalus; assembly: GCF_022458985.1. Classification (NCBI taxonomy): domain Eukaryota; kingdom Metazoa; phylum Chordata; class Actinopteri; order Mugiliformes; family Mugilidae; genus Mugil; species Mugil cephalus. The sequence continues at coordinate 6,079,771 of NC_061775.1, forward strand.
AAATGGCTGGAGGGGTTACTGCTTTGACCACTGATGTTCAGATTGCACATGTTGACTGTAAGTAACACAATCCAGGGGGACTTAATATAAATACTACGCTGATGACACACTGTTATACCAATCCCTGTAGTCTGGAAAGCTCAACCTTATAAAGTCAACAGCTTAGTGCATTAAAAGAACAATTAACTGAATGAGCCACAACTTCCTGCAACTCAACAAAGTCAACAATTATTGTTGTAACCTTAAAGACGCTGTGGCAGGAAACGTGTTCTCATTATCGTCTTTGTCCGTGGAAGTACAGTACCACAGAGGTCATAAACTCCAGTGCTGTTGTTGATTATAACCGTATGTCCCAAGGCCACATCACCAATAAAACAAGATCTTGGGTCTTATAAATGTATGGATCCAACCTAGCTCCAGGCATGGCACATATACAGTAGGTGCATAACTTTATAGTTACTCCATAAAAGTCAAACATGCTCAGTGCCCATCTACCGCGCAGATCTCTATATCCTTCCTTCCAGCTGTTCTACATAAAAGGCAAGCTACTTTTTACTTTCACACTGAATAGTGGCACAGGATGTAAATCGTCCATTATGCACCAAATTTGGGGATATCCCTTCTTTCTAGTGTAACGGAAATCACTACAATGGATCTACCACTTCAAATGCCACTACACTGACTTGATTAAAGCTTGCGATCCTTGTCTTGACTACTTAGTGCTACCACTTAGTCTGGTGCAACCTCTTGTTAAAAGCATTGATAATATTAAGTTAAATATTTTGAATCATTATTAACAAAATAGAAATAACAGATTACACTTAATGTGCTCTGACATTAACATTGTTGTTTTCCGCAGTGGTATTTTAACTTTAAATTGCATTAGATTGTTTGATTGGGTACTTCATTAATTTTATTGTTTGTGTTGTCCTGAAAACCACCTTACATCTGCTCTGCCGAAACCAGGCAGTTAGCCTCCTACTTAACTCACACATACACAGTGGATGCAAATAGGCACATGCATTATATACTTAACAGTCACACACACACACACACACACACACACACACACACACACTCATATACAACATTTTCTCTGGGCATTGTGCCTGCACTTAAGCGAAACCACAGTCTTCCCTCTCTATCTCTTCCCTCTCTGGACTAATGTAAAAAGACTGCAGGAATTCCCTCCACTACAGCAAAAGGCACAGACACCAACACAATTTCATCCCTTTGCTTGGGACTTCAGTGACCCGGGGTCTGTTTACTAGAAATTTGCATCACCATGAAATCCTGAAGCCCCAACAACATCACACGTATTTAAAGAGAGCCGAGAGGGAAAAGACCAGGGGGGGAAAGAGGGGGGACTGGGTGGCGGAGGGCTGTGCACAGTAAATGAAAGATGAAGAGTGACCTTTAAGCGCAGAACCCTGATTTTCCCATGCACAGAGAAGCGGCACAGATTTATGTGGTGAGAAATATGCACAGTATGCGCAGTAGGATAAAACATTTCGATAACGCTCCTCTTTAAGTCCAAGTCAAACCATAAGAATGTGTGCTCCGTCTGTGATACCTGAGTACTGCTTTAGTTCGTACAGTATCTTTCTTACACCGCGGATGGATATATAATTTCAGGGGATTTAAAGGCTGGTGCTGGAATAAGATAATCTTTGACTCATTCTCTCAGATGCGGACGTGCTCCCATTAATAGGTGAGAAGTATCCTGATGAAAGACCGCTGGATGATGGAGCAGTAATGTATTAGTTGTAAAAGCTTATTGTTGATGAATGGATATCTTTGAGCATTACTGGAGCTCTCCCCGGAGTTGTGTGACTGTCATTAACCTTCACAGTCCTCAAAATTACAGCTGCGGAGACAGAATAGTTGTAGTTACAATGTAGAAGGAGGAGAACAAAGAATTTGCAGCACTGTCTAACATTGTCTACACGAGTCCACGGCTTAATTATAGGTCTTTGTTTCAGGTAGACTCGGGAAGCATGAAGACAAATCTTTGATTCTTCCTTTTTTTCTACCCTCCTTGTTATCTGTTTCATCTTCCAAGTTTCGGTTTCTCTCTCTCAACATTCCTTACTGTGTTGGTCATCAAAACAGTGATGCATAAAACAAGGAGAAGCATCATGTCACATCACAACAGCAGAGATAGGCCCGACCTTTGGCTCCCCACCAGTTTACAACCATCATTAGCAGGGCAGGGATCAGGGGCCAAGGCTATAAATCACGTTAAAGCCGTCCATGTAGGAGGATCCCAGCTACATGCAGTAAAAACCGAAAAGAAAACACACTCGAAGACTGACGGGAGGCTAAAAGCAACTCCATCCATCAGTGGCTGGAGGCTCCATAAAGTCAGTAAAGGAAAACACACAAGGCGATAATCTCCAACATGGTTATAAATAATACAGAAACCTTGCTAATGGCAATAAGAGGTTCTGCTGCATGACAGAACCCCTTTTGATGTGATTATTTGGCTAAAATGCCTCAAAGGACGCGTATTATCCTGCATAAATCCTCAGAGGTAACTCAATAGGGCGACATGTTCCCATCCAGAGACTGTTTTGCTTTTGAATCAGGAGGAGATGGGGATTTATTGTAATAGCAACAAGTGACTGTCAGGAGGGGGGCATAGGGTCAGGTGGTGGGCAAAAATAGAACATTTGGAGGAAAAGTCGAGGGCACCGAAAATTGAAAACAGTCTCCGCTGGCTGCACTGCTTATTTCTAATGTACACTTGTTGTACAGAGAAAAACAATCTGAGAATGCAAATTACATCCTGAATATGGAGAACATTAAAACAAAATAAGACTATGACTTTGCTGTGAGCAGTGATGTAGTGGAGTCTTGTTGTGCAGCCAGTGACTCAAGAAAGTGACAGCTCCCAGTCAAAAAAAAAAGCCCCTTAAAACAAACCAGCTGCTGCCTGCCATTTAACAGAAAGGAGTATTGATTTAGTTCTCTGCAAAAGAGAATAAATGTCTAACCTTTCCTTAAAATTTTTTTGTTGCATCTTTAATTGCCATGACAAAGGACAGGTCAACAAATCAGATTGTACATTACACACATACTTGTAAAAGTGTGTAAAATACAGTGTAGTGAAGGGAGACGGGACAGCATGAAACGGTCTGTGTAAGAAGTTTTGTTTTATAACTGAGCTGTCAGGAAAGAAATATATAGAAAAATGAGAAGGAACACGGAGGTCTGTGCACATTCGTGTCTAACAAACGTCTCTGTATGCTAAAGGTGTTTACCTTAGGCCCTTTGTGCTTCCCTCCAAACATAGTGCATGAACATCTAAGCCACTTGGTTTCAAGATAATCCAGTTAATGATGAAATAATTCACCGCCATATAATAGCTGTATAAGCCACAAGCCACAAGCGATAACATTTAGAACTAATATTCCTTCAGCTGTGTGCAGATATTTTATTTAGAATGCTAAATTTGGCAGGAAAATCACCTTATCAAGGTCTCTGCTGTGAACGCCCCCACCGAAAACAGTATCTAAAAGCAATTTTCTTCTCCTTACAGAGACAGGAAGGCACAGCCCAGTATCTTCTTCCAGCAGAAGGCTGACAGAGCAGAGATTTACCCCCGTAAAGATAGAAAAGTGCACCTCAAAGTCCCCAGCCTTTGATTTCACACTGGCGCTTACCTACACATGCGCCCTTCGCAGTAGCGGCGCATGAGCAAGCTCAACCTCAGGATATCATCAGCCTCCTGGTCTGGACTCACACATGCACCGTTCCTCTACCCATCACCTCTCATTTCCCCGTCCCATCTTCTCTCACCACAAATCAGCCACCTGCTCATCCAATTCAGTCTGATAAATTCCACTTGAATCAATTTCAATATGGGTTCGTGCACTACGTTAACTCTGGGTTCCCTTTCCTGCTTTATCTCTCCCCCTGTTGCTTTGAATGTCACATCTCACGCGGTACACACACACACACACACACACAGACACACACACACAGCGGTGTCAATCAACAGACGTCGGCAGTTGACAATTGTGCACACAAGCCAGCTGCGAACAAAGACACGTTCCTGAATGAGTGCTGAGCGAAGGATGCAAACTAAAAAAAAAAAGGGAACAGGAATAAACATACACACACACACACACAGACACACACTTTCATTGCATTGCAGGCATAACTCCCAGGCCTGGCTGTGTGCAAGTTTGATCCCTCTCACTGTGTCTGAGAAGCATGTTAATCAGAGATGGAGGCTGCCAGCTCAGCCATATACGTCTCTATCGTTCTTTCTCTCACCCCTCGTGTCTTCGTCCCTCTGCCTCTATCTGCATCTATTCTCTCCAATCTGCCTTCGCTCGCATCAAAGCTTTACCTCACCGTGTTTATCTCACATTCCTGTTCTCCTCCTGTTCTTGCTCGAGCTCTCATCCCATCACAACAAATCACGTCTGTCTTCTTGCTCCTACATTTTAATGCGTCTCCCTCCTGGGTTAGACGGGAGGGGATTTAAGACATTAAAGACTGGATGGTTTATTTAGGAGGGCGCGGTGAAGATGGCTCAGTCGTAACCACAAGCATGACATTTTATTGCCCTCCCCTTTGCCCACTCCTCCTCCCGTCGTCCTCCACTCCTCTCCCGCGCCCCCGCTTTGAGGGTTTGGGATCAGTTTGTGGCTTTGTTAAAGTGGATTCGGTTATGGTGACTGGATCGGGGTGGGTGGCTAAGGGATGCTGGATGAGTTTCACTGGAGTTTAAAAGAGTGAGGTATGAAAACTGAAGGCCAGAGAGGAAGACGGCGAGAGGAGAGACAGTTGTGCGGGGATATATATATATATATATATATATATATGGGTTATGTTTTTACAGAGGCGGTTATAAGTCATGAGGCAAGGGAGTGAGGGGAGGTGAGGGGCAGAAAGGGTGAAATTAAAAGAGAAGGGGAACATGAAGCGGTATTGTAAGTGCAGTCAATTTAGAGAGGAGAGCGTGGCTATTCAACAGCTCCACATGTGAGGAGCACAAAAGAAGTCCATTAGCTTTACCAAACAATGGTGCAGAGGCACAAATTAAAAAGGATGTTGTCTCCTCGACCTGAATGACCCAGGCAGTCGGTCAAAGGAGATGTGTTATGGTTGACAGCCTCTTTTCTTTATTACGCCCCGTAAGACCCTCAGGCTTGGCCTCCATTCACGGTGTTGAACTTCAAAATACACGCAGAACGTGACACACTTCACGGATAACATCTCAACGGGGTCTTCTCTGCTCACTCACCCATTAACATCCATTACTATTTGCATAAAACAGGCCCAACCTCGAGCCTCCTCGCTGGACTACGGGGACGTTCTACCAGCGTCTTATAGAGCAGATAAAATCCATGAAGGCCATTTCCTTTGGAAGTCAGTGGCCCCTGCTTTAGTTGTCAAATAATTCAATAAAACAAGCAAGGGGAAAACAAGCAGAAAAAAACAATAGTTGAACTCTCAATTATTTAACACTGGACAAACCCGTTTGAAGCATTTGCACTGGATCAGCTCAGGTAAGACATGTAGGACATTCACAGTATTGATCACCAACACTAGAAACATGCAAGGGGATGTGAGAGGTTGAAAGGCTGTACGGCGGAGCTTTTCTCTCCGTGTTACCTGTCATGCAGTCAGTGGAGAGGAATGAAGCGGCTCATCCGGGCCGTTTGAATCCCACATAACAAAAAAAAAAAAAACATAACTGCGACGCACAGCTCCATCAGCCCTGTGTCTCATCTCCCCATTAAAGCAATAGTCTGCTACACAGATTCTTTGTGCTCCTTCCACTTCGGCAGATTGGTAGCTACAGCTATTTTGTTCTCTGGATAACAGGCTAAGTGGCTCGTGCGCTGATTGGTCTTTCTCTGGGTTTTTGAACAACAGGGTATAACGCTACACAGCCAAACAGACAGGAGACTGACCCCCTGCTGCAGCTGCTGACAGAGGCTTCCATTTAAAAACACTGAGAAGAGGACAAACAACAAGGCGTTGGAGCAAATTGCCCAGATTGGTTTCACCAGAACAGTTTAGTCCAACACGTTGTCCCGCTCTAATAACCCAACAAAAAGATTCGCCAATAAAAAGATTAAAAAAAAGGAACATTTTATGAATTGTCGTCCAATTTGCACAAAAGGAAAAACCCTCTGTTGGTTATTCTTGCAGAGTTATACATCCTCAATCTGTCATGTTCACTGAGCTCCACAAGCTGCTTTGAGATGGAACAGTTCCAAGTGGTGGTTTCCTTAGGACCAGTTTGTTCTAGTAGTCAGCTGAAGTTTTTGTCTTGAATTGTAGCACTGTAAAATTGTATGGTTACAAACTCCTCGAAAATGCAACATGGCCTCAGGCTGCACTGCTGTCTGAACCGAAGAGGCTGACTATTGTCAGTGGACAAGTGCCTGTGAGCTTCTCTATATCTATAAGAGTTTCATAGAAATGTATCCTTTGCTGCTTACATTCACAGTATATCTTGAATCTGACTGATAAGGATATTCAACTTAAATGTGATCTCAAATGAATTGAGACATAGGCATATTCATATATCAGAACACATTTTTTTTTACATTCACAAAGTGGTGAAGCTTTGAATGAGCTAGAAATAAAAAAAGAGAATAACCAAACTTGACCCACATCCATTGCCCACATTAAATCCAGCTTGAGTTTAAACAAACTTGTTTGCTATTTTGCTACCGCCATGTTTCTGTCTCTACTGTTTACACCATGTTGGATCAGCATGGGCATCATGATTTCATGAAGAGTTTACATGGTTAGCAGGCACTAATATTTTACTACTGAATGGACTATTGTTGTTATGTTATTCCAGTTATTAGCAGAAAAATAGAAACGGTTTGATTGTGACTGACAAATTCCGGAGATGTGTTCTTGTTACAGTTTATTGCCGTAGAAAAAACGTGATGGAATTTGATTTTAACAGCTCTATTTAAGCAGCTTCCCTGCCCACTCAGACAGCCATGTCATGCTGGGCAAAACAAAACCTCCCTGTGGGAACTTAGTGAATGGAGCCAAGGCCTCACATAGACGATCAGTGTCAGCTGTGCACTTGAAAGCAAAAGATAGGATACAGAAATGCCTGATGTAATGTAGATGCAAGTTACATATAAATAAAAAACAAAATCAAATTTCCTTTTAAGAGGTCCATGGACAGCAGGTAACAGCAGTGGCTGATCAGCTGATCTGTGCTGCACATGTTCATGTTTTTTTTTTCTGAACATAATGTGTGTAAACTCCATAAGGTGACATTTAATCTTTATGTGTTTGCTAGTCTATAAATTACCTGCTGTCAGCCTGTTATAATATTTTACTGTGCTGCTGATTCCCCGACGTTATTTGTATCTGTGGCGAATAAGCAAATAAAACATGGTCAGGTTCGGCTTTTAAAGAAACAAGCAAACAAAAAGGCTCACACTCACAGCGTATTATGTAGCGTTTAACTACCCCTCGCAGAAATGAAATAAAAGCATGTCCCGTGCAGCGGAAAACACTGAGCACAAGTAAAGATTGTGGCACACATGAAAGCAGGGAGCATGTGCTGTATTGTCAGTGCACATGGCAATTAGGAGTGAAGCAATGCTCAGGGCCTCGATTGATCCAACAACAACAACCTGCCTGTTATTGACAGATCTCTGGGGTTTCGCTGCTGCACAGCTGCCCAGAGGCCACTTTGCTGAGCCCCAGCTTTCCCTCCATCCCTGTCCCATGCTCACACTTTCTCTTTGTGTGAGAAACACCGCCATCCAATATTGCCTCACCAATGTCATGGCTCAGTTTTCCTATCAACAAAGATATCCAGCCTCAGAGCATGAAAGCTGTTATTATTTAATTCTGCCACCACCATATCAGTCTGATAAAGACTTTCCTTGCCTCTGGAACTATGGATCTGGCTCCTGTTGCTGGATATGAATTCAATACAATGTCTGTAAAAAAAAAAAAACGCAAATATGATATGGAAATAACATTCATGACACAAATACAATGCAATATCCAAAGTATGCCAAACCTAGACTGACACGAAAAATATCATCGTTCTTGATATGTATGATTTCGTAGTTTGAACCATCATAATTTCTCATAGAGTTTGGTCAGACAGTCCAACGCTGTAAATGTGATCATTCTCAGGAGGCGTGTCTGAATAACAAAAGGGTGAATTGTCAAAACGAATTCTTTCCCACCAGCAACAGGTCAAATTCTTAATTTGTCCAACACTTGCAAAACTAACCTGGTAAATGCCAGCATTGTCACTGTGGATATGCGAGCATGCTCATGGAAGTATTTAGGTCAAAGCACCGCGGCATCTAACTAGAGCCGCATTGAGCTGTTTGCTGCAAACTCTTAGTAGCCCAAATGTCAGCAACAATTCTTCATTGCGCAGAAATGTTTCTCTCTTCCAAATAAGTCTGTACTTTGCTTGATTAAACCCTACATGGTCACTGTCCAGTCAGACTTCTGGGTGAGACTGCTGCGTTTAGCAATTCACAAATATTATAAGGTCTGTTTTCTTTTTATTTATTTATTTTAGATAATTAGATATTTCGATTGAAATCAATGTCAATTTGAAGTTCCACTATCGATTCATAAACGCTTCAGATCGCTTATAAACCATTTCCTGCATCCTCTTGGAAAAGACCACACAGCGAGATTAGTGTGTGAGGGAGAGCCAAAGCATGACAGAAGCAACAACCCATGAGTGCACCATCAGGCCCAAAAACTGATTGTATCAAGACAAACAAGAGATGCACTAAAGCAAACCCAGATGCAAGACGTTTCAACTAGAGGTAAAATAACAGCTTTATGTGAAACTCTTTCTAAATGAAACTATATTGCATTGAGACGTTGTCAACCAAAACTGAATTGGTTCGCAAAATCATTAACCGATACTCTGCCCTACTTACAACTACTAATAGTCTATGTGCATCGGTGGTGTTAGGCCACAGCTTTCAGCATCAGTTGTAATCAGCCTGATGAAGCTGTGACAAAGACATATATAGTATATATAGTTGCTCTGTTTATACACAATTCAAGCTCCGTTCAGCCAAACATTGTCCATATGCAGACACCGTGGCCATGGAAACACCATGTACAGCTGAAGGACAGCTGTCAAGCCTGGAAAATCCTCATCGAAAGGGAGACAAAAAAAAGAGAATAAACTGATGTTCCTCTAGTGATGACTGCCCGGAAACAGAGAGAGCAAACAGAGAAGAGAAAGAGAGGGGGAGAGGTAAGCTCAGAGTGAGAGAAATAGCGCATAAATGAATTTTAGAGTCCCAGCGAGATGACACCGGGAGATAAGAACGAAAATCGAGGGTCGGATTGGAGTCGCCAGAGACAAATGGAAAGATAGTGGAAAGGCGGCGTGGCCAGCAGTGTCCTGGTGTCGTGCTCTCACACTGGAACAGTTTTTCCTCATGACAAGATAAGGACAGCCATCACAACCGGAGCCTCCATTTTTACTCATCCCAAGTGGTGGCTGAATAACACTCCCCAAAGTCCTTTCCCCTCGTCTCTTATCAGCAGCCGCCATTGTTTCAAATCACACTCGGACACAAACACGAGAGAGCGACACAGGCGATTAGCTGTTACAGTGGCATTAAATGGAATTTAAGGACCATCGCAAAAGGACAGACACAGTTCATCAATTTGCGTGCCTCTGAATTAGATCACAGCCTTTATGAGTCTGCGGCCGTAGCGGCTGCTCCACTTCTCCCTCAGCCCTCTCTCTTCTTGTACTGCAGGCTTCTGACCACAGAGGAGGGGGCTGTTTTAAACTATATGTCACAGGCTCTGTGAGCGTTTGAAATGGCTGCTCTGAATGAGTCATGCTGTGGGAAATTTGTCAGGGAGATAAAAAAGAGTGAAGGCAGGGAGGGACAGGCTTGAGGGAAGCAACAGCCGAGGTCTGAGTAGCCAGACATTCAGCGATGCGGTTATTCATTAACCTCGACGTCCACGTCTCGCTGCTCTCTCACTTGTTGCTTTCCTGTGCATTTCCTCCTCTTTATGTCCATGCAGTCACGCCTTGCTGTGTCCCTCAGTGCCAACGGGCGCTATAGCAACAAGACATTGACTCGTGCAGAGTCTTAGAATCCGAATCAAAAGTCTCTTTGACTATGTGCATATGTATGATATTACATCTTCTTTTGTGGGATGCTCTGCTCGGGGCTTGGTGAGGTAGTATTTCATAAACCATTTTCCCTGCTGAGCAAACCACAGAAACCCAGGACCATGGGAGTTTTATTTAATAAGGAATAGCTGAATCTACTCCAGCATAGAGCATGTACAGTGTTGAGCTACTTATACTTATGCATTTCCATGTTATGTTGCTTTTGACATTCCCAAGGGAAGCGTTGTACTTTCTACTCCACCACATTATTTATTGACACTTAGTGTGACGCAGCATTTACACAACGGCTAATCTAGCATGTTTTACAAGATTAAACCAGTGTTTTCCAACTTTCTTACATAAGTTTGTGTAGTCTGGATCACATTTCAGACGAGCTGTTAACAACTCCAACAAACAGATTTTCCCCCTGCCAACTTCTCACATGGTTGCAATTTGAATAAAATTTTAAAAGCTTCCATATCTTAGTAAAAGAGGAAGAATCCAAAAGCTGAATTCCCACCCTCTAAAATGTATCTGCTGTCCTCATATGTAAAACTGTATATGAAGCTGTTTAAAGTTGCTCCACGTGCAGCAGAGGCAACACGATGCTCACACGCTGCTCTGATGCTTGAGGATTAATAATACGCTGTCACAGGTTGTCGTGGGAGGTTTTTTTTAATTGCTGCGGCTGCCTTAGTGCTTACTCTGAGGGGCTCTGGGGTTCTGGAAATTGTCTTGAGAGAGTTTTCATTACTTTTGTTATGTATGTGTTCTGCCAGTCTATGTAAATCAAACTGAATTAGATATTGATATTCAGAGGTAACAAAGCAGCACTTTTAATTGTAGTTCTACTGTAACTGCATTTTGCTGCTAATACTTAAGATCTTGTTCTTAGGTAGTTTTTACGTTGCTGATTTTTTCTTTTTATCTGAGAATGGTCACTTCCAAGACCGCTTAAGAGCGTAATTAAACATTTAGTGTTTTTACTGTGTCTGTTGAGTTTTAACAGATTTTAGTTGTGGGAATGAGAAATGAAAAAAAAATCTATTTTCATGTATCTTCTCAATCGATGTGGCAGTAGAAAACTAAAATGTTGAACCTTTGCGTATTCATGTTTTTTCTTTCTTTTCTTTCTTTCTCTTCCCGCTACTAACCATGGCCCAGCCAGTGCTGCTGTCAGCCTCAGGCTGTGTTTCTCTGTGAATGCACCCAGTCATAATATATTGTAGCAGCTAATGATAGCAAGCTTCCCACACACACAAAAAAAAAGTTGAGAGCTCTCATTATACATTATAACTTATCTTAGAAGATGTGAAAACAAACGAAGCCTTTCTCTTCAGGCAGAGAAAAAAGCCAAGAGTCGGGGTACTTTGATTTATTAGATTTCTGGTTTCTGCTGTCTAAAAAAGCAGTTCAGTGAAGTGAGCAAAAGCTGCATGACTGTGAAGGCAGCGAAACACTCAGGGCCAAAATCTATAACCAATCACAAGTAAACCAGGAAGTAAGGTTCCAGCAGTAGTTGCCTTTTGCTGTAGTGGCTGGCTGACTCGTCTAGCTGAGCTTCAGCTCCCCAAAGAGGACAGGGAGGCCGCCTCCTTCATCCTGAAGCCATGACTGGTGAACTGCTTTGAAGAGGGTTTGAGTAATGAGGGTAATGTCGTGTAACCTGGCAAGTTGCTACACAAGAGGATGCCAAGAGAAAGAGGCTGGTGCCTTGGGGGCCGAAATAGCAAGGGCAAAGGATGCACTTGGAACCTCAGTGTGCACAAAATATGTGTTGCATGTGATACAAAATATCTGTTTGGTTTTAGCTTCCAGTGGTGTTGACATGCGTTTTCAGCTGAAAGCGTAGGAGACCAGATGTCGGGATGCATTTTCGATTAGCTGGTCTTTCTGAAAGTGGGCGGAGGATCTGGTTAGTCCCAAATCACCAGATGCAGTTTAAAGTGATCAAAGACGAGGGAAAAAAAGAAACAAGACAAGGAGACAGGTTGGGTGCAAAGAGAGCTCAGATTTTCCTTTCAAGCTCTAACTTTCTTTGATTCCAATCAGTATCAAAGCTTTAATACCAAAGCAAATGACACTGATGTTTGGACCGGAAGAGTTTTCTGCTCAAATAAAAAGTCATTTTAGCTTGGTGTATAGGCTCCAAGGGCACCGCTTGTCACCACACATCAAAATCAAAACAACCTACACATTTATTCTAGATCAACTAAATCAGCCATACTGCAATTTACCCAGCCTTAAGTAATTACAAAATGTGAACAATAAAAAGAGTTACATTTGGACAAAATACAGTCACAGCAACAGCGTCTTCAGCATGCTGTCAATTAGTTTGGTGGTTCTGACTAAATGTTAAATAAATTCTATTCTTCCATGAGGTTAGTTAAGTGGAAAACCTTCTGTCCTAGCCACAGTTTAGGCATTTGTTCAGTGGGTGGTACTATTGATGTAGCACTTTTCTGTGGAAAGTAACACAGATGATTATACGACCAGTAGTCTGTGTCAAGAGTTTATTGACCAATCAATCGGCCGGTGGGCCGGGAGACGGCAGCCCTACTAAAAATACAGATTAGAATATAAAGACACATAAAAAAAAGATGGCCTGCAAAGATCCTCTTCAGGTGCTTAGCTTCAGCAATACATCCACAGTTAAAGGGACAAGACATATTATTAAATATATTAAGTAATTGCAGATATACTTGAAAGTTTTAACTGCATTCTTTTTTTCTTTTTTTTTTAAGATATTTGCTTTTGCCGAACATTTGTGTCCTCATAGCAGGTGTTATTCATAGCCACAGTTTTTAAATAGGAGAGTCTGGAAACATGGGGGGGAAATAGATTTCAAAAACAAGTAAAAGAAATTGAACTGGAAATATGGGCGAAAGTTAATTTCCTTTCCGGCTTCTCCTGCAGAGACGGGCCGTGAGTTCATAATGCGTGAAGTGTGTGAATGTGTGTGTTTGCGGCGAGCATGACAGCACCGTCCGCCCACTTTTACAGCCACTTATTGGACAGGAGCCTAGCAACGATGCCTCCTGCACATGGTGTAGAAGTGTAATCAGACATGGCGTCAATTAACAGCACCAGCACAGACAGAGCATCTTTCACTTGGCCTGAACTTCAAGGCTGCTGAGAGGGGGAACATGTGGGAGGCCGAGCGAGAGGCCCATATGTTCAGAGACAGAGACAGTAGGTGTGTGTGTGTGTGTGTGTGTGTGTGTGTAATCCCCTCGGTTGTACGGGGTCGTCCTGGTGGTTGCGCCTGCTGGCGAACGCGGCGGCATCATCTCAAACAACAGCATTCCAGCTCAAAAGCAATTCCTGCTGTGCTGACAAATCTGACCTTTTTTTTTTTGTATAATTCAATTTTTTTTAAAAAATACTTAAAAGAAGGTTAGACCTTAAATCTCTTCGGTGAGACAAAAATGAGACACAGGGACCGTGCTGACGGGGAAGACGTGTCGAACAACTGAGTGCAACGAGAAGCGGAGCCGGGGCGGTGGGAGGCAGGAGGTGAGAAAAGATGAGGAGTAACAGACGGGCAAGGGAGAGAAGCGTAAAGGGAGGAACAAAAGAGAGGAGGCAGAGTTAAGCGAGGGCGGCGAGGGGAGAGGAAGGTAGAGGGAAAAAAGGAGAACAGACAGCAGGGCTGGCACTCTGGCGAGCTGGCAGCCTGGCGCCGGTCCAAGCGTTGGTCTGTGTGGGCAGAGTAACGACTGATGCAGGCTGATCGCAAGGCTTTCCCACTGTGCTGCCGATGTCACGTGAAATCTTCCATGCACACACACACACATCCCACATTTTCTTACTTTCAAATGCTGCCGCGTGGACCTCAAAGCTGTATATCCATCTACCTCTGATCTGTTCTTCCTTCTATACTTTCTGTCCTTGCGTTTTGCTCATCGGTTCTGCCAGTCTCTAACAGGTCTCTATTGATCATCCTATTTCCTCTTTATCTTTAATCAAAAGGCTGGGAAACTCTGTTGTTTAATTGATGACTCTCTGTGAGAGGCCCACTCACTGGCTCCCACAGAACCAGCCCTCATTCATAATTAATAAAGCACTGCTAATTATCCTAGCGCTGCTCCACGCCATGCACGGCCTATATATGAGGGGAGCAGCAGAGGGGAGAGAGAGTCGGGAGGGGAGGGGGAGTGACTGTGAGGAGGGGAAACGGGCTGGAGTGAGAGGCAGAGCGGGAGTTGCAAAGGAGGTGGTAAAAAAAAAAAAGAGAGAGTTTGGTTGAGAGGGAGGAGAAGATGAAACCTGTCACCTGTGGCTCCCATCCGCATCCAATCTATCTCCATTTCATCATCCCTATCATCTCCTTCACATCACACACTTCCTCTCCCCCTTTTCATCTTCTTATTAAAGTGCTCCAACTTTTATGGGCTTGAGGAAAAACAGAGAGAGAGAGAGAGAGAGAGAGGTGTCTGCAAAGAAATATGATTGATTTGAGGGGGAATAATGTGTTAGATTCTTATATATTTATTTATCCTTCCGTGTATCACAATGGCAAACTTCTCCTCTTAACTTTTAACTTCTGAAATTCAAGTGAGCGAAGTTGTGGTGTAAGGCGGCTAATTTGGGGCTCAGATGGATGAGGCGGCCGTCTCTAATATGGCTCCATCTGGAGGTGGATTGACCTGTCTGGCTAACCTACCACCGCCTAATGCCAGTTGATAAATGGGCAGCGAGGTGCTGGCAGAGGTTGAGTGTGGGCTGCAGGCAAGGAGACTGGGACGGCACACCGCGTCACTGTTCGCCGTTGCTGGGGGTGCATCCGTCTAGAGGCGGGAGTTTGGTTTAAGTACGCGCGTGCCCCTGTGCGTTCGTGCGTGGACATATTTACATAAAAAATCCATGGCAAGCTTAAAGTCTTGATTGCCCGGGCTGTAGGGTCTTTAAATCAATAGTGTAAACAGAAAGAAAAACATACGCTCACACACACAGAACTGAATAAACTCCAGCGCCTCAGTCTATCAATGGGTCTCTTATGTCTGTTAAACCAACAGATGCATCTATTTATCTAATTTAAAGCAACTCCAACAGTGTACTTTAGCTACCCACAAACAAATTATAGGATTTACTAGTTCTCTTTCTGCCCATAAAAGTCTTTTATATGATGTAAAACTCCAGATTAAAATTAGTTTAACGAGCCAAAAGACATTATTATTATTAAATTAAGTCTCGAGATGCTTGGGGAATTTGTACACAACTTTTATTCCTTCCACTATTCATAAAAGGCTTTTGTCGCATCCTCCTCCCTGTATGTTCACTCTTGCCTGCAACATCGACTGCATCTCTGCTTTTTGCGCCGCACTCCCGTTTGCCAAATAGATAAACACATGGGGAAAGGAATGAAAAAAAAACGCTCATGCATATTCATACACCTTCAGCTCGAATCACACATGAGCCCTCTTACTAAAGACAAAAAGTCTGCTGGGAAGTGGCACAAATGTGATTGGCCCCAACTAGTTCACTTTTATTTATTTTTAACAGGAGTTTTAATAGACTTTTTCTTTTGCTCACTCAACCCTGACAGCCAAACCCTCCTACTTTTAATTCAGCGACCAGAGATTAAATTACAAACCCTCACAGGCACACCTCTACTTCCTTCTTTCGTCTTGGCTCTGTTCCACGTTTTTCTTCGCCTCGAGCAGGTTGCACGCCTCAGTATCCCCAAACTCCCCTGCAGCCTCCTACCACGCGCTCTTTCTGTATCCTTTCACTGCCAGATGATCACCACAACCCTCCTCCACAACCTGAGCCCCCCCCCCAATAGCCAAAATTATAAGTGTCTTCACTTAAACCTTCAAGTGACGGTGACCTTGGCATTCTCAAGTGAAACAGAAGACAGATCACAGCCAGTCACCCTCACAGCCCGCCCCTTCATCTCAAATTACCGTTTAATGGCTAAAATGGCGTATTCCCCGTGAGACGTAGGACGGACCGAGGCCAGGGTGAAGGGTCCAGCTGACAATTTATGAGTCAACTAAAGGTCACTGGTAAACCCTGCACCGCAATTATGAGGCTTCTCTTAGCAACAGCAAACACAACAGGAGTGGAGCAGCAGCGGTTTTAATAAAACCTATTCCAACTGAATTCCTCCCTTACAAGCATGAAGACATGTTTTTTTGGAGCACAGCCACTTACATCAAACAGGGAAACTTATTTGTCTGTTCCAATCTGAAGCCAATAGGCAGAGCCAGATAAAATGGCGTATCTTATGACATCCTGTATTCCAAACAGACTCATTCTTTCTTTGGCAACAAAACAGAAAAATGCACAAAAAAAATAAATAAAATAAAATAAAAATCAGCATGGCTATTTCTCAATGAAATCAAAAACTTCTGCTTTCGGAGGGACTGTAACTAGAGCAGGTGATATTGTTACATTACAGCAGAGCCAATATGTTATAGCTATCAGGGGATATCTGCTTTCATGTCTTGGTTTTCCATGGCGAGAAGGGCTCTCGTATTGTTTTCTAATGCCAGACTCTAACCACACTGTTCCAAAAAGCGCGACTGAAGAACTAATCCTCAGATAAACAGCTAAATTACCTTTCAGACGGATTTTACTGTATAATTCATTTCACTTTAAGGACAGTGAAGTGCAAATGAGTGACTGGGTTATACCAGTCTGTTTCATTTTCAGATGGTTGAGTAGCCTAATATGTAAATGCATGTGGCTAAGACAGACAATGGTGCTGTAAACTGTAAAACTGAAAGAATAGTTCAGCATATTGTGGAATATGTCTATTTGCCAAGGCCCCCTGTGTCTGGGCCGAAATGTTCCACATGAGCACACCACAAAGACTGCAGCCGACTAGCATGTGCATTCTGCGCACTAGCAGCTGTCAGTATTATCCAAAAAGGAAAAATGGATTAGCTGTGATTGTGGACATACGAACCATTGATCAGACCTGAACCTCTCCTGAATCAAGTCAATCAGCTACTAGTCCTCATTTTATTCATTCTAGATGATCGTGTTGGGAAAATATTTGAAGATGAAAATGAAAAACAAGATGATGAACAGCCAATAAGCTCGACCTTTCTCAGTGACGGGTTTCCCCACAGCTTCAAAAATTCTCAAAATTGTCCACAAGTAGCTAATCAAGCATAAAACTACCCACCATTGAATCGGCGTGATGACCACTCTTACCTGAGTGTTAAGATACCAGAGAGACCCTGTTCTCTTTCTGTTTCTTTACCTGGCTCAGGTCCATTGTACACTTTTTGATTTAACAAACACGATGCAGTTCTTAGTGAGGTCTTGAGGTGCTAGTAGGCAGATTTTGTTACCTTTGGGCTGAGTCAGTCAGTGCAGACTTCATAAAAAGCTAATTTAACTGGTTGCTGGCCGTGGTGTTATATTAACAGCATAGGCATGAGAGTGGACTGCCTATACAGCCCTGTAAATGGGTGTTGCTTTAGCCGTATCCATTCTAGCTGGAAAGCCACAAGTAAAAAAGACGAAGTTTGCGATGGACTACTTTTACTTTGAAAAGTTAAAGCAATGTCATTTTCAGTAGGCTCAGTATGGTGACACAGCATTTTTGTCCCAGACAGCAGTCCAAGGTTGAAGAGTTCTGAAACTATAACTAGTTCCTGTTTTTCTGTCTCTCCCTTGGGGTATTGGGTCTGCTCAGATGGAGAGGCAGAGGATACAGCGATATGATGGACTCCACCTGATACATGGCAGCTAATATTTGTTACGAGTTGAGAGACAAGATGTGCAGGTCAAAAAAATACAGGATAAGACAAGAAAGAAAAACACATACAGAGTTCTCCCCAGTCCTGGATCTCTCTCTGATTTCTATCTACATTGTTTTTTTTTTATGTTTTTTTTTTTTATTTCAGTGTACCAAAGTGAAACACATCTGCCAAACTGTTTTGATATCAGCCAAGGTACGTGTTCTGTATTGGTCTGACTGTAAAACTGTTATCGCTATAGTGAAACACCAGCGGCGACATGGAAGCATGCTGCAAATACAAAGAAGACACATGTAGTCCATGCTTGCACAGAGGAGCTGTTATAGACATATGACAAACTGCAGGGCAGCTCATATTTGTGTAATGCTGGGCCGCATTATCCTGCAGGTCAGAAACACCTCCATGATTGTCTGCATCGCCTGAGCAAACACGGCTAACACAGTGCGCCGTCTTCAAACAGATGCCAGTCCCCCTAGAGACAGCTCTGCTAGTGTCCAATCCCCACCCACACTTCTACTGTTTTCCTTGGCGTCCCAAGAGACATTTGCACACTAGCACTCACACGAAGGCACACACAGCTCTAAGCTCCAACCACCGGACTCAGACTGAAGCTAAATATAGGTGGTGAGGTAGGGCTATAGGTAGTTGTCAGATGAGGCCCCATTATCAGCCTCTGACTGTGAGGCTCTTGTGTTCTTCCATAATGACCAGCCACTGCACCTGTCTCTCTGCCCGGCCTTCTCCACACACGGGCACTCAGGTCAGACTAAATATAGCCGTGCTCTCCCTCTCTGCGTGTCTCTGTTGCCCCACGCTGCACCACTCTGCACGGCGCCCCCACCACCCCTCTTTTAAACCTCTCATTTGGAGCAAGCTCGGCACAGTGGCCGGGCCCTTGCCTACAGAGTTACACATGCTCTCATCTCATCCCCTTTTATAGAAACACGATGACATTACAGCAGGCAGGAATAACAAACAGGGATCTATTGGCACCAGAGAGGTGGCCATCAAACATTATCCACTCAGATTTTGGTGGCGATGTCTGTTTGCACGAGTCTATCTTTAGAAAGAAACAGTCTTTCATGAGTGGGGGTGTCACTGTAGGGCTGAAATTTGGAGGAATGGTTTGACGTTGGCCACAGCACGCATGCAGACGGTGCAGTTTAGTCGCGTTTCAAAATACCTTCAGGGATTTTGCTGCAACATTTTGCCTATACTTTTTCTCCATTTTCCTTATTCACTGTGAGCTGTGTTGAATGGTGTCTTCTGTCAGCACAAAAAAAAAAAAAAAAAAAAAAAAATACTTCTGGAACTTTTGGTGAACTTTTGGTTGCTGTTTGAACAGGTACACTCCTTTCAAATTGTTGTTGTTTTTTTGAGCTTGTCACACATAGACAGAGACACTGGCTTCAGAGTGGCTGCCTCAGGGCACTTCCAAAGGTGATTGAGAATAATATCATCATTGCTCTGAAACAAATGCTACAGTGCCAGTGGTGTGAAAAAGTGTTGGGTGTTAAACGTTTGAGATCATCAAACAAATTTAAAAATAAGACAAAGATAACACAATTTGTGTCGTCACACCCAGACCTGATTACTGTCCAGGAAATCACTTAAATGGGACCTGGCTGACAAAGTGAAGTAGATTTTTAGACATCATGTTGAGAAATTAAGGAACAAATGAGAAAGAAAGTAATTGAGATCTATCAGCCTGGAAAGGTTATAAAGCCATTTCTAAGCTTTAGGACTCCAGTGAACCACAGTGAGAGCCATTATCCACAAATGGTGAAAACATGGCACAGTGGTGAACCTTCCCAGGAGTGGCCGGCCGGCCGACCAAAATTACCCCAAGAGCTCAGCAACGACTCATACAAGAGGTCACAAAAGAGTCAGTGTTCATGACTCCACCGTAAGAAAGAGACTGGGCAAAAATGGCCTGCGTGGCAGAGTTCAAGACCAAAACCACTGCTGAGCCAAAAGGAACATAAAGGCTCAGCCCAGTTTGGCCAGACTTCTTGATGATACCCAACACTTTCGGGAATAGCTGAACTTTTTGGAAGGTGCGTGTCCCATTAGGACATGGAGTAAAAGAAACATTTCAGAAAAAGAGCCGCAAGCCAATGGTCCAAAACACACCAGCAAATCCATCTCTGAGTGGCTGAAGAAAAGCAAAATCAAGACTCTGGAGTGGCCAAGTCAAAGTCCTGAATCATATTGAGATGCTGTGGCATGACCTTAAAAAGGAGGTTGATGCTAGAAACCTTTCCACTGTGGCTGAATTACAAGAACTCTGCAAAGATGAGTGAAACAAAATTCCTCCACAGTGCTGCAAAAGGCTCATTGCAAGTTATCAACGCTTGATTGCACTTGTTGCTGCTAAGGGTGGCACAACCAGTTGTTAGGTTTAAGGGGCAATCACTTTTTACCACAGGGCCATGTAGGTTTGGATATAGTTTTGCCTTAATGAAAGCCTTCCTTTAACTTAGACTAATATTTAAATTTGTTTGATGATCTGAAACATTTAAGTGTGACAAACATGCAAAAAATAAGAAATTACTGTATGTATATTGTTTTAAAGTAAACTTATCTTTCAATGCGCAGCCGCCGAAAATCTGATTATGGAAACAATTTCAGCTGCTTGTAAGTGGGTGAAAAACATAGAATCCTGCTCTGATTGATGTTTGTCTGTGAGGTTGTTCTAGGAGCACAAAGTAATGTGGATTATAGGAAAACCAATCATCTTTGCTGTGTGATTCTGTCGTCAATCTCAGAAGTGGCAAGATTTGACCGAGGAATATTTTCTTAATGCCGTTTTTCCATCCTGTGAGTATGTTATAATTCTGTGTGCAAATATTAATCCCAGGAGCAAAGAGAGAATATTACTGACAGTCATATTATGGCCTGTCTCCTCTCCACTATTCTGCCTCTGACAAAATGTCCAATAGTGCAGGCAGTAGAAACATCTGCAGTGCCAGCACCCCGGAGGAAAATGACTTTCTGAGGTAATAAAAGATGCGATGAAGTGATTAGGGAAATGCCAGAGAATGGCTGTGAGGCATTCCAGCTCACTCATTCTCCCTGCAAATGCCAGTCAGGGTTACTTCTGACAAAGGGGAATGCATCATCTGCTGAACTGCTACAAAACACACTAGCAGCTAACACAAATACTTATCTCATTCTGCAAATGCAATCACAAACGTAGAAAACTGTGTTGGCTGATAGAAACATTACTGTTCTACGTCTTCATTCCTAAACCTCAGGTTGCTAGTGAGGCAGGCAGTGCGTATCAGAAATGGGCCAAAACATTTTGGTGATAAAATTGACTACACTACAGTGCACTCCATGGCCTTCTCTCCCCCGTCTCTGTTACCCTGGAAACTGTTGTCCATGTAGGAAGAAGCAATTCTATTACTGCGGCTGGGCCAGCAAGCAAATAGAACCATAAAACATGACTTAACAGTTACAGAGATTGAGAGGAAGCGAGGATGAAGAAGACTGAGAAAACGTATGGGCGAAAATGAGAAGGATGGGGGACACAAGGGGAAACAAGAGCGAGATACGAGCATAGCTTAAAAGGAGAAGGGCACAGCAGGGTTGCTGGAGATAAAAGGAAGCTCAGAAGTGATGGGAACATGCAGGAATATAGATACTAGCTGAGAATACTGAAGATTACTTCCAATCCTCTGACTCCGAGTCACAGATAGAAGTACATAGAAATGTAAGGCGACTGAACAATTTGTTTAGTAACAATACAGGGGAGAGGGATAATGCACGCTCGGTACGGCTATGATAATAACGGCTATCGAAGCGCATCAGAGTGTGCGCGGAAAGTGTGAGAAGATGGAGGGGGGCAGCAGCAGTGAGCAGGAGCAGTAAGCTGGTTAAGCAGATTGCCTGATCTATCCATGCTTCCCTACATCTATTCACACGGCGTCAAAGCCTCGTCTTGGCCATCCTTCTCTCAACCGCCAACCCCTCCCCAACTCATAATGGATCTATTGAGTCACTCCATTTGTCTTCAATCACATGCCTAAAGCTAAATCCTTTATTCTTTCCTCCTTTCTTTTATCTTTTGTTTTTTTGTTCCCCTAACACCCCCACACCATCTAACACCAGCTCCATCAAGGGTAAGATATCACGCTCGTGGCAAGAGGCAATGCTTATGCTCTGTGTGTGTGTGTGTTGAGACAGACAGTCAGAGAAGGTCAGCATGGAGCCTGTGGGGAGACACACGATAGGAGCGAATGGCAGGGATCAAATAATAATCAATACGGAACACACACGGTTTCTCGTTGGGGACTTACATTTAACTCAGCCTGGTCCCTTTTACACTCTTTGCCTGTCAGCAGGGGTGTGAGATGTGTGTTTGTGCGTGAGCGGGATCAGATTTCTCTTCTTGAGCCGACTGTGAGGGAATGGTCCTTCTCCGGTGTGACATCGCCCCTGAGAAACATGTTTGTGTGTGTGACCCCCAGATGCCTGGGAATCATTGCAGGGCGTATCGCGTTACAAGCTGGCTTAGGGCCGGCTTACTTTGTTCTGAGATAAACTACGCCAGCTAGTAAAGCACCGCAGCCCAGGGCTATAATATCTGACAGGGGTCAAATTACTCTTCCAAATCCATTTCAGTGCTTTTGTGTGATCAACTGCAAGTTGCACAATGGAAATACAAGTGAGTCAGTCCTCAGGCTTTAAACACACCCACCGTCTGGCTCTTCAGACCTAGTGTTTTGAGACATTTTTCATAAAAATCTCACTCCAGATTCTCTTCTGTGCCAGATCACAAACAGCGTAGGTAGAAAACGAATTCTAAAAAAAAAAAAAAAGCCTGTCAAAGCACATCGATGTCCCCACTCAAAGATTTGACAACTTCTGTGTATTACAATTGTTTTCATGTACTTCCACATTACCTTACTTTCCTCACTGATCACACTGCTAGACTGCTTTTCTGTCCACATGGTAGTATTGTATGTGTACTGCTAATGGAAGATGGACGGCTTCTGGGCTGTTTTTCCAGAGGATTCGTCAATTTCTGACCGTGTATGCAGTAAAGACTGTGATTTGCAGAATTTGGCTATATTATTCTTAAAAGGTAAAGAAGAGCACTTGTTGTTATTGCAAATACTTTAAGATGACAACTGGTACTTTTATATTTACATGGATAATATTTGCTCAGCCAGAGTCAAATCATTCTCCTGACAGCTTCAGAACAGAACTTTTTATCATGAGCAATGTGGTCCACCACCCAGAGAGAAGCAATCAGGTTGAGTTTCAGTGGAGCTGCCGTAGTTATTAAGGTAGGGACACACTACATCTACCTGCAGCAAAGGCTGACTATGGACTATCACCTCCCGTCCCCTGGGTTTGGACTGAAAGGTTAAACATGAACACAGATGCTCACCAACAAAAACACAGATAATCAACAGGTTATACATCACTATTAACGCAATATAAAAGTACTTCAGAATGCGCCAGTAAGTTCCTACTGAGGTGGTTACATGAAGCATGAAGTATTTTATCCTCATTAGGCTATTATTACAGAACACTAGTGCCCATGCATACATAGCCATTGACAGAACAGTTGTACTTTTTTATAACACAGTGAAGAAACCAATGGAATATTACACCGTGAATTACATCTGTAAATGGATCAAAGTGAAAGTATTAAACTCGTCATGTAAACAACTATATTAATTACTTGTGACAAGAGCTCATAGTTGTCATAGTAACACAGTAACACATTTTCAAGCATGGCACTTCATTGCAGATGCACAGCCGTCAGCAATGCAGACTGTCGAGCTCGAAGGGAAACTGATACATCTCAGAGCTCATCGCAATCTGAGATGACCGAATGACCATCGCTTCTTATCGTTCGAAAAAGTCATCTGAATGTCTCGTCTGCAGGGTAGAACTGTCAAACGGTGGCGAGATAAGCTCAAGATAAACGCACTCTCTAGCCAGACGAATATTCCCGGTGACTGAGAGAAGTATATGAAAAACAGGAGAACTGCATCAAGGGCCTGTTTTTCCTCTGAAGAAATAATGTAAAATGAGATCTACTTTCATTTTTCAACTGGCTGAAAGGAACGCACTGCATTCATTTGGATTTGGCCATGTCATTTCATTTGATATGGATGCAAATTTCAGCACTGTATAGGTGTGCAACCTGGATAGGTGTTCATTTTAAACGTTCAAGCATAAACAGTAATCCTCTGCTTTGCTCTGTCTTATTTGTGCAACCACACAACATCATTTTAAGGAAATGAGCCACAATCCAGTCAGAAGTCTCCCATTACTGAACCCTGCTTAAGTGCAATAGCATCTGTTCGTGGGAATGTGGTCAAGTTCTCATCGCCTGTTTCTGAGAGAAAGGAAAAAGCCTCAGCCTAAGTTTGACTGAGCATGGAAATATCGAAGAAAGTCCAGTAAAAAAAACACAAATTAGATTGCAGGATGGAGAAAGATGGGAAGCAGGAGCAAGGGGTTGGGAATGGTTGGCATAGAGGGGTGAGTCGAAGGAACAAAGAACCAAAACAGGAGGTGGAACTGGCTTAATCTGTGGAAAGGTGAAACCCGATCAGCACCTTCACCTTTCCGCTACTTCGTCTCTACCCTCGTTCCATTACTTTAACTTACAGATGTGCGTGTTCTTGAGTTCATGAGTTGTTGGAGACAGAACACTTGAGATGAAGTGCTACTCCACTCAACATGTCACTTTGTCTGATACATTACATCTCCAGCAGCTAGTCTGTGCTCCACATAACTGACCTAAGCCATTTCAACTTTCCTCACTACTTCAGTATTTCTGGTTAATGTGCCAAAGTTCTAGTAAACCCACTCTTTGGCATATATAGCAAATCAATATGGGCCCACTGAGACAATAACATTAAATTATGCCCCTGCTGTCAAACTTCATCCCTGCTAACCGCGGTGCACTCCTCATTGACTGTGAGCAAATGGAATCTCGGCAAATCAATGCCTATATTAAAGAGACTAAACCTCTGAACTTTTCGTGCTGTTTCTTTATTTTCCAGATAGAGAGTGAAAAAAGGTAAGTAGTAAAAGTCAGGCACTGTTAAATGCCTCTTTAAGTCCACAGTCAGCTGAGAATTAATATTACCATATACTACATTTAACAGTCTTCAAGTATTTGAGTGGCCCACTGTTCAAGGGAGAGTCAATATTGACTTATTATGTGATACCCAACAGGTACTTATTTACCTTTTTTTTAAAAAAAAAAAAAAACATAATACTTTCTTATTGCATGTTTTTTTCTGTTAATTTTATCTTCATGTGATGTCATTCATAACCAACTTTAAAATATCAATAAAACCCTGATTTAAAAAAAGTACTGTAAGAAGTTACTGTATTTAAAATGTACAGAACATAACTCACTGGTTTTTGTTTTTATTCCCTTAGCCCAGGAAGTGGCGGACTTGTTTCTCTCTGGGAACAAGTCCACTACTTCCTCGGCCAAGGGATTAAAAACAACAAGCAGTGATTTACATTCTCTGACACCTCCTCTTCTTCAGAGTTCAGGTGCCTCTGAAGCAAACGGTGACTCATCATGCTGTGTCAGACCTCTTCCATCAGCATATCCCTGAGTTTCTGAGTTTCCTGTGTGCAGGCCTGACCTTTTCATTTGCGTTTGTTGAGGTCTCTGAGTTCCAAAAAGTCCTCCAACTCTTTGCAGAATGACTTCTCCCACTCAGAGGCATCTCGCAGCGGTTTAATATCCTGCTCTGCTTTTCTTCCTGGAGGGCATCCCGGTCAGCCCTCTCTCTCTGGAAGTGCTCCTGGTGCTCTGATATACTTTCAGAAAGAAACATCCTTTCTATCTCAAGTAGCTGCTGAAGGATGTCATTCCTTTGTTATAATGCCCACAGCTCTGTTTTATACTTCTTGTGGATCTCCTGGCATGAAACCGTTTTAATGTCTTAAGATCATTCATTGTTTTATTTTTCACCAGCAGTACTTGATGTCATATGAGCCAAGTTCGATCCTTATTGTGTACTCAGGGACACACTTGACTCTCTCTCTCTGGAACAGATATGTCTGCTCCTTCACGTGGATCTTAGCTCTGTGGCACTCGAGAGTTAAATATTCTGCCTGGTACCAGAGAGACTAGGTTTAGTTGTTTTCTGAATCCAGATAGCCAGAGAACTGTGAGATTTTGCTTCTGAATCACGAACTGTACTCTTCTGCTGAGCCTTCAGCTCCTCAACCTCTTTGAATTGGGTCTCTTCTTCTCTCCCACCAAAGCCGTCTGGCTGAGTTGTGTGTAAAGTTAAGTTTAAAGTCATGTCGTATTACGCCACAAACACACACTCACAGCGGTGCGGTAATACCCAATTCTATACATGAAATCCCAAGGAAATGGGGGGCCATTATATGTCTATTGATTGTTTTGAACTACATGAGTACCTGAGAGGGATTAACAGCCAGGAAAAAAATGTATGGGAACCAAAAGGATCAGTTAAACTGCTGTAAATTTCCAGTCACTTTCAGTTTACCCATTGTTGACAGGTGAAGCAAAAATCCCTGGTTCCCCTGCTGCTCTCCTACACCTCTCCAATACCCTATTTTGTGTCTTCCCTTCAGCGTTTTGTCTGTCCATCCATCTCCATCCGTGGAGAAATAAGAAAAACAGAGCTATCTGCTGTTCCACAGTTCAGTCCCCTAATCAGGGGCTTTGTAAGGTCTAAACAACACTCCCACAGCATACAGAAGAACAGAGGTAGAGAGAAGTAGGGGTGGAGAGAGGTGCACACAGGCAGAAAGAGAGCGGCCTAAGAGGAAAAGACACCATCCTGACCTCGTAATCCCCTGCTATCCCACTCGAATCCTGACAGCACCAGCCTGTTTTTATTGCTGTGAATGGGAGGAATACCAATGGAAATCCACCTACGTGTACTTAGGGCACTTAACGGCACTGCTGCAGCTCTCTGCTCTGGACGGCCGCTCTTAGTCTGGTTCCACTAATGTCATCAAATTATTCTGCCTGGTAATCTGTGTTACAATCAATAATTAATTTTCTTTGTCAGTACACACCCAGATAGTTAATGCCTGTTTAAACTGAGCAGAGCAACAACTGGAGACAAAAAAAGACATCACTTTGAAAATGAAACCACTCAGTGGAAACACTTCACATTGCAAATTACCTGAGGTTACAACATAATGTAAAGCATGAATTTCGGTTTACACCAATCAGGCGCAACATTATGTTGGTAATATTGTGTAGGTCTCCCTCGTGCCTCCAATATTCACACATTCGCACAGCAGTGCCACACATAGGGAGCAACTGGGGGTCCGGTTCTCGTTCCAGGAATCTAACCTTTAAAACTCTGGTTCGTCGACAGCCTATTTCACACCACTGTATGTCACTTCAAAACGTTCTGTTACAGTGTGTTGACAACTGAAAATTTCTTATGACCCTCAATAATGAAGCTCATTATGAAGAAAGCCATCGCAATACTTACAGCTGATTGCTACAGTAAATATATTATCTCCTAACAAACGTCCTGGGACTGTCCAGAAAGAATAATCAATAAATTAAAGTGCGTAACTTGCCGTCAGCTAACATGTTTTCACTCTTGGATGTTTTTATTTGCCTCCAAACCTAGAATTAATTCAGCCTAATCCAAGTAAATAAAATTTGCATCGTAATGTAAGCCTGTGATCATTTTTACAAATTAGAGACAAAAGCGGTGCGTGACTGTGCAAGACAATCTCACATTATGTGGAGCGACGAAAAAATAAAAAGGTGAATTACGCCCAAATGTACACCCTGAAGCGATCTGAGCCCGAGCAGTCTTAAAAATACGTTTGTTTCCAGTGAAGCCAAATCTTCATTGTTTATCACCCAAGACTCTGCCTGCCTTGGCAGCTCTCCCTCGTGGTCCACGCTGGCTCCTGAGCAAGTCCACGGGACGCATCATTTCTCCGGCTGCACTTAGACGAGCCGGGGGATGAAGTGATGAAGTGTGTGACAACTTGTGTTTACTCCACTCACTTTCACCGCTTGAGGGAGATGAGACGGCGGAAGGAGGGTGAAGTGAGGAGACGGAGGGGAGACGCGTAAATGGTGACAAGGAAGACAGACGGACATAACGAAAGACGGGTGCCGGGTGTATCATTGCTTGGCTAGACTATGATTAGACGCATATCTGTGGAGGACGTGGTACGGCTGTGAAGAGAGAGATAGAGAAAGAGAGAGGGATTGGTAACCATCATCTGGGAGATCAAAGACCTGTCTGCTTGTTCTGCCTGCAGCCCTCCTCTTCAGTCTGGAAGAGGGAATAGGATAGTTGAAGGGAGGAGGGGTCCACATGAAGAAGCTGACTGAAAAAACAACTTTTTCTTGCTCACTTTGCTCTTCTCTTACTTCCATCCTGATGCTGTCTCTCTCATTAACAACCCTGTATCCGCACACAAAGCACAAACAGACGAACAAACAGTCTTTCCGTGCACACAGGGGGAGGGCCGCAAGCGAATTATGGAGTTAATGAAGCAGAGGTTGTCCGCTTTCACCTGAACAGCCTGAGGGAGCCAGCGATGTGACCTTGATCTGTGAGACTCATACAGGCCACTTTGGCCAATCATCTCCACCGTCACCTCCGCTTCTCTCTTCACTTTATTCTCTCGCCCTCCCTCTCACACACATGCGAGGATAAAGCTCTTCCCCTTTCTAGGGTAAAAGAAAAATCATACATATTCTGTATAATCTGCAGTGCTCAGCTCAGTCGAAGACTGCAGAGTACTTTACTGAAAGTTCTCTACTAAAAGTTTCTGCCTCAGCATCGACTCCTCAAATTCACTGCTTAGCATCTCCCTGAAATCGCCCGCAGTCAAAACCTGAACATCGGCTTGCACCAAAACACCACCAGCATACAACGGACAACTGCAAACGGCACTGGGGTATTTTAAATGCGCTGGGAGCACGATGACTTTCAGAAGGGAAGGGGGATGAGTAACCGAGCGTCAGGATGTGGACAGATCCTAATTAATTCAGAGTCATGGCAGCATGGAAATCAATTGTGACAGCTCTTTATCATTTCAGGGAAAAACATTATTGGTTATTGTACCTCTCCCACGGCCAAGAAAAGCCTTTTGGGAGCGGCAAAAAGTGTTTGCTGAAAAATATTGTGATTTCTCCCCCCTCTTGAGTAGTTACTCAATTTAAATGCTAATACTAAAGTTAGCTAAGGTGTATTTGGAAAATTTTTGACAGATCAAGTAGTTGGCAGATGACGAAGTGGCTCGATGTCACGCTGGAAGTCTGACCTGTCTCCGCACATTTGTGAAATGTTAGCGAGATGCAGATAGACAGACGGGGAGCGGTGGGTTGGGGGGGGCTAAGTGACAGCAAGCGAAAAAGAGTGAAAGTCGATGTG